>NC_086172.1:45592833-45902666 GCF_023053635.1 Elgaria multicarinata webbii
TTAAAAAAGGGTTCCCCGCTCCCCCCTGCCCCCTATTCCCCCCTGCAATGTCCGATGCCCCCCTGCCCGCCCGGCATGTCCAATCCCCCGCCTGCCCCCCCCCGCTCGCTCGCTTGCCTGCTTGCTCGCCATGTCAGCTGCCCCCTCCGCTGCCCCCCAGCCACGGTCTCCGATCCCCCCTGGCCGCGATCTTCCCCCCCTGACTCCGCTCTTCCCCCCCATCTCTCCCGCTGGGTCCGCTCTTCCTCCCCCCGGCCCCCATCTCTCCCCCCTGCGATTCCCCCCCTTGGCCTGATGGAGTGCTATGCCCAGTGTGCATCTTCTCCCGGCTACTCGTGAGTAAGCCGGGAAAAGCCGCGAAACCGGCTAGCCCGAGGCTGCGGAGATACCAGGCCACAACCAGTGCCAGTTATCCTGGGCCAAGGGAGGGTTTAGCCTGGACTGACCCCGGGATCCCCTGTGCGTCATCTGGACGCACAGGGGTGAGCCCAGGTATCAGCCCGGGCTAAACCCTCGTCTAGCAACTGCCTCAGTTGAGGGCTGCAGGTTGCTCACACCTGATTTAGAGAAAGATCTGTGAATAAAAGTGCAAATGCCGCCTGGAGCCTACACTGTACTGCTTTCGTCGCCAGCTGAAGACCTTTTTATTCTCTCAGTATTTTAACACTTAATTTTAACTTAAATTTAAATTTTATTGTTCTAACTCTGTATTTTAATCTTATATCAATTTCTGCTGCGTGGTTTTATCGTGGTTGTGCTTTTTATACTATATTTTGTAATTGTGCTTTTAACCTGTTGGTTGTTTTATTGTGGTTTTAATTTTTGTGAACCGCCCAGAGAGCTTCGGCTATTGGGCGGTATAAAAATGTAATAAATAAATAAATAAATAAAACCAGAGCCCCATGGTTTCTTAAAGATAAGCAAATGTAGCATAAGTTTTCATGGGCTGGAACCTAGTTCATCGGCACCTTGATTTCCATAGCACCTTCCTGTTATTATTATTATTATTATTATTATTATTATTACAGGTAGGCTTCTTTGTGTAAATAATATGTGCTCCACAGGGTTGTACATCATTGTGTAACTAATGATACATCATATAGAAGTTTAAGTGAAAATGGCCTCTATTTTAGTGTAGCACCTTTCTGCAAAAGACCCCAAAAATAAATAAAATTTATTTATTTATTTATTACATTTTTATACCACCCAATAGCCGAAGCTCTCTGGGCAGTTCACAAAAGTTAAAACCATAATAAAACAACCAACATGTTAAAAGCACAATTACAAAATACAGTATAAAAAGCACAACCAGGATAAAACCAGTATCTCAAACAAGCTTTTATGCAGGTGTAACCAAGCATAGTGTAGTTATAGAGATTTAAACAAGATTAAAAAAAGTTCATTGACTTGTCACAATATATGAGCTGTAATCATACTTGCAAGGTGTGTCTATTTTAAAACTGTGTTTACCATGGTAACTGCCCTCACTGTAATAAAGTTCAGATTGGACTGTGGAATTGCTAGATATCTGTTAAGGCAGATGCAGCACAATCCTGTGTGTGGTTACTCAAAAGAAAGTCCACTTGAATTCAGCAGGGTTTACTTCCAAGTAAGCATGCATGCATAGGATTGCATCCTTTGTTAATGCTAGAAGCAACCCCAGTAACATCGTCAAACGAAGCTCTTGTTTTGTTTTGTTTTGAGTAGTAGTAAGTTATGTTCAACTTTCACAAGGTCAATTTACTTTAGAGGAGAAAGCACTAAGACAATTTATGGAGTCTTTCTACTAGCTTGTTAAAAAGGCATCCATGCATGACCAAGATGCAACAGAGTGTAGATCCAGTAGTGGCTAAGGTGTTGGACTGGGAGTTGGGAGTTCCGGGTTCTAGTCCCCACTTGGCCATGGAAACCCACTGGGTGACTTTGGGCCAGTCACAGACTCTCAGCCCAACCCACCTAACAGGATTGTTGTTGTGAGGATAAAATGGAGAAGAGGAGGATTATGTATGCCACCTTGGGTTCCTTGGAGGAAAAAAGATGAGATATAAATGAAATGAATAAATAAATAAATAGATGGCGATGTACATTTGAATAGGTGTTGGAATGTGTATCCCAAAGGACCAGTGCGTCTGTTCTGATAGATGTGTATTCTGATGCACATCCAGTTTCACCTGTGGTTCCTGATCCAGCAAGTGATACATGCAGATCTCTTTCAGTGGATCAGGACGACTAAATATATATTTAGCAGTGGGATATATTTATGAGTATGAGCCTTTCCTGACCTGTTATTATCTAAAAGCAGCCAGAAAAATGACTCCAAGATAAAGCCAGAAAAATGACCTGTTGCCAAGGCAAACTCTCACAGGTTTGATTTGGCCCCAAGTGGCTCCCACAATAAAGGGGCAGAATAAGCGTCTGGCTTATGGGATTAAGCTGCAGTTCTTCCACCTAGTTCACCAGGGGAAAGCTGCGCAAAAGTGGTTGGGCTCCCAGCCAACGTTGTGCAAACTTAGATAGGAATAAGTTTGCAAAAGACACCTCTCCTTAGGTTCAAAGAAACTTGTTCCTGAAGCTTCATTGGGGCATAGGAAAACCAATCCATTTGCTGAGAACCTAGATAGCCAGACTATGGGGAGTCTGGGAAAAAAGGTGGTGGAACAGTGACATTATGCCTCTTGGTGGCTTCTATCTAGGTTATAAGGACCAACGGAGGCAGCTGAGTTTATCTGCGAATGGCCTGGCCTTGGGCTGCTATGGAACTCTGGAGTTTGCCATGCTCCAACAAAATGGATGTAATCCTGTTGAAAGTGGGGGAGGCCAGGAGACCAAGGTGTTTCAGTAGTATGGTCCTTATTTGTTACTGGTCCAAGTGTTATGGAAATGATCTGGACAATGAGGTCCCAGAGCTCGGTGATCTTACACTGTTTTGACCAAAGCTTCAAAGACACAAAAGTGTGTCATGAAAAGTAACAAAGAGGTTACAGGAAGAATCCCAGTAGTATCAATAGCTGTTCCGGGGCTGAAACAACCTTTGGCCAGAATCATCACAAATGCAAAAAGGGGTAATTTGGGATGGGCAAACCAGTCAAACAAGTGCTGAGCCTCTTCCTATTCAAAAAGAGTGACCTTTCCAAAATTAGACCAATCCTAGTCTAACACCTGAACCGGTGATTACATTATGCATGCAAATATCACTTGAGGGCCCATGTATGTGTGCATAATTAAATCAGTTTTTGCCTGTCCTGGGTCTTTTGAATATGTGGTGTTGTGATTAGCTTGGTGCTGCTTAATCTGATCTTGCATAGATGACATTCAGGACTATGAGGCAATGCTATGGTACTCTGCTAATTACCATGTATATTCACAGCACTGTTTTAATGGCTACATTCCTACCTGCAGAAGGGTCATAGCTCAGTGGTAGAGCAGCTGCTTTGCATATAGAAGGTCCCAGGTTCCATTCTCGGCATCTTCTGGTAAGGCTGGAAAAGCTCCTGCCTGATAACCTGGAGAGCCGCTGCCAGTCAGTGTCAACAGTACTGGTCTAGATGGACCAATGGTCTGACTCAAGTATAAGACAGCTTCCTATGTTCTTATGTACCTGGATGACCATTTCTAGAAAGGGTCGCTATGGAACTTCTACTTAGGCCTGTGGAATTTATGCCTCAGGATCCCACATGAAACTTGAGGGAGGTCATCCATAGGTATAGAAAGAGGTGCCTCTCTCACAACAATAAGCTCTTATTTCTCCATTTCATTAGATTCAGGTGAGGCAGTAGAAATGCTGAACTGGTGTTTGCCATCAGGAATGGGCTAGACGAGGGCCAGTAAACTGAAGCTCATGGAAGTACTGGTGGTGGGTATGGCCCTCATCCTTTGGTGGATGGAGTTGCATTTCCTCTAAAGCAGGGGTGGGGAACATGTGGCCCTCCAGATGTTGGTGGACTGCAACTCACATCAGCCCTTGCCAGCATAATTAGTGGTGAGGAATGATGGGGGTTGCAGTCTAACAACATGTGGATGGCCACATGTTTCCCATCACACCCCTAAAGGATGTGGAGTTCTGATCCACTTTTGTCACCATAGGTGCAAGTAGCATCTCTGCTATTTGCGCCTTTGACCAGCTACGGCTACTGTGCAAGTTATAGCCCCTCATGGACAGAGATAGCCCAACCACAGTTCTCCATGTGCTGCTGACCTCCGGGTTAGATTACTGGAAGGCATTATATATGTGTTTGCCTTTGAAGGCATCTTGGAAACAGCATTTAGGGGGAAATACAGCTGCTAGATTCCTGATGGGGACTGGCTGAAAGCCCCAGGTATCTAAGCAACCACCTTCTCCCTCACAATCATGCTTGAACAGCACAGTCACCAGCAGAGGCCTTCCCTCTTTGTCTGACCATCTTCTGAAGCCAAGTGGATGGTGACTGATGAGAAGGTCTTCTCTGTTGCGGCACCCATGTGTAGTATGCCCTCTCCAGGGAAGCCTGCATGGTCCCAAATCTGATTTTTCTCTTCTAGGGAACCACCTCTTCTAGAATGGCATTTTTGTTGGATTTAACAGATGGTTTTATTGTTTTTGATATTTTTCCTATTACCCTTAGGCTGGACCCAGAGAGAGACAAGTAGAACTCTGAGTGCACACAAGCAGGCTTTCCTGGCTCTTCCCGTCTCACTACAGCCCTCTGCACCCTCTAGGACCCTCTGGAAAGGCATTGAATGGCACCGCAGTGGGACAGGGAAAATGGGAGAATTCAACAGGGCTGCCTTGTACAAGCAGAAAGTACCCTTCTGCACACGCAAGACCTCTCTAGATCCAAGCCCCTGCCTTTACTGTTTCTGCTGTGATTGTATATATTTGTTACTCCGCTTTTCTTGAATTTGATATTGGCTTGAAATTGTTGTGGGGCTGCCTCAGGAATTTTCTAAACTGAAGGACAGCACACCAAGTTAATTAAATTAATACATAAATAAGTAACAAAAGATAGTTTTGCATTGGAAATAAGTCATTTTTCAGTGGCATGCAAGGCTGGTTGTTGGAGGCAGGAAAACAGTGCCCCCTTGGGAATCTGCTGTTTCAGTTTCATATTATTTCCTGGTAAGACCCATCCTGGTTATCACTGCCTGAGCAGGACTGTTGGGACTTCCTTTAGAACTCCCATTGCATTTTATTAAGTTGCCGGATGAAAGTTGGATGTTGGTGGATATAATGTTGGCGATTGCGTGGGAAATGAGAAAATGATGCAGTTTAGAAAGACAAGACTAAAACTCCCAGATTCGTTAGAGAGCAAAGCTTCTGTTTTAGCCAGTTTGTTCTATTTACTTTCTTTTAGGGTGCGAGATCTGTCCTTTGCATCTCCCCGAAGTGGTGAAGCCTTCATGAATAATGAATTTGGCTCATTGTACGGCCTGTTGGGTTGGCAATAAAATGTACAGAAACTAATTTAAGTATCCCAGCTTTGTGTGTGGTGATCAATACTCATTGCTGTTGTGCCAGTGGTTCCGTGTTATTGCATCATAGAAATCTAATAATAATAATAATAACAACAACAACAACAACCACCAAAAATATGGTATTTGTTCTGCCATGTAAAGAGTGTGAAGAAGGCTTATTTCCATTCACTGAATACTGTTGTGGGTTTTCCAGGATTTCCAGCTCACTCTAGCAAACGTCTGAGCTATGCATCTACACTATTAACTAGCAAATTACATTTTCAGATCTCTAGCTCTCCTGAGTCACATGGACACGCTGGTGGTGAGCAGACAAGGAAACAATCAAGTCCAGATGCTGCAGTCAATGAAACTGTCCAGGCATTTGTGGTACTGCCAGCTATAGGAAAAGAAATATTGATTTCCGTCCCTCTTTAGGGACTTCATGGTGGCATAAGGGACATGGCTTTATGGGCTAGGTTATGCATTAGTGATTGATAGTATTTCTGCATTTAAGTATTTATGTCAGATGTGGATTTTGTAATGAATTGTTAATAGCAGAACCAAGCAATTGTAGTCATAGTGCAACAATTCTGCACTTTGAGATAAAATGTTTTAGTTGGTGATACCACCGTTTTACTTGGTTGCGTTTTGGTGCTGCACTTGTGTTATGTATATGAAAGTACTATGAAATTTGATCCTCTAGAAACTGTGTCAGGGTTAGGAGACTCATTGGCTGAAATGCCTTATTATGCATGGTGTCTCAAGTCACCAAATCAGAGGACTCTAAGGTCAAGTGAGAACTAACTGTTCAAAATTCTGCACATCCTCTGTAATTTAACTTAATTTAATTAAAGGGTTGTGAGGATCTTCAGTGCTTTTCCCTCAGTGCATTATATTTGAAGCAGACTTCCCAATAAATCCATGCAAGTTAATAGTCTGCTTACCCATAAATACTTAGGTTGATGATTTGTGCTAGATTGAAAGAATATAAAGGAAAAACTCTTTGGCAACTAAGATATACTTCCTTGCCTGGTTGCCTAAAGGTGTTTAAAAACAAAACAAAACCACCTCATCATAGGAAGTGACTTTTGAGGCAGAGTTTTAATAGCAGCTGATTTAGTGATACTGGGCATGTCCACACGAGGGATTATCCTAGGGATCACCCTGGGATCATCCCTGTGCATCCACATGATGCATAGGGGATCCCAGGGGCAGGGAGGGATGATCCCTCCCTTTCCCTGGGATAGCCGGGACGGCTTTAATCCTGACTTTTCCCGTGGTCTCGAATTGGCCCTAGACCACGGGACATGTGGGCAGCCGTCCCAGTTTCTTCCCGGCTCCTCGCAAGTAAACACAAGGAGCCAGGAATCGGGTATGGGAGTGGGATCTTTAAAAAACCAAAACCAAAAAACCCACTTAAGTTAGCAATGGAGCACTCGTGCACTCATTTTCGATAAAAATAACAACAACAAAATGGCAGGTGTGACGTCCTCTTCCTCCCCGGGACGTTGCATGCCGCATGTAGCCTGAGGGAGAGGATCTCACGATCACCATATCGTGAGATCCACCCCCTCCTCTCTCTAGGTCCAGACATGCCCATTGTATAAGGTTCATGATCAGGTAATTCTGTATATGGGTATTTCACTTTTCAAAATAAAACACAAGGCTGGCAGCAACTTCCACTTAATGTCACAGTTTTCCACTACATTCCCAAAGGAAAAGTTTATCTTGTATATATCTATATTTATATATATTCATTTCCCCTGATCACACAGAAGTAGCTGATTTTCTTGACATCAACCTGCTGACTCCTGCACTGTTATCTCAGGAAGGTTTGGAGGAGTGTGAAAGTCTACAGACAGTAGAAAACATCCTTTGATCTTAATTAATGCCCAGGGGGTGGTCAAGGATGATGGATATTTGTGAAGCACTTTCTGTGCCACGCTTGTTCTGGACAGGAAACTAGGGTCTAAGGAAAGAAAAGGTAGAATTGCAAATGGTTAATTTTTCAGCAGAGTTAATTTCTTCTGTAACCAGTAACTTGTGCTTGATAGTGTGGTGTAAATAATTTGCAGCTTTAAAAAAGGAAGAGGAAGTAGAAGATCAGGTCTGTGTGGCTGAAGGTAAATTTAGGTCTGTAGTAAGGCATACCATTTAGTTCTTTTCAGGTGAAATCCATAGATGTATGTATTTGTTTCTCCTGTCCACCCACTGCTGTAGAAGTTTAATTTTCTAATAGAAGTGCTTATTGGGATGTGTGTATGTGTTTGTTTTATGGTTCTAAAATAATTAGATAATTCCACAGGTGACTATAGCTTTCCAGAAAATATGCACTCCGTCCAATCTACTTTAACCATTTTCATCAAATTATCATTTGATTTCTTAGATGCTTAAACCCTGAAGACTATTCAGCATTTCAAATGAGCCTCTACTGAGGGTGTTACACGAAGAAAAAGACTGAACCTGTTCAAGTAATTATCCTTTTGTTGCTAAACATGATACAGTGTATTGTGTTTTTAATTTTTATGCCGTATTAGCAGATACATTTATATGTGTTCTCAGGTGAACTGTAATAATATGTTGATTATGATAAATGTAATAAATCAATACGTTCAAAAATAATCATTTATAGTCATATAAATTAGATGTTTTATTAAGGATTGTGCAGCATTATCCTATGTGCCTTTATTTGGAAGTAAGCCCCACAGTGTTCAATGGTGTGGATAAAGTATGCGAGGCAGTAAAAGGAGGAGGAGGAGGAGGAGGGAAATGTGATTATGATTTTCCAATTAACTCTGCTTTATAATGAAGCAGCTTCTGTCAGTGGAATGGAAAGGGGGTGATTCCCCTTCAGTCCCCCCCCCACACACACATACCCTCAAAATCTTCCCTGGAGAGTTGGGGATCCCTTTGGAGAAGATTTACAGCCATGGGGAGTGCAGGGGGAAGGAGAGAAGTAGAAACACCCATGGTGTGAGGGGAAGTCTTCTCATGGAACACTAGATTCCACTACACTGGGATACCTGGTTTGGTAAACCACTGCTTAGACATGTCAGTTACCATTAAGGGGATATGACCTTTCTCTAAGTAACTATAGATAGGCATGATTGCCTGGTGTAAAACAGATCTCTTGATTTCCTGTAATTCACATGCTCCAATTGTGCGGCTGTTTATAGACTTCTACTCCCATTTCCTTTCCTCGCTCTTCCATCTGCTCTTCTCCCCAACCTGCTGAAATTGTTCAGGGCTGCAGGTAATAATAACGCTGATAATGACATACTTAACATTTATATAGCGCTATCAAGTGTTCAGTCACTTTGCGTGCATTATCTAGTTGTAATCCTTGCAACAACACTGTAAGATAAGTCAATATTATTATTATCCATAATGCAGATGGTGACTGGGGCAGAGGGGGGGGGGCTTTCCTAAGGTCACCTAGGGTCTTTATGGCAGAGGTGGTATTTTTGTGCTGCCTCATAGCTGAAGCTATCTGGACAGTTCACAAAAGATTAAAACATTAAAAATCGTTATACAAAATTTTAAACCATGAAAACATAAACCAGACAGCATATACAGGGACAACATACATCTAAAAGCAACTCTGAGCTGCCAGCCAAACATAAAAATAGATCTGGGATCAATTAAAAACTTTGGTGCTAAGAAGTAGCTTCTTCGTAGTAACATTAGCTGTGTTTGTGCTCTCCATGATTTTGTAGTGGCTTGGCTCAATCCCCTGGAGCCTCTTTTGCCTTGTCATACTCCTAATTGATTTTTCTTTGTATATGTCAAACACTAAGTGTCTTTCATTATACTCCCAGTACTACTTTTGTATTTTTTTGGTTAATGCTTCAGCCAGATCTTTGCATGTCTGAATGGCTTTTGACTTTTCCAAGGCTTGTAGCTCTGTCTTCCCATCAACAATTGCAGTAGAGAAGATCCTTTCATGTGGAGTATTGGCAATTTCTGTTTTTGGAGTTGTTTGTTTGCTGTTTATTGCTGCCACTTTGTATTGGTGACAGAATCATAGAATAGTAGAGTTGGAAGGAGCCTACAAGGCCATTGAGTCCAACCCCCCCTGCTTATTGCAGGTATCTATCTTAAAGCATACCTAACAGATGGCTGGTGGAATCAACTTCAAGGTTTTGATTAGTTGTTTTTTGTTTGTTGGCATCATCATTAAACAGTGATTGTGGTGCAGCAAAGAATTCATAGAGCCCTAATAGCTCATGTAAGTCTACTTGACACTGTGATCTGCTTACAAGTAGTCAGCCAAATAGTGATCTGTCCACTCTTAACTCTTTAACAGTACAAGCCATTTTTATTTTTATTTTTTTCTTGGCACTTGAACACAGATTTAGTTTGTTCTTCTTGATAGGATCCCATAAATTCATGGTGGCTCTGTGTTTTGAACTGATCATATAATCTAATACCAACATCTTTTGTAATACTTTCACTAAAAACTGTCTTGGTTGCAATGTTAACAAGTTCAGGTCCATCATATGAAAATGGATTTCCAATCCATTTAAGTTTAATACACAATTTGTTGATTGCAATATTCTCCCTGTTAACTGATTCTTTAGAGTCGTAATGATGTTTGAGTGATGCTGCTTCCTCTGGTACTCCTGCCATGCTTGATGTCTCTTCAGATGTTTGGTCAAGTACTGGTGCTGTTAAAAAATATATCGTGCAAGTACCCTAGGGTGTTGTGTTATGCCTACTAAACCTCCAGTAACCTTCAAAGCTCTGTTTTGACGTTCATCTGCTTCATCAGCTCCAAGAGTACAGAAAGGAATAGTAGTTTTTCCCCCAACCCAGTTTCCTTTTTCAAACTCTCCCCATATTGCAGGATCTTTCGCTTTCAAAGCACTCATTTCTGCAAGATAGTGTGTCTTCATCCCAGAGTAATTATATAAATCTAATGCAAAGTACCCAATGATTGCTTCCACTGATGAAACATGTGATTTCCACCCTCTACTTCTTACAGACCTTATTACTTGCAACAAAGATTCTACCATTGCCATGTATTTCTGCATCATTTTAAATGTTGGGTCAGACTGTCCTTGAACGTTGTCAGATTCCTACATTTTTTCAGAAATATTATATTTCTCAATGGTAGCCAGCAGGTCTTGAATATCGCAGCTTTTGATACATTTGCATTGTAATTCTTCAGGCTTTTATAAAAAAATTCTGCACATGTTTGCTTCTTGAAGAACAATTCCAGGTACCAGTAATACAGTGCAACAAGTGTGGATTTGTGAGCTTCTTCAGCACGTCAAATATGTTTTCCTGTGATGATTTTTTTTGTACAGTGCTCTCACTGTACCAAACAACCCGCATTTCAGAAATACCATATCCATCAATAAAAGTGTCAATAGCACGAAGTAAAGCCATACATAAATGCAATTCACTAGGCCACAAGACAAATCAATCACAAAGACACTTGAGAAATTATTAGTTTCTGCACAGGATGATAGAGACCAAAATCTGATCTGTTGCGGTAGCTGGTATGACTGACAGAACACATATGTGAGTTATTTGCTTCTGCACTTCCTGCAATGTTGCATTGAAAACAGTCCATGTTGGAACATACTCAGATAAGAACTTGTTTCCTTTGGTTGATTTTGGAAGTCTGTAACCACTGAATCATCATTTGTCTTGTGTGCAGTTTCTGTGCACTCAACATTCAAAGTAGTAGAATTTGCTATATTTCCATTTTGAATAGACCACATGGCAAGTATACTTCTTTAAATGATTTTAAAACTTTTGCTCTTCTGTAGATGTCAGATTCCTTTAAAAACTGTACTTTTTGGTTTTACGAGCTTTGGGGCATTGTAGGAGATGAAGTCTGTCATGTAGTAGGCTAGTTTCTGTAGTTAACGATTCAGCATGGTTGCATCATACAGTGTTATGGACTGTGATTCACCTTTGTCATAACGTTCTTGATAACGTCATCACAGTTGCATGAAGGGTTCTCTTTCTATAAGGTGTGTCATCAAGGAAGTCCAAATTATCTGCAGCACAGTAGATAAATCTATCTTTCACAAGGCTGAGTGGTACATATACTCCATGATCTTCCATGCGGTGTAGAACTTCATTAGCTAAAGCTGTCTCAAACTGGAGGGAGAACTTTGTTATAGTCAATCGGGGATCCCAAACCATTCATAAGCTGCACCAAGAATTCACTGTGAGCTTTAGAATGTATTGTTAGGCCAACGACAACTGGAAGTGGAAGTTTATGTGTGTGTGTTGACTTAAGATAACACATGAGGCCTGCCTTTCTGTTAGGCACTCATACATAATAGTTTGTGAGAAAGCAGCAACCTCTGGTTCAAATGTTTGTTTTCAACCTGCCAGTTGTTTTTTTGTAACTGGCCCATAGTTTATCAAAATTACCTTTGTATGTGCACTACTTGTAACAGGACAGATCCCACCTTGCATTGTATTGGTTTATTTATTTTGCAGTTGTAATTTCCAAGTGTTTTGAAAGTTGTTTATAATCACTATCTTTACCCTCATTTTGAATTCTTACAGCATCAAGTAGTTTTTGTGTAGTTTTTGAGTTTCCCAATAAAGCCTCCTCTTTTTTGGTGTTGACACAATAAAGACAAATCAAAGTCTATACCACTCATGCACTTACATTTGGACGACGATGGTTGATCTATATGCATCACACTTTCCATACCTTCAGTCAAATCGTTCTACCTGAAATAGTGAAAAAGAATCAATAAAAAATGAACAACTGAATGTATACAAAGAGTATAGTGCTAACACTAGTGATGTAATTGCATATCTGTACTATGTTCTATAAATATGCAAATATTTGAGAAACCATTGACTTTACAGTAAATATATACAGACCACTTTTTAGATCTAGGAAATACCTTGAAAATGAAACCTTAACATTTAAAATCCATCCGTAAAGGAGATTCTGACAATTTTATGAATTTCATTGGTGGCTTGATGACATCATCAATACTACACCATAGAACCATAGAGTGACACCATAGAAATTATTCCATCTATAGGTAGTTTCTGATATTGTATTTTGTATTTGTGTTTTAAAATTGTTGGTTGTTTTATTATGCTCTTCATGGTTTTAATTTTTGTGAACCGCCCAGAGAGCTTCGGCTATTAGGTGGTATAGAAATGAAATAAATAAATAATAAATAAATAAATAAATAAATAAAATCAAACCAGTCCCACCTTTGGCTCACTAAAACTGCTACAGAGCATGATTTTTCTACATACGCTCCTGGACAATAGTGCAACCTTGGCTAAAGAATTTTCTGGTTAATTACTGAATGCAGAGAGTGTGAGTGCAGAATACTATAAACCAGGGCATATCCACTGACTGAAGCATACTAGGTTTTCAATAGAGGAAAGCTGAAGGCAAAAGTTGTTTTGAGAGAGAGAGAGAGAGAAGTTTAGAATTTGGTCAATTTCTGTATCTAAATACGTGTTTGAAATGAAAATAGAACATTGTCAAATTTCTTTGCTATGTTCAGTTACAACCTATGAACATATGGGTATCTGAAAACGGGTGTGTCAATATCTGAGTGAAATTGGCTTACAGAAAAGGTTAATGTTTGAGAGACTGACAATTTCTCCTAAAGCTGAGGGACAAAATGATGGGCATTTTAGCTACAATTCTAATTTTATTTGGCTACGCATCTTCTTTGTAGTGGCATGCCAAGAGTATTCTACTCTGAGCCTCAGTAGAGCTGTACAGAGATGATGAAGAGCAGTAATAGCTCATAGTAGTGCAATGTGCAGCCAAAACAAGCATTTGCTTTATATCTGATGCATCGCGAGATCACATCCAATTTGCTATTCACTGGTGCTAATAGGTTTCTTGTACTACTTCTTTTCAGAGTTTTCTTTCAAATGATAGTTGGATCATATATCTGATCTAACTATAGGATAATTAGGATATATGGTCTTGATGATATGGACATACATGGCAGGCAAGTTTGAGTCTCCATATTACTGCCTAGCCATGTGCTGCAGTAGTCTGTATGTCACTTCATGCTTACTTTCACTCTTTAAGAATACTGCCAGCCCATAATCTTAATCAGTTGAATGCTGACAACAATAAGGTCTCTTCTAATAAAAGAATAATCACTCATCATTGAAACCATTTACCTGTGAATATGATTGCTTCTCTAGCTGTTTAAATCTTTTACATCAAGACTGTGCCAATGCACATTGAATAAGAATGTATGCAGGGAGTACAGAGCCTAAAATGTTTGAGAACCAATGCCGTGGTTGAATTAATAGAAGATGGGCTTGGCTGAAGAATTACTAGAAGCATTTCCTTACATTATCCTTCTGGACAGGATTATACAGGTAACATTTAGGTCATTAAGGGTGCAATCCTATGCATGTTTAGACCGAAAAAAGGCCTACAACTCCAAGCATGCACCAGCCAGACATGCTGGTTATGACATGCTGGGAGTTGTAAATCTGTTTTCAGCATAATAATTGTGCATAGGATTGTGCCTTAAGGTGCTTAACTGTTGCAAGCTGACTGATGGTTTACTTTGAGCAAATTAAATTGACCAAGCAAAAGGCAAATAACAATCACAACAGAGCTGTTTTGAGGATACTTAGGGAAGTAAATGGTTTCTTGGCTAAACTTTAGCCCAAATCCATATTTTAGTGTGCAATTAATTAATAATACCAGGTAATCCATATAATTTTTTCAGCTCTGCACACAGAGCACAATTGGCCTTAACATCTAAGAACTTCCTTCCTGGCATATTAATAAAACAGTTATATATAGTAGGCAATAAACTGTGAGAAAAATCTATTTCAGTGTAGTATTTGGAGAAGGAAGGGGTGCGAAGTAATTTGCTGCCATACAGATACAGAGAAGTGATTCTGCTGATATTTTTCAGAATCCATGTAGTGTTTTGTTTCAGGGCTTCGAAGTTTGCATATATCCCTTCTCGTTTTGACTTTCTTTATCCAAGAATCCAAAGGGCCACGCAATCGCTAGAGCTTTTAAGGTTCCAATTCTTGTTTTAGTCCCATGCAGTTGTCTAACCTAGTGCAGGCAGTTTTAAGACAATGGTAATTTCAGATGTACCATAGAGGCATAGCTAAAATAGTCTTTGACAGACAATTGCCCATGCTGGCTGGCATTTCTGGAAATTGTAGTCAAATACATCTGGAAGGCACTGCGTTGTTTACCCCTGTTTTAGGGTATTATTTCGAGAGCTGGGCAGGCTGGAGCTGAGCAGTAAAGGTGCTTCCAGGTGAAACTTTTATTATGCAATTGTCCTGCCATGCACAGAATTTTATGGGGTGGAGGGACAGATAAAGTTTACTTACTTTTGTAACCCTTTTTTGTTTTACCACCACTTCTTCCATATTGGGAACCCTAAATGTGCCCCCCAAGGAGGTCAGACTTGAGATTCCCCACTCCTGTCATTCAAGGTTCTCCACCAGCCTTGAAAGATGGAGATGAGCCTCAGATCTTAACCTGAGATCTTAACCTGAGTCTTCCTGGTCTTATCCAGTACTCTAACTATTACCCTGCAGTGGTAGTTCGAAACAGTTACATTCAGCCCTGGTTTGCACAACACACCATTGGTTATTTAAGCCGCAGTGAGCCATGGCATGTGCCAGATGTGATTTGAATATGCATCCCTCGGTCAGGGGTTGTCGTGCTATGAGAACCCAGCCATTGGGTATTATGAGAGGGTTAAACAAGCTTATGCGAGGGTTGTTTAACCCTCGCATCCCCCTGACATCTGGGTTCAGAGAACTCAGAATTTTGGCCAGCTCATGCCACAGCTCGTCAAGGATTAAATATGGTCTGTGATTTTGTGTGAACCAGCCCTCAGAGTATTTTCTAAAGGTATTTGAAAACATTTTTTCATGCAGAACACTTCATTTTCATTTCTTGCACAGTTTCCTCCCGAGCAGCGGGGTGGGGGTGGGGAATAAATTGGTAATGGATAAGTTTGGAGTAAAACTGCCTCGAGAGAATTTTTACCCTTAAAGGTGATCTAAACATATTTTAAATAAATAATAAAATGCTTTTTATATTGTATTTTGTGCTTTTTATATTGTATATTGTATTCGTGTTTTTAAATTGTTGGTTGTTTTTACGCTCTTCATGGATTTAATTTTTGTGAACCACCTAGAGAGCTTTGGCTATTGGGCGGTATAAAAATGTAATAAATAAATAAAATAATAAAAAATAGCCCCCCAAATCAAAGTTTCTTAAATGTCCTGATAAGCATCTGTTTGGGGGTCACAATTTTAGAGACAGGGAGAAGAGATGGACTTATTTTTGCACTCAGACCAGAGCAAGGCAAGTTGAAGTTCTGTTAGGGGCAACAACCTTGACTGTGTCAAAATCATTGTTTCCTAGTGCCTGACTACACCAGCCGTTTATTCCAGAATAATATCGAAGTCGTCCATACCGGGCGACATAATACACAGTTGATCTTGCTGTGTCCACCACTCAGTTATTCCAAGATATCCCTGACTGGACTTGTTGCGTTTCCCCACCTCTTTCACAACAATCCCAAAGTCTGCAGCTGGTGTGCCCCCCCCCCCTTCACGAAGCTGTTGCTGTTCAGCGCAAGTTCCTGGTTCAGCAAACAGCCAACCAGCTGTCAGGGGCATGTCCAGCAGTTTGAGATGTGTGTGGGAGTGGTTGCAGCTGCTGTTTTTGCCACATATTTTCAATGTGTATCAGCATGTTTTATTTATTTATTACATTTATATCCCACCTTTTTTCTTCCAAGAAACCCAAAGTGGCGTACATAATCCTCCTCCCTTCCATGTTATCTTCACAACAACAACCCTGTGAAATAGGTTGGTCTGAGAGTCTGTGACTGGTGCAAAGTCACCCAGTGGGTTTCCATGGCCAAGTGGGGACTAGAACCCAGATCTCCTGACTCCCAGTACAACACCTTAGTCACTAAGCCATACTGTTTTGGCACCAAGAGTTCAGGGTTGTTGTTTTTGCACAAACTTATCTGTGCGTTGCATCGCATATTCTATGGACTTCCTATCTACCCATGTGTTGCTGTGCATTTACATTCATGTACAATCCTCGCGTGTCATAAGAAAAACCCAGCCCCGTAGATGTCATCTGCATAGCCCTGCCCACTTCTCCTGATCCACATGCAAATGCGCCGTAACAGGGCACACATCCTCCCGCAATGGCTCCCCTTTACTTGTGGGAAACATTAGTGGCGTGTGCCCCGTGAACACCTATCGCAGAAGCTGGGAACTATCACAATTATCCCTCCTCCACTGTGAAAAGGGTGTAGTTGTACATTAGGTCCCAGTCTAACCAAATTGTTCCCTACCACCCTGCACTCTGAGTTCCAGATGTTGGGTGCTTAGTTCATTTTAAGTCTTTGTTCCTCCATATTTTCTCTCTTGTTCCACTCAAACCCTGGCTTGTCATTCTTTACTTTGAGATCTAGACAAGCAGCCTGACTCACTTCAAATTTCATTTAGGAATAACATCACATGGAGAGGTCCCATTCCCTGAAACAGAACCATGGAATGAACCTGATGGGTCAGGTTGGGTTGTTGCTTATTTATTTATTAAAAATTCATATTATATTATTATTGTGACCTGCCTTTACCAAGCTAGATACACTATTAAAGCTAGTGCTAATAACTAGAATGAAAAACAATAAGAACTACTACTACTTCTTCTTCTGTTTAAGGATAATGCTTAATTGTAGGTAAATATATGAGTCATCAAATAAGCTAGATGTCTGAATCAAAATATCTTTGGCATAGAATTGTTATTAGGACATTATTTGCAGAATAAACACAGCCCCAGTTAAGATGTAATCAGGCAGCAGAACAGGAAAAGATAATATAAATCAGACTAGCGACAAGGAGCAAATCATCAGCACGCACACCATTTGTGTCTATTCAGTGACAACATTGCTTTCTCTACGGCTATGAGCTTGGCCAGCAAAGAGGCTGCTGGGGTATGGCAGCTAGGAGGTAGGAAACATGGAAACAACATTCTGAATAATATAAAATACTCAGACATGTAAAAAAACAAAAATAAATAACCTACTAGGATCAGCCAGAATTGCCCCAGATAAGCTTCATGTTCATGCCAGAGAACAGATATTAAAAATGGTGTGATGTGATAGAACCCTTTGTTCTGTAGTCTATCTAATATGATAGTCACTGCGTCATATCTGACATGAGTAATGGAAATTTTGCTGGCATCTTGTTTGGCTCCCCACCCACCCCACACACAAATATTCATGTTTGCTTAGATTGCTTCTTGGCTCAAAGACAAGAAGACTTGTCCACTTATCTGCGAATAAGCTCCATGGGACTCAGTGGGAATTAGTTCTAAGTAGACATGGATAGGATTGCACTGTTAGGGTGCAATCCAGTGAACGTTTAAACAAAAAAGTCCTGCAGACCATGGGTGGTTGGGAAATGCTGGGCGTTATAAGACTTTTTTCTGTCTAAACATGCATAGGATTGCACCCTTAGAACCCAGAGGCTCATGAGAATCCCATGCAGAGTGGAAGAAGCAGGGAGGTGATCTTTGCCTCCATGCTCCCACTGCTCTGCATTTCAGCTAGACTGGTGTTTTCGCCCATCTAGCTAGGGCTCTGCTGGACGGAGAGGGATGTATCCTACGCCCTCCCCCCCCCCGACTTTCTCTAGGGGCTATAGGATTGCTCTCTTATTTGTATAATCCAGCACATAGTGTGTGTGTGTGTGTGTGTTTTTAGCAAAGAATATATATATATTCCAGCAAGGCAATAATGATTAAATCAACAAAAGTAAAACCACGTTTATTAATAAGCTGTGCTAAATGCAGAGGATCTTATTTTGTTTTTAATATACTGCAACGTCTTATTTTGGTTCGGTTTGGTGTTGTTGCTTTGTAAAGACATATATTCTGCCTAACAATTGAAATACTCATTTCTAGTAATAATTGACAATATGGATTGATGTATGAGCTAAATAAAAGTATAATTCCATGAACTTCATAAAACCTAAGTTCTAATTCCTTAGTACTCTGTGATAAGGCTTGTATTGAATATCGGGGTGTTTACTCCACAATTATTCTCTTTGTAGATTTATTCTCTGAAGAATTTATTATCAGACGGAGTAGACTGGGTTTGCTGGATCATAGACAAATCTAATATAGCATTTCTCATTTCTGCAGTTCTGTTTGAAATAATAGGTTTTATACGTAACAGTAGCTCGTACACAAAGCATGTTAAATGATTAAATACTATACTGGTTAAATAAACTTTAACTATTTGGTAGCCGTATACAACTTTACCCCTGGCTCTCCTCATTATTAGCATAGCCATCAAGACTTCTAATGGCATTCTAACAGCATTCTTTATTTCATTTCCTGATAGCAATGCAGAGAAAGGATATCGAATGACAGTAACAGAAACAATATATGTGAATGATTTAAGATCTGGATGGCTGCCAGTTTCTTACTGATTTAAGTTGTAGAAGGTTGTGGAAGAGATCATCTGGCGGCATGGGGCATGGTGCTATCAGTATGCCGATGACACCCAAATATGCTTCGCTATGCCTTCGACAACAGCGTCAGCTAAGGATAGTGTGTCTCCTCTGAATGAATGCTTGGAGGCGGTAACAGGCTGGATGAGGAAAGGCCCGAACCTGGGTTTGGAGGTGTGTCAACCAGTTCTGGATGGGGTTACACTCCCCCTGAAAGACTGTGTTCGCAGCTTGGGGGTGCTCTTGGATCCGTTGCTCCAAATGACAGCTCAGATAGATGCGACAGCCAGGAGTGCCTACTATCAGCTTTGGCTGATACGCCAGCTGCGTCCCTTCCTAGAGTTGGAAGACCTAAAGATATTAGTGCTTGCACTGGTAAGTTCAGGGTTTGACTTCTGCAATGCACTCTACATAGGGCTACCTTTGTGCCTAGTCCAGAAACTTCAACTAGTTCAAAATATGGCAGCCAGGTTGGTCACCGGTACATCTAGGGGTGACCATATTCCATTAGTTTTAAAATCATTACACTGGCTGCCAATTTGTTTCTGGGTGAAGTATAAAGTGTTGTTTATTACCTTTAAAGCTGTACATGGTTTGGGTCCAGGTTACCTGCGGGATCGCCTTCTCCCTTACAGTCCGCCCCGCACACTCAGGTCCTCTGGGAAGAATTTACTTCAGCCAGCAAAAATTAGATTAATAGCTGTTACCCAGAGGACCTTCTCTGCTGCCACTCCCAGACTGTGGAGTGGCCTGCTGGGAGAGATCTGCCAACTCAATAGTCTTTCTGAATATAAAAAAACAATAAAGACTGATCTCTTCCAGCAGGTCTACCCAGTCGAATTTTAAGATGTCTGGCTGTTATTTTAATAATGTATTAGTTTTTATATGTTTTAATTAGTTTTATGTATTTTATAATGTTTTATATTTTATATTGTTCCCCACCTCGATCTGGAGGGAGAGACGGGTAATAAATAAATATATTATAGAATCATAGAATAGTAGAGTTGGAAGAGGCCTACAAGGCCATCAAGTCCAACAGGAATCCATCCTAAAGCATACCTGACAGATGGTTGTCCAGCTGCCTCTTGAATGCCTCTAGTGTGGGAGAGCCCACAACTTCCCTAGGTAACTGGTTCCATTGTCATACTGTTCTAACAGTCAGGAAGTTTTTCCTGATGTCCAGCCAGAATCTGGCTTCCTGTAACTTCAGCCCGTTATTCCATGTCCTGCACTCTGGGATGATCGAGAAGAGATCCTGGCCCTCCTCTGTGTGACAACCTTTTAAGTATTTGAAGAGTGCTATCATGTCTCCCCTCAATCTTCTCTTCTCCAGGCTAAACATGCCCAGTGTTTCAGTCTCTCTTCATAGGGCTTTGTTTCCAGACCCCTGATCATCCTGGTTGCCCTCCTCTGAACACGCTCCAGCTTGTCTGTGTCCTTCTTAAAGTGTGGTGCCCAGAACTGGATTCAATACTCAAGATGAAGCCTAACCAGGGCTGAATAGAGAGGAACCAAGCACCTCACGCGATTTGGAAGCTATACTTCTATTAATGCAGCCCAAAATAGCTATTATTATTATTATTATTATTATTATTATTATTAGGTTAAGACATCAGCAATATTCTGTAGTTTTATGAAGAAGTCATGGGATAGGGTGGTTACTACCTGTATATTGTCAAATTGTTTATTTGTGGTATTTTGTCTTGCATCAGAAGTGCTTTGAAACACAACTGTGTGACCAAAGCTCTTTGTAGCAGTTTGTGCGAAGCAGCTCATCACATGGTGGCAGCATTTTAGCAATGGTATATCTAGCCTTAAACATACACACCAGAAGTAATGGCGTAGTAGTGCCATGCACTATCTAAGCCTTCATATTTAATTTTTATTTATTTACATGTAACATTTATTAGTTGCCTATTAACCTAGTCCTCTAGGCAACATGCAACAAAAATTAAAACATAAATCAAATAACACAATGAAAATATAAATAATTAACAAGATAAATTCTTTTAAAGGGCTAGAATAATCAGTTGCTGTCAGAGTAGAGAATAAATATAATAAATATCAACTTTAAATACTTTGATACATGATTTTAAAAATATTAAAGGCGTTAAAAGGCCTGGGTGAACAGAAAAATCTTTGCCTAGTGCCAAAAAGATGTCACTGTTGGTGCCATATAGGCCTCTCTAGGAAGCGTTTCCACCAAAAAAAAGTTGGGTTTTTTTTTTGGGGGGGGGTGTCCATCACCAAAATGTACCCTCTCTGCCATTGCCACCGTCCATAGTTCAGATGGAGGAGGCAATCAATCTGTTGAAGATCTTGAGGGAAGGGTAGGTATATGAAAAGTGCCAAATTGTTAGGAAGGTGTTACAAGTTCTGTGGTACTCTCTGCTAGATAGTGAAAAGAGACAGCATTAAAAAAAAGATAATTGAGATTTAGGTTAACTGAATACAGAAATATTGTCCACAATGAACTAGCTTCACATAATCAATAATGGCATGTGTTCCTTTGAGGCTCATGAGAGGAGAGATATATTAAGAGTTCTTAAGCAAAAGTTCCGTTACTATTTTGAAATGGCACCTAAGAGAGCAGGGCGGGGGGTGGGGGGTTGCACAGTTTAGAAGCCAGCAAGATTTTCTAAGAGCCAGATAGGCTGGCAATCTAGGTACAAGCCACTAGGCCAAAATAGCAGTGGCTACTGTGCATCAGAATAGTTTTACATTTATTGATACATATATTTTTAAATGAGATAAAGACGTATCTGCTTTACCGCTGTTTACTACATGACAGACCTACATCATCTAGAGTTATCACCAAGTTGGACTTCTGGGTTCTTCCTCAGGTGAAACATCCAAGAATTTTTCATGGAAGCCAGAAATAGTTTCATTAAGACTGGCAAAAAAAGAAAAGAAAAAAATGTTCTGCATATCTCTGGGTTGTTGTTGAATTTCCTCTATAGGAACATTCAAAGCACATTGAGGCAGCAAATTCCTGCCAGCCAGTCTCACAGCAAATCCCCAGATAGCCATTTCAAAGGATGCTGCTGGAGCCAACTTCTGAACTCTTTATTATTGCTGGTGGAGTCTTATTATAAGGATGGCAATAGTAATGATGAATTCTAGACATGAACTTGAAGGAAAGTTATTAGAATGTGCTTTTGGGGTTTTTTAAAAAATGAAATGCCTGACCTCATCTCTTTTGGATCTTGTGGAATACATAGAAAATGTTAGTGTTCCATAAAGCTATATATCTGGAAGTACCTACTCTTCAATGAAAGTCTACCTAGGGAACCGGTAGAAACACAGAACTGTTGACACCAAGATACTCTAGGTATGTGTGTGTTTGCTCTTGTGCCTCTCAATGCCAGTTGCTGGGGAACATAAGTGGGAGGGTGCTATTGCATCTAGTTGGCCACTGTGGGAACAGAATGCCTTTGGTCTCATCCAGCATGGCTCTCCTTGTGTCTCCATGTCACTGTAAAGAGGGGATTTCCAATTATAGGTAGAAGAAGACAAAGCAGCATGTAAGAACTCTGAACTTATTGGTTAAATAGCTACAATATCAATTTCCTGAATTTTGTAGACATCTGGTAGTCTTGTATGGCACATGTGCAGCAGGATGGTCCCTAGTCTATCTAGTGATTTAATAAACCAGGATATATGTTACATATCATATTTTAAATCAAGGCTGATATATACACCTATTCCTATCCTAATATTTGTGCAAAATGCCTGGGCAGAAACCAGTGTAGTGCCAATGAAAGCATCATGACAGCATCATATTTTGTACTGCTACAGCAAAAACTGCACTCTACAATATGCATCTATTTTGCTGTGCAACAGTAAGATGATCATATTCCAGAAGTGTCATGCTTCTGCCTCTTTAAGGATGTTAGATATCTACAAAGACTAATATGTGCAGACCAGGCCTTCTGGATCATGTACAGAAACTCCAAAGGGGCAGTTCTCTCATAAGTTATTAAAGTGATGGAGAAAGGTGATTGAAAAACACCCATTTCAGAGTCCATAGGGTCAGGAAAC
This sequence comes from Elgaria multicarinata webbii, assembly GCF_023053635.1. Lineage (NCBI taxonomy): Eukaryota > Metazoa > Chordata > Lepidosauria > Squamata > Anguidae > Elgaria > Elgaria multicarinata. Next base: position 45,615,799 of record NC_086172.1, read on the forward strand.
TTGTCCCTTATGGAAAATGGCTAATATCTACTGTGACGATGATGTTGTAGTGTTCTCTCTCTTTCTCTCTCTCTGTGTGTCTGTGCTTTTTACTATAATTTCTGTGGCACTCTTTAGTGTACAAAGTGCTTCATAGTTCTCATGTTATCCTCACATAACTCTACATAGTATAGAATCATAGAAAAGTATGATTCTATAAGGCCATTGAGTCCAATCCCCTGCTGCATACAGGAATTTTCGGCTCGGCCTCTTCACGCATTAAGGAAGGCAAACACCTGGTTTGAAGTTGTGTAAATGTGGCAAGGAACCCTCACCAATTGCCAGCTGTATATATACATGCATCGCCCTTATATGTTACAGTTTTGGTGAGCACAGACCCAAACAAAACATGTGAACTGGCCTTGAGAGGTAGTGATAAGCATGTTTGTATTATGGAGAAAATGGTAGGTAGACAGGCAAATAATGAAATTGGCAAACCTCACTCCCTGACTCAACTCAGTTTTAGCCCAATCATGTGGCTCTTGTAACTAAAGGGTAAGGGTTAAGGGCCCCTTTAAATTGGGGCAAAACTACATGTTAGTCCAGTCCACAATTGCACCTCCCAAAGCTTTTAAAATGAAAAGTATTGGGGGCTACCAATTGATCAGAGCAATGTACTGGGAAAGTGTGTCCCATGGGGCAAAAAGTAGTCTAGGAAGAATGATTTTGATTGGAAATAGTTCAGGTGAGGACTGATGACCCCTCCCCCAGCACTGCTGCTCTGATCAAATTGGTAGTTCTTCATGGCTGCATTATGTTAGAAAAAAAACATTGGGAAATCCAGTCATAAATCTCCCAAGTAATGTGTAGTTTGGCCCCTTATACAAGGCCAGCCAGTAAGTATCATGATTGTGCCTAGCTTTGAATGGTAAGCCTGGTATAAGAAACTGTCTGTTCAGAAAGTCTTTTTAGTTAGAGTAGTGTTTAATGCTCAGGATGTCATGGTTTTACACAAAAATGACTCGCTCTACATTTTTAATATGGCATCTTTATTGCGAAATCTTTCCAGAAGTATTGAAAAAATGAAACTAAAGGCAGATGTTACAGTTGTATCCGCTTCTCAAAAAGAAAATATTTTTTGTTTGTATGCAATTTGGCTTGGATTATTCTGTGAACTCCTTCATAGCTATCACCCCAAATCATTTTAATGGCCTCTGTTTGTAATTATACAAGGAAAAGACCACATAATTTACAGGATACTCCACTGATACAGCTTCAGAGTAGTAAAGTTGATTTACATCACAGCAACACTCCACAGAGATAAACAGAGGATTGCTTCACTCTTTTTATGTGTCAGTAATGTCTGCAAAATACAAAAACCTAAAAACAGCATAGGTTAAAGGAAAACAGTGTATATAATAATATTTTAATATAAATGTTAATATCTCACTCAAAATTAAAACAATTAGCATTCAAAAATTGGTAAGCCATATTCAGCTACTTTGCAAGACTTGATAACTTGCATGGTAGTTTCAGCTGACATGCAAAACAGCATGGGTCATCACCTTTTTGTTGTTGCTGTTGTTAAAATAATAAGTAAAATAATAGGGAGTTAGAAACCTTTGCTGATCTGCTGCAAACCACCCAGAGATCTATTATTTATTTATTTAAAACATTTGTAAACCGCCCTATATCACTAGGATCTCAGGGTGGCGACTAGTAGATCCCAATCTAACTTCTTCCAGCCATGGCTTAGGACATGGCCTGTTGAAGTGGTTTGGAGAGATGTGAAGGGGAACCTTCACATCTCTTGAAAATGTATACAATTCTAGTCACTGCGCCTAAAAACAATGCTGGAGAAGGTGCAGAAAGGGCAACCAAAAGGATCAAGGGGCTGGAGCAACTCCTCTATGAGGAAAAGTTAAAACATCTGGGGATTTTTAGCTTAGAAAAAATTGTGAATAAGGGAGTACATGATAGTAGTATATATATTTATGCTTGATGTGAAGAAGGTGCGATGTAGAAGTTTTTCTCCCTCTCATAATACTAGAATCCATGAAACGGAGTGGTGGAGCATTCAGGAAGTACTTCTCCAGAAGGCGGTACAGTTACAGTTCTCCAGAAGGCGGTACTATGGAATTGCTACCACAAGATGTAATGATGGCCTCCAACACGGATGAGCTTAAAAGGGATTAGACGAATTTATGGAGGATAAGGCTATCAGTGGTTACTTGTCATGACGGCTGTTTGTTGCCTCCAGGATTAGAGGCTGTATGCCTCTCAATACTAGTTGCTGAGGAACACTAGCAAAAAGGTGCTGTTCACTCATGCCCTTCTAGTGGGCTTCCCATAGGCATCTGTGGGAAGAGAATGCTGGGCCACATAGGGCAGCCTTCCCTAATTTGGTACCTTTCAAATGTGCTGAAGTACAACTCCAAACATCCTCAGCAAGCAGGCCTTTGCCCTTGCTGTCTGGTGGTCATGAGAGTTGTAGGACAATGCATCTGGCGTGCACCAGGTTGGGGAAGGCAGAGCTAGGCCTTTGGCCTGATCCAACACAACCCTTACATTCTTATGGATTTGTGGGAGATGCTTAGGACATGATTAGCTCTCTCCTAGATTATGGCAAGGAGAGTTTCGAAGTACAGATAGGTTCTCTGAAAGGGACAGAAAGGGAGGGTGTTTGTTACAGCTACCATGGAGATTAAGGAGAGGTGGTCACTTCTGATGATACAGAAGGCTGAACATGCCTGACACCATAGATGAAGCTCTTGGGACAATTAGTAATTCTGAAATATTGTACCTCAGATCTGCAGATCTTGTACATGCACGATGCATCTTAGAGTAACCACATCGTGTTGCTTTAAATTATTCATTGATAACAAATATTTTTAAATGAAATTGTTGTTGAATAAAATATATTGTGGCCTTCTCCTTGTGTATGCAAAGCTTTGTGAGCCTGGATAAGAGACATTCTCTGTCTGGCAGATTTATGTATTTATATGTTTAGGCAGGATGAGAGCACTGTAATAAATCATGACTTGAAGCATAGATACACGTCTTTGGAGATCATTAAAAAGATTTAAAATGGCCATGGCCAGGATCCAAATATTGTTTGCATGCGGTAATTGTCTACTGCTTTTCAGAGAACAGCTTGTGGTAAGAAGGATCCAAAGGGTTCTGCAGAACCACATCTTCTACCCGTGGCATTTTGGATCCCTCTGGCACATTTTTTCCCTAAATCTTGTGCCTAAAAGAACTATGGATCTTGATTGTTTTCTATAAAGCACAATACCATGTTTCCCATTTAACAGACTTGAGCAATTAGTTTCACGTTCCTTCTGTTTCTATAAACGTAATGTGGATTCTGTGCTGTTCAGGACATTATGAAAAAAGGGAGCATTATTGTTAAAGCTTGTGGGCCAAAAGGAGACTTGATTTGAATATTTCTATAGTCCTCTTCATTTCCAAATGCATGAAAGGGGCTTCTGGGGACATCTAGGGCTAATTCTGCCCCCTTGATGATGCTACATGTGCTGGCAATGGTCCTGAGCCAAGGTGCAAGCAGCTCAGTCTGAAGGAGGAACTGAAGGGATTCCTACGTGGGAACAGGAACCCTGGCACATGCAGTGTTGTCTAGGGGGCAGAGTTATCGCTGTGCATTCCCAGATATCCTTCACACTTTCAGAAGTGAATGCCTGAAGAGGGTTTATGCGTCGTCTTCATTTAAACAACTGAGAGAGGGATTGAATGCCATGGCAATTAAATTTGTAGATCATGCCATATAAAGATGAATTGCAAATATTAGAAACAGTAGGAAAATGTATGCAAAATTAATTTAAGGGATTATAAATGGAAAGTAGTTTAGCAAACAGAAAATAATTTGGCAAACACGTACTGTACAAGATTTAAGCCAACCTTCTCCAAACTGGTGCCGTCTACATGTTTTGAACTTCAATGGCCAATGGCTAAGAATGCTGCTATTATTATTATTATTATTATTATTATTATTATTATTATTATTATTATTATTACATTTCTTGGATGCCTTTTAGGTCAGAAGCCCTCACAAGGCAGCTTACAACAATAAAACACATAAAAAACAGTTAAATACTAAAGCAATAAAAACATGAACACAATAAAGTAGCAATTAAAACAATAAAAGCTGACAAGAAATCCTGCAAGAACAACAATGGCAATAGCAGCAATAATTGTACTCGTATCATGAGAAGGCCACAGTAAAATAATAGGTTTTCGATGCCTTCTTAAAAGCCTGCAAAGATGGTGCATGGAGAACCTGCAATGGGAGTTTGTTCCAAAAGAATGGGCTACTGTGGAGAAAGCCTTTTCCCATGTGATCACCCACCTAATTGCTCTCTGGGGTGGGCAAGAGAAGACCCTCTTTTTTTGATCTTAAAGCATGGACAGGCTGATATGGGTGAAGGCGGACCTTCAAGTAACTTGATTTGAGCTCAGAAATACATTGGTAACCAGTTCAGCTGGCACAGTATAGGCATTATGTGATCAAATCCCTTGCCCCTACCAATACTTGGATGGCCACATTCTGCACCAGCTGAAGTTTCCAAACCATCTTCCAAGGCACCTCCACGGCCAGCACGTTACAGTAATCCAGCCTTGATGTGACTAGTGGGTGGATAACTGAGGCAAGGTCCATCCTCTCCAGATAGGTCCGCAGCTGACATACCAGCCTAAGCTGGTAGAATGCGCTCCTGGACACTGCAGCCACCTGGGCTTCCCCAGTTAGCTTGCTCACTTGCTTATTTATTTATTTATTTATTGCATTTCTATAGCTCAGAGTCCAGGAGGACTCCCAAACTGCATACTTGGTCTTTTAGGGGGATTGCAACCACATCTAAGACCATTTGTAAACCTCCATCTGAAGTAGTTGGTTTCCCAGCCCACAGTACCTCCATCTTGTCTGTTTTAAGTTTCTGGCTCAAGAGTTGTAGCTCATCTGGAAGGCTAATTTAAGCAATAAAATAATATGCCAACATTAATTTGGGGGAAGAATTATACTAATTCATTCTAAAATCAGTCTTCCAATCACTGTTGTCTTTCTAGATCCCATCACCACCACTGTATGACTCCCTCTCTGTTTTCTGCCCATTCAATGTCTTTCCCCTAATCTGTAGAATTTTGTTTCCTTTCTTTACCCTTTCCTTGACTTCTGGCTTCCTCTACTCCTCCTTTCTTCCAGTGCTCCTCTCCAACTTTTATTTTGATAAATTTTTAGGGTCCATGTGTGTCTGGAACACTTGGTCTAAAAGTCATCCCCCTAGTTCCAAATGTGTGGTGATAGGAGGCACTCCACACATGCTCAAAAGCACACTCTTCCTTATTTACTCACCTAATCCACAGCCTGAGCCCTAACACTCAAAAGAGGTTCTGACACTAAGGGCTGGCAAATCTTGTTTCAAATTTAAGTACAAATCATTTTAAGTATTTCTGTGAATATGCTAAAGGGAGGGGAATTGACTTCAAACTTACTTCAACACGCTATAAATATGTCCTCAGCTGATATTGTTCTTCATTGAAGTAATACTCTGATTTTATTGTTGAAGATACAGTTTAATAAATTGTTAATTAGATGTATTTGCTGCTTTGTAGAATTCTAGTTTCATTATTGGCTTTGAGAAATCTGCACTAATTGTGGGCCACCGGGCCTCTTGAGACTCAAAAGCTGGAGTTCATTTCAACCCTGAAGCTACCATTTAAACACCGTTGAATAAAGCAGTGAAGAAACATTTCTTCTGAGTGTCTGGTGGGTTTTCCTCTGGTTGTATCTATTAAAAGAAAAATCAAAAGAATCGCTGGAAGTCCATAGTGGTATTTACTAATATAACTGTAGATATAACTTCAAAACTGAGTTGTATGTACAACCAAAGATTAAATTTGGCTTGAATGCATTAAAAGGCAGCACAATTTAGTAATGATTTTATCATGCATGTGCCTGGAGACAAAATATTTTATGTAAACAGCTTGCTTGTTAAGATGTAATTAATTTCTAAGAGTTCAAGCAAAATACATTCTAATGCCTTCATTTATCTTGATACTTCAATTCCTCTGCAGGACATACAAACGTAGGGACAAAGTATTCTTTCTCATACATCTTTCTCCTCTGATATGAGCCCCCTGCCTCTTAAAAGTGAAAATAGTCCTAGATGGAACAGGTCTCATGATCTGACTTTAACTTTACCTGGAAAATCAGTAATCTCCCCACAATTTCTACTCAGCTGTCTCCCATCTATCTACTTATTACCACTGTGGTGTTGTGGAAACAGTGGTGTAGCAGTATGGTAGCCATGCTCTCTCTCTCTCTCTCCTGGGCTTAAAAGGGCAAGAGAAAAGTCCTGTAGGACGAGAAAAATAATCCTACTGCCTGCAGTCCCTCTTGCTAGTTTGAGCAGAAAACACAGACTATCACAGATATCTGCCCTGATTTTCAAATCTGCACATGAAATAAATTTCAGATGGTAAGATACAACGTATCATAAAAAATATATCCACAGCCATGATGTGCAGTGTTCGTATGTAACACAAGGCTGCATGCTGGAGACTGCATAGAGTTTGCAGCATTAACATCCAGGAGTTCTAAGACTAAAGAAAACAAAGAAACTGTTATTTTCACCCTCGATAATGCAGTTTTATTTTGCACAAAGTTATGTCTCAAAGTTATGTTTAGCATCTAGAACTTTGGAGGAAAAAACACAACCTCATATGCATGGATCTCTAGCACATAGTCCTGTGTTAAATAGGGCTGACTCCTTATTAGGATCATTTTGTCAAAACTGAAAGTCTAAGGCAGTTGACTTGGCAGGCAGGAAAGAACTTTGAAATAGGGATATTTTTAATTTGTGTAGCACATATTTACTTATTGTGAGCCTACTTTGGAGACAAGGTAGAATTAAAATAAAATGAAAAGAAATTAATAAATGCATAAATAATAACACAACGGCAAAGGGTGCCTACTGGGTTTTTTTTTTTTAAAAAAAAAATCTGCATTCTGATTTTAGAGTCCACTGTTTTGAGGAGTTCCCACCATCCCACCCTCCAGCTCAAAACAATAATAATGTAATCAAATTCTCTGCTCATTTTTGTGTGTCTAAAATGTTCTTCATATTCCTCACTTTCATAACACTGATTTATGGTGTCTGACTGCCATCTAAAGGTACAAACAATATATCATGTTAAACATCTTTTTGGCAGCTATCAAAGCCCAATTCTTTTTACTGTTTATTCTTTATTGACCTATGCAATTTTTTTAAAGCTGACTGATGGAGCCTTCCTTAACTTTCAGGCAAGTTGCTTGCTAGTTGCCCTCTAGTGGGCATCGTATTTAAAAGCAAGCCTGGTGATGGTGAAGTAACAGCTTTACTTTGAGTTACTGAGACATTTTCCATGAAGGTGAAAGCATAATAGTGTGACTATTTAGGTGAAATCTCAGGATCATACACAGGAGCATTCTAAGGCTTGCATTCCACTCCCATTCCCTTCGCTTATTACAGGGAGAAGCAGACAAAAGAACGAGGAGACCCTTTGTGTGTGTTTTTAATGTGGGATCTTTCTGACCCTCTGGATAAAACACTAATTACAAAATGATTCTGTCCATGGATGCAAGATTCCTCCCAAAGATTCACTGAGATATGAAGTAGTAAATATGCCCTATCTAAATTTTTTGGGTCTATTCAGACAGTGCTTCACTTCTGGGATTGTAATTACTTTTCTTTCAGTGAGGCGTGTGGAGAACCCAAGGCCTGGTCCTTTTTGTTGGCATCTTGCCCCAAGTACAATCCCAGACGTAAAGCATTGTCTGAACAGACACCCACACACCCACATTTAGACAGGGCCTATTTACTGCTTCATATTTCAGAAAATTGTTGGGAGGAGTCTTGTCTCTATGAACAGATTCATTTTGGGTGGATTCTTTTGTTATTCCATTAGTTTAGAAGTTGCTAGTAGTATGTTCTGGTGCTTCTCTTGTTTTCCTAATAAAGAAAGAGCAGGCCTGCTGTGGTTCTCACATCGGAAGAGGAGCTTAAGAAGAACTAACTATTTATACTAGCTGCAGCTTAAGACACTTATGACACAATCCTGTGCTTGTTTAGCCAGAAAAAGAGTCATTTTGTAGGACATTTTTTTTTGGTCTAGATGTGTATAAGATTACGCCTTAATTGAGTGTAACCGTTAAGACAGTTCATGAGTAGACCATTTGCGTGTCTACTCATGAGCGACCGCATGGAGGAGATAAAAGTTGGAAAGGCAAAGTTGTGTGTTAATTAACATTTTCCAAAAATATTCTTACTTTTGATAGATGCCAAGAGAGGGCAATAGTAGGGAGGGTGGAATCATAGATAAGTGAAGAAAGTAATTTAGAACAGTTGAATGCTTTCATTTGTAGTGATGGCCACCAATATGGATGGTTTTAAAAATGGGGTGGATGAATTCCTGGAGGCAAAGGCTGTCAGTGGCTACTGGCCCTGATGGTTATGTGCTACCTCCAGTATTTGAGGCAGTAAGCCTGTGTGCACCAGTTGCTGGGGAACATGGGTGGGAGGGTGCTGTTGCACCATGTCCTGCTTTGTTGGTCCCTGGCCGATGGCTGGTTGGCCACTGTATGAACAGAGTGCTAGATGAGATGGACCCCTGGTCTGATCCAGCAGGGCTCTTCTTATGTTGCATCTTCTCAGATTCACAGCTCCTACTGTCCTTCCTTGTGGCATTCATTTACAAGCAGGGGCGGATGCATTGCAAGCCACGTGATGATGTCAAAGAATATTTCTTTGGGATTTTCCAACATTGCAATAGATGCAGCATTATTAGTGATATCCCATAATTTATTTCCAGGACATAAATTATATTAAGGGAAGGGGGGAACACCGCATAGTTTGAAGGGATATTGCATCTTTAAGAAAAAGAGTATATACTGGTCCTGCTTATCTGTTTCTAAGCAACCAATTTTTCGAGGTTGCAATACAGCTTTAGCATTGGGACAAAAGGTTACTAGAGAAAGCAGCACAGGAAGAAAAAGATTGAGAGAACAAAAGAAGATGAGCTCCAACAAAGAAGCTAGAAGAACTTTACTCTCTTAAATTTAAATTTAGGGTGCTCCCTGATTATTATTTTTAAAAAATTGGACTGAAGTTAAGGTTAGTGCATATGGAATTGGGAACAATATAGGAAGAAAAGAGGCTACTTGTGAGAGATTTTGGAAAATAATCTAGTTTATAGTAAACTAAGAGGAGCCATAGTGTTAAAGTAAAACTAGTGTGCTTCTTTCATTGCCCAGTCTAAGCGTCTTTATGGAGAAGTAACTCTCACTAATATATTCAGTGGACCTTATTTGCTATTTAGTATGCAAATGTGCATATAATTTCAGCATAGCATGAGATGTGCTGAGCGTTTTGGTGCAGCTGCACTATTTTCACCTTGCATAATAAGAATAGGTGTGGCAAAACGTTTTAAACAGAGCTGTGCATTTATGTTCAGTGTCAACTCCAGATTGCAAATTTCCTAGGCTTGTCCTTCTATATTTGCATCTCTTTTACGTCAAGAGAATCACATTGGTGCCACCTGCTGCAAGGTAAACAGTGTGATGGAACATGTCAACATTTCTTCCTTTTTGCTGAGAACCTGATCGAGTCCCCTTTATGTAAACTGTGTTCCCTGTGAGATATGAAAAGGCCAGCTGCGGGCTGAATCGAGCTGTGTGCAGCCCGTGTCAGATCAGCTGGGGATAACCTCCCTGTGCGAACACTTGATCTAATTGCTGCTTTGGATCAAGAAGAGTCCCTGGTACCTTCTCTGCCATGGTAATGTGCAGGGCACACCCACAGGTTCAGCCACTGGAGGGAGCGCTCCACTGATTGCTCAAATCTCATCTCTGTTATTTAGATATCAGCCAGCAGACACAACAAGCACCATTCATCCTACCTGTAGACCAAGCCTTTTTGACACTAAAGAAGTCTGTTCCCAGTGATGTGGAGGCCGAATGCTCTCAGTATCTCAAAGTGCTGTATTATAGAAGAAGAGCGTGACCATCGAACCTTGACACTTGTCAGAAATGCAAAACAAACTCAAGGGGCCTGTTCAGATGACACTTCAGGCTCTGTGGTTAGTGAAACTGTGGTTCTCTGGGGTTAGCACTAACCACAAGCCTTGCTTTCGGAAAGCACTCTGACCTTGGAAGGGGGAGTCAGAGATCCAACACCTCACAGCTGGCATTGAGAAAGCTGTGCCTTGTATGGTTTAAATTTAAACTCCATATTGTTAGGAATGGAACAGTTAACTGAAAGGAGAAAGTTCTACTTCATTTTTAAAGTTAATATCAGCAGTATCTTTAACAGTTGTATTGAAAAGGGAAATTCAGCAGGTCTCATTTGTATATATGGAGAACCTGGTGAAATTTCCTCTTCATCACAACAGTTAAAGCTGCAGGTGCCCTGCCCTCTTTTGAATCTGGTTACTCTAGTATAGCTCCTGCAGCTTCTACTGTTGTGATAAAGAGGGAATTTCACCAGGTTCTCCATATATACAAATGACACCTGCTGAAATTCTCTTTTCTGTGCAACTGTTAAAGATGCATGAGCCCTGTCCTCCTTTTCATAGGGTCACCCTACTTTAAACCATGGTTAGACCCGCTAACCCTGCTGCAGTCAGTCTGACTGGCGTTAGTGAGTGAGCAGGGTTTAGCAAAACGCATCGCACAAGGTACCTTAAACCCTGCTGTTTAACCAAAAGCCTTAACCAGCAGCGTTTAAGGTGTCTTCTGAACAGCCCCGAGATGTTCTCATTTTAAAAAAACTTTTGAGCTGGAGTGGTTTATATGTTTGCCAGCTAATAAGGGCTGGATTTGTGACTGTACTAAGTACGTCACAGATTATTATTCAAGCTTAGTTGGGGGCCCTGCTGTGGTTTAATGGGCTGATGTGAAATGTAGCCTTGACACTGCTCTGGATTTATTTAAAATTTCCAGCAGTTGAAAATCTACCAGTTGTTCCCTTGTCATAAATGAGGGAATCAATATCCTGACCCTGCTCCAGTCTTGGAAGTAAATGTACAGTCTGGCTAGTAGAGGAAGTGGAATATTTTTGAAAGTAGCAATGTAGGGTGTACCAAACTGAGGGATGCTATGAAGAAATGTTCCCATGTAAATAGCAGCAGATGAAATAATGTGTTTACAGTTTTATTGTATTGTTTTGTATGCTGCTTTGAACACCTTTTGCTTGGCTGAAGAGCAGCGTGTAGATAAGAAAATAAAGTGTAGAAGAGAGCAATCCTATGGTCCCCGGATGGATGTCTCCCAGGGACCATAGGATAGCTTGAAAAACCTTGTCCGGGGCTGACCTTGGAAGGGGGAGTCAGAGATCCAACACCTCGCAGCTGGCATTGAGAAAGCTGAGCCTCTTGTCTTGTGTGGTTTAAATTTAAATTCCATCTTGTTAGGAATAGAACAGCTAACTGAAAGGAGAAAGTTCTACTAATATTCTAAAGTTAATATCATCAGTCATGGTATTTAAGAGTATGAGGTTTCATTTTAGATCTCAAAGCTTGACATTTGTTCAGGAAATGCATGAGTTGCATGTTGTTGTTCACACTTCTAATTACTGAATAAATGGAACTTATTGGAGGCAGCACCATTTTATGGGTTTAAGTAATATTTCACACTGGTGGCATGAAATGCTAGTTCTCTTTCCTTTGCATTATTCATTTCATGTTAAAGTTTCTGTTGTGAAGTGGGATCCATGCAATTCAGGGCTAGACCAGAAACCATATCAAAGCTATGCACACTAGAGTCGAGGACTTTGCCAGCTTTTACTCTGAAGTATCGTAGCACAGAAGTATACCCTATACCCCCTCCTCAAATCTGCTATGGGGGATCCCCCAATGGAGCAGACTTGAGGTGCATGCAAAGGGTTGTAGGGGGAAGAGGGAATCTACTGCCACCAGCGTCCATTCTGCCAGTGGGCAACACCACTGTATACAGTCCTTTTCTGACTATGATATATATGCGCACACTTTCATTAGATAGTGATCTTGTCCTTAACTTGTTTTACTCTAGCGTTATAATGCTAAGGATTATAATCAATACTCCGGCTATTGCGCTCCGGCTATTGGGTGGTATAGAAATGTAATTAATAAATATAAATAAATAAATAAATAATTTCTTTGGTGATCTTGTTGTATTGTTATATGTGTTCATCTTTTTTGTTGCCTGTATTTTTAAATGTTGTTTCAAAAATAAAATACAATTTCCACTGTGGGGGCGGAAAAGGGGGGAAAATATTTTTTTTCTCACCAAATTAATAACACTATGGGCAGATTGGATGGCTGCTTATGTATCATTTTCCATCAGCACACCTCAACCTTTCTCTGAAATAATTAGGGCCGTGAGAGACATTAACTTGCCAGTAATATATCTGTCATTACATTGACACTTTGTTTTTAGGGGACTGAGGGGATGAAAGAGCAAAGACTTGGCAGGAACTATCTTGAGAACCCCCTTGTCACATTTGTTTAGGGTGACTCATTGGCGACAGAGCATTTCCCTAGAAACAATGCTGTTGGGTAACAAGGCAGGAGTCTTCCAGGTTATGTGAATGATCAAAGGTTTACTGTAGGATGAAGGGTGCATCAGAAACAGGGAAGGTACAAAAGGTTAAACACATGAGGTAGCCAACCCACCCTTCTGGATCTTGTTGTCAGATAAAGAGAAGGCCCTGTCTTTAGCCTTCATGGTTTTCTGGTATCCGTGATTACATTAGAGGGCAACGCCTGGCTTCAAGGAGGGTTTCAGGGAGAGAGAGGCAAGACTCCGGGAAGGAATTACGTTTGTCAAGAAACAAAATAAGATTGGTGCACGTAGAACCAATCACTGCAGCTCACATTGCAGTAATGCATCTGCTCGGGATGTTTCCTGTTGCACATTCCAAGAGGAAGCAAGCAGTTGAGGATGGTTTTATGCATGTTTTTCGTCTGCCGAAGTGACTTCCACATAGGAAAAAAGCATAACACCCTATGGTCACGTGCAACAATTGCACACGTGTGCTTTTCTCCCTGTGTATAACTGCTGAATGCAGTAATTGGGTGCCATTTCCGAGCACTGCAGCTTCTTGCGAAAACATATGAGATGGAGAGAGAGAGAGAGAGAGAGATCATTGCATGTGATGAACTATACATGTGTTTTGAACTTTATCCTACATAGAAATTTCTGAATAACACATTGAGTGGGAGATACTGTCCAGTCAAATGTCTAGGGAGAATGATAAGCACCTCCCCATTTTTGTGTTGTAGCATACAGAGATGGCTTGGGAAAGAGGCAGTTTTCTTGGCCTTCTGTAGTGACTAATATGGCCTTGGTATGCCCAAAGTCTTATGAAATGGGCCTAGTGATCTTAGGATAAGGGCTAGGAAAAGAGCATATATAAGCCCTGTGCCTGCCCTGCTCATGGACAGCGTTGATTAGTGCAACTCTCAGGATCTTTTGACATTCTGAATCAATCTGGTCTGTGGCTCATCACACTTTATGGGAGCCAGGGTCTTATTTTTATATGTCTCCCTAACTTGCCATTGAGCAGATACGTTTTTGATTATTATTATTATTTGGTCTTTCCAGGGTGCTCTTTCTTTCCTTGGCATGAGTGTGAGTGTGTGTGTGCGCTTGGTTGGTTTGCTGGACTGACTGGTTAGTAATTGTTTGTATTTTGCAACTGCTTCGGCATGTGGCGAAGGCTTCAAGGCTGAGAAGCATGGGAAAGTGCCCCTGAAGTTTATCCCTGCATAACAATGGATGGCAAGTCGCTCACAGGGCTGGGTGGCTTCTAGAGTCGTCTGCTGTCCAAGATGTCAAAGGGTAATGACACTCAGTGGAGATGGGCAGGTGCCATGGTGGGGCCTACTTCTCATCTGCCTCCATGTATTGGAGATAGGGCTATCAGTTGTTAGGGTTGAAGCAGAGGCTCAAGGGTAACGTGGCAGCTTGATAACCATGCCAGTTTCCCTGTGCAGCAGGTTAGGATTTGCCACAGTGGTCTCAGGTTAAAGCCTTTCCTTGTTGTTTATAATGTATTAAATAAAGTTTTGGCTTAGTTTTAAGTCTCAATGACTTGCCTGTCACTTTCCTTCCTTTTCCACTAAGAAGCTTTGGGAAGTGACCCTTTTTTATATTTATACAGGATTAGATTCAGTACCATGGTCAGCTCCTTAATCAGTGAAAGGCCTCTACCCAGAGCTCTATCAGATGAGTGTTTTCTTGCAAGCTCATTACTGGGCACTCACAGATTTTCGTGGGTCCCTCTCATGACGTTGTCTGCTCCTGCACGCCTCCTGCTGTTAGATGATAATTGAGGAGGAGCCCATGGAGCTGGTCAACAGAAAATAAAAAAGATACATACTATATTTGTTACTTGTCATTAAAATCAATGGTGTCCTTTGCTGTACACCTTTGGAAGAAGCAAACAGCAAAGCCAACGATTGGTTGTGATCCTGCATGCAAAAATTAAGCAAGACTGTACACTGGTTCCCAATAGTATGACTGTGATATGAATGGCATCAGCCCTGTTCAGATGTTTTAAGTCCTTGCTTAAGGAGTACCTGCTAAGTCTCATTTCAGTAACGGAAAATGTCAGCTTGGGTTTTTGAAAGGCGCTAATTAGGAGTTAAGTATCCATGTCCCACTAACTCTCAGTGGCCTTTAGAAGTCTAATTTCATTTGGAAAATCTCGATTGTACTGTTATAAAGAGCTCAGTTTATTGGTCTAGGGTTTGTTTGTTTGTTTTCTTAATGCTGCTTTCTTTTTTCCCCTTATTGTTGTTGCTTCTTTTCTTTTAACACTTTAATGCCTTTTTCTCTCATAGGTCATTTTTTTCATAAGAATTAAAAAGTAATCCAAATTTGCAGAATGAAAAGATGGCACAGGCGCTGCTCGCACCACCAGGACCAGATTGCTTCTTCCGGTTCACTAAGGAGTCCCTTGCAGCAATTGAGCAAAGGATCGCTGAAGAAAAAGCAAAGCAAAAAACTGAAGAAGAGCAAAAGGATGAGGACAATGAAGAAAACAAGCCCAAGCCAAATACTGACTTGGAGGCAGGGAAGCCTTTGCCCTTTATTTACGGAGACATCCCTCCAGGAATGGTGTCTGAGCCCTTGGAAGACCTGGACCCTTATTATGCAAATAAAAAAGTAAGTGTTTATAACGAGTGAAGCTTGAGCATAGCTTTTCATAGTAAGGGAGATACGTTGTCATAGTGGGGAACCACAGTTTCCCATTATATTTGAACTGGGCCTAAAAGTAAGCTAACGTAATGTAGTTGTCTTTTTCATATTCAGCTTTTGTCGAATATCATTATAATCCTGCTTTTCCGTATTTTGTTCCCCATTTGTAGACATTTATAGTATTGAATAAAGGGAAGTCCATCTTCAGATTCAGTGCCACGCCTGCCTTGTACTACTTCAGTCCTTTCAGTACTATTAGAAGAATTTCTATAAAGATTTTGGTTCATTCATATCCTTTTTCAAGAAGTGTATTTAAAACTATAGGTAGCCTGATTTAAATAGAAGCACCAGGATATTGGAATAGCTGAGTGTGGTTTTATTTACAGAAGTTCTTAATTTTGCCATTTGAATGGACACAAATTGTTTTAATTAAATTATAGTTTCATTTCATTGGAAATAAAGTTCTACCATTCAGATCAAGCAAAACCAAAAGCCTCCCATGAATCAAAGGTCTCCTTCTGTCATCCAGACACTTTTGAGCTTCGCCCATTCCCCCGTTTTCCTGCAGTTGCCTGTGTCCCCTGAAAATCCGCTCAGGACATTGGAGGAGGTGGTACCTGAGTCTGCAGAGGCAGGGGGGAGTCAGTGAAAGTTACCTCCTATTTTCTGCCTGCAGAATAAAACTCTGGATCCAACCTTATACCATTAGCAGCACAGCATTAACATTTTAGGGTGACAATACACTTTTTCATCTTGGATTTATAAATATTGTTGAACCTTCTTAAATAGAATTGAAAAACAACAACATTCTAAGAACACATCCCAGTCACATCCCATTCTTAAAAGGTTGTTCTTTGCAATGATTGGGATAAATGTCATTCTCAAAGATGCTGTGTGGCAATTGGCTAACAGTTTCTCATATATCATATTGCACAGATGCTGGAATATATATATATATATATATATATATATATATATATATATCATGGAAATAGAAGGATATTATAGTACCATGTTACAGTATACTTCTCCTCATATGTAGTTGTTTTTAAATGGATACCGTTGTTTTTATACTGTTGCTTTTATGTTTTTGATGGTTTTAAATTTTGTATACTTTTTAATGTTCAGTGTTTTTAACTTTTATAAACTGCCCAGAGAGCTTCGGCTATGGGGCGGTATATAAATTAAATAAATAAATAAAATAAGTCTGGGAAGAATCCAACAGGGCACTTATGCCCCTGCCAATTCCTTTCTTCTCTGCCGATTTCCTTCCACATATGGTGGGACCTGCCAGCTCTGTTGTGCATGTAGGGCGCACTGTTTACATAAGGGAGATTTAGCACAAACCCTGAAATAAGCAGAAATTAGTGAATCTAGAAGAGTTCTACTGACCTGGGAGCTCCACTGACCTGCCTCCTTCCATTAACAAGCATTTAAACTAATTTAGGTTGCTCCTGGAAGTGCTAAATGGCCATTACATAAGTGGCGGGGTACACTTGTGCAACAAAATTGGCAGGACATAAGAGAATTGGCAGGGGTATAAGCACCCCATTGGATTTTGCCCTCTTTGTCTTAAAAATGTGAATACATTTAAAGCTCCATCACACCAGTGTTATAGCCTGCTGTCATCATGGGTTGTGTGCAAAGGACTCAGATGATGTCGTCCACGTTCTGCCCTGACCACTCTTTCGACTCCCCTCTTAGAGCTGGTTTTTTTGGTGCGGGGAAAGTCTGGTTCTTCCGGTAAATCGAAAGGACAATGCACTACCCTCAATGTGTATTTTCATCCATTGTTTTCAATCCAATGTTCTGTGGGCGTGTTTTCAAGGGGCGGTATTGATGACGAAAGAGAGGGGTGTACCTTTTCTCCAGCGGGTGTTTTTAAATTCAAATTCAAATCCTTTCCTCCTGCTGCTTCCTGGCTGCTGGGTTGAAGGAAAGAACTTTCGTTCTTTCACCTTTACTTTGTATTGTACTTCCGTTCGTCCACCTTTGCTTCATGACTTGCTTTGGGCAGGCAGGAAAGTGAGAGGGGGATGCATTGGTGACATCGTAGAGGCAGGGGGGAGTGAGTATGGGTGTTCCCCACCTTCATTCCCTAGGAGGCTACCTGGCATGCTCTCTGGGCTGGTTTCCCCACCAAGGTGTTAAGCTGGACTGGGCTGGCTGCCTAGCTTCTCCTCCCTCACCTTTTCCTCTCTCCCCTCCCTCCACCTGCATCTCTTTCTCTCGCAACACTTTGCAACCTCCAGTGGCAGCTGATAGGAGTTTTAGTTGATTAATCAATTAATCTATGGATTAAATTTGCATGTGGGTTATAAGCAGTCCCTCTGGAGCAAGAAGAGGTCCCATTGAACTCTGTTCTTCCTCCTGAGTAGGCATTTTCACCTGAAAAGAAATGTGGAAAATGCACCCTCCTTGCCAGCAGCGCCCTCATTTTTAACTACAGATCTGCTGGTTCCTTTACTCAAAAGTAAATCCCATTGATTTCAACTGCATTTATTTATTTATTTATTTATTTAAGCATTTTTATGCCGCCATTCAGCCAAAAAAGGCTCTCACGGCGGCTTACAAAAGTATTTCTTGACAGTCTTTATATTTATATAAAGTATTTATATCCCACTCATACTAAAATCCCATGCATGTTTACCTTTGAGTAAACCCCATTGAACAGAGAGAGACTTACTTCTGAGTAAACCCATATAGAACTGACTTTTAATAGTGTGGTCACTCAGAAGCATTCTTTTTTAAGTCTTAAAACAGCAAACTGGAAAGAAGTGCTCTGCAACCCCATGCTTACTCTTGAGCTCTTACTTCTGTTTACTCAGAAGTAAGTCTCTCTCTGTTCAATGGGGTTTATTCAAAGGTAAGCCTGCATCTGATTTTAGTATGTTCACACTCCAAAGCCTCCAGGCAGGGTGAGGGGAACGGGCATAGCCTAGGCATCAGGGAATAACCACGTAGGGAGGGAGGGTGTGGTGTTCAACTAGCACCAACCAATGAACTGTAGGGGAAGGTACAAAGGAGATCTGGGGGTGAGGTGCATCTCAACGGAAGAACACCGATATGCTGGTGCGCATAAGAGGAGAGGTGTAAAGATGAATGAAACGTAAAAGCGCAAAGGTGTAAGTTGATCAGGCTTTCACATGCTATGGAAATGAGAGCGGATAATTCGAGGGTAAACCAGGGCAAATGTGCAGGTGTGATGGAGCTCTTCGGCTGTATCCCCATACTGACTGACCTTGGAACAAGCCCCCATTGAATTCAATTGGATGTCTTCTGAGTAGACGTGTGTAAGATTGCATTGTTAGGCGAGATTATTAGCCTGGAATTTATTATATCTTCCTTAATTTAATCCAACATTATTCAGCATGTTTATTATGTTCACTATTCTGACAAACTGTGTATTCATGACTCTGAAAGAACCTCCTGAATGGTCAAAGTCTGTGGAGTAAGTGTATTGTTTGTTCTTTCTTCTCTGTGTTGCATGGGTTTAATATGCTAGGTTTGTTAGGGTGACCGTATAAAAAGGAGGATAGGGCTCCTGTATCTTTAACAGTTGTATTGAAAAGGGAATTTCTGCAGGTGTCATTTGTATATATGGAGAACCTGGTGAAATTTCCTCCTTATCACACCAGTTAAAGCTGCAGGTGCCCTGCCCTCTTTTGTATCTGGTCACTCTAGTATAGCTTCTGCAGCTTCTACTGTTGTGATGAAGAGGGAATTTCACCAGATTCTCCATATATACAAATGACACCTGCTGAAATTCCCTTTTCTATGCAACTGTTAAAGATACAGGAGCCCTGTCTTCCTTTCCATATGGTCACCCTAGATTTGTACAGCTCTTTAATTGCATTATTTTAAGAGCTGTGCATCCCTGAAAATACTTCCAGGCAGTGATATTGGTTTTCTGGAAACATTTGAATTGGAAACTTTCCTGAAATATTTTCTGATGCCCCGACTAAGGGTGTGGTCTGATTTAGCATGTTTATTTGATTTAAATTTATTTAGCAAACTATCAAGTACCCATTAATTTTATGTCCCAATAGCCATAGGTATTTGAACTGAAATATTTGATTAGCAAAACAATTAAGTAAAACACATGGGCAGAGCAATTCTGTGATCCCTGGGAGGACATGGAGGTAGGGGAGGATAGGGAGAAAGAAATGGGTCTGCTCAATGTGAGAACGTTCCCCCTTGCCAGCTCTGTCCACCGAGAGGTTAGGAATTTGGATGGGCTCAGATGCCCATCTGGTTTAAATTGCATTTAAAGTGAAATGGGAGGTTGTAAAAGCCTCTGTCACTCCACCCACGCTGCCTGGATCTTGTCTTTTGGATTTTAATGTGGCTCAAATGTCATATTCAAACAAATTCAAAGCTTTTTATGAGAATTCATTTTATTGGAATACATGTAAAATTATAACGATAATGACCCGGAGCCGGCGTTTGCTCCCACCAGTAGGAACACCCCTTGAGTGAATTTCCACTCAGGATAGTTGTAGGGATGGATGAACCTGTAAATTTAAGTTTATTTCTGTTTCTCATTTTTCTAGTCTTAAATTTGCTTCATTCTGAATTTGGAAAATTGCCTCCCTTTTTGTTCTCTTGTGCTGCCAGTTAGTCCTTCTTTCAGACTTCAATCTCCTTAATTATATATTACTGCTCCTCCTTAATCAGCTACAGAGAAGGAATACTTCTCTCTCCATTGAATACTTGGTGCGCTGGAACTGAACTCCATGTAAGCCTCTGGTGGCATTTTTAAAAATAGCCCTCCATTGTTATGTCTGGATTTGTAACATTTCTCACTAACCACCAAAGTTTTAATGAGGACTTAAGATTCCTTAAGTACTGTAAAATATCTGTAATTCTACAGTAGAGTGATTTTCAGCACTTGCATAAACATCTAGCATCTTTGCTGAATAATATGTTCATTTTAACCACAACACAGAAATAATAAGAAAAGGAGGGGGTTAATATGGTGATGGAAGAGCATCAAATCCTTGTAATGGGGCTTTATGAGCTTTCTCTTTATATTGTGCGAAAATGTTTTTAAGAAGTGAACAAATATTTATATTTAATCCTATGGAATGAAAACATGGCTTGGGTTTTCTCCTCCCTTCAGATACACATTCACTGGAATTTATACATTTGAGTCACTTATAAAGATTTTTGCAAGAGGTTTCTGTATAGATAGCTTTACTTTCCTTCGAGACCCCTGGAATTGGCTCGATTTCCTTGTCATTTCATTCGCGTAAGTATTCAGCATTTTTTTTTTAAAAAAAAGGGTAATGAGTAGATTTTGAAAAATGGATGCTATTAGGTTTTCATCTGCACAATTTACCCCTTAACAAATGTTAAAATTTTAATTATCAAATACTTCAGAAGTAGTGTTTCTAAATATTAGCAAATAAAAGGTACTAATCTTGCCTTTAGTTTAGATTTGATTAATTTGGATGACATCCAGTTAATTCCTCCCACTGACTGAACGGCTTCCATTAGTGGAATATGGAGGGGGTTGTTCCCTTCCCCCACAGCCTCACTCACACCTTTAAGAACTGCTCTGGGTTTGGGGTGGGTGGAGAAGAGAGAAAAATCCAGTGGCACAATTGGATGTCTTCCCATGCAACAATGACTATGGCACTTGTATTTGAAATTGACGTAGTACTTCTTGCTGTAACATTAATGTAATTGACATTCATTAAAACAGGCATAAGTAAATACATTTACACAATCTGAAAATTATATTTCAAGCCATTCTGATTTGAGAGATACATTTTGAGATGTGATACATACATTTCAGCAGGTATCAGTGGTCCCTGATGTCTGTTGTAGATTTTCAACGTGACGCTAAGCATTAAATTGCCCACTCTAGCGTAATTTATTTTGGAGAATATGCAGAGAGGGAATGGGACTGTTGCGGACCTGCCCACACTTACTTGGGTAGAAATCTATTGGACATGGGATTGCACTGAATGCAGACGCAAATAACTTGTTTAATTGCCACCCCCCACCCCCCCAAAAAATGAAGTGTTCAGGTAAGTATCATAACATCTGCCTCAATTCTGAATTACTGTGATTTGATTCTACAGGTATATAACAGAATTTGTAAACCTAGGCAATGTTTCAGCTCTTCGAACTTTCAGAGTATTGAGAGCTTTGAAAACTATTTCTGTAATCCCAGGTAAGAAGTAAGTGGTGTAAGGTGTTAGGTCCCTTGTTCCTCCCAACTGTTCCTTTTTATCCTGTCATTGTGTTTGTGTGTGAACTCCCCTATTACAGATATGTGACAGAGTTTGTGGACCTGGGCAATGTCTCAGCGTTGAGAACATTCAGAGTTCTCCGAGCATTGAAAACAATATCAGTCATCCCAGGTGAGAGCGAGGTTAAACACAGAGGCTGAATTTTAAATTCACCAAAGCATGAATTTAACGGCTTTTGGGATATGCATGGTTGCTAGCCTAGCCATGTATTGTTGTTTTAAATAAAAGGAATCCAGATTTTTTTAAAATTGAAATGATTCCCTTTATTGTTGCCTTTAAAAAAATCAGCCTTTGAGTTTAACATAATATTCTTGCATGAGATCATATATAGATTTTGTATGTTGCATATTAAAATATTAAATTTTCTCTCCCTCTTCAATATGAAAACAAAATAGTTTTGACCTTCATGTTTGGATATCTGTTCCTGTTTGTTGAAATAACTTGGGATTGAAAATTTCAATGTTTAGAGAGCTGAATCATGTGCAAAATTGATAGCAATAAGCCAAGAAGATATAGCATGGACATTGCATGAAATATTACCCTGAGATACCTTTCCTTTCTATCGTCTGGCTTGAAAGGACATGCTTCAATTAAGTCATGTGTGGGGGGAAATTATGATGGGTACATTTTTTTCTTTACATGAAATATATGCAAAGCATGAATAACTAAATCACCGGCTTTTATATGGCTAGTTTAGAGATGGTGTACTTTTCATTTCCATTTGCAATTTCCATTTTGAATAGCTTTCCATTTGTCATGAACGAAAAGGCTTTCAGGTATAGAAGCTATCTGCATGAAATCTTTCATTTCACTGGCTATACTCTGAATGCAATTCTGGCCTTAGCTAGACCTAAGGGTTATCCCAGGCAAATGGAGGGGTCATCCCTGCCTGCTCCTGGGATCCCCTGTGTGTCATTTGGATGCACAGGGACGATCCCGGGATATAGGCCTGGTCTAGCCATGGCCTCTATTACATGACACCTAAAGCAGGAGTCAAAGGTTTGTTGTATTTTTTCCCCTCCTGTTTAGGGCTGAAAACCATTGTGGGAGCGCTCATTCAGTCTGTGAAGAAACTCTCGGATGTCATGATCCTGACTGTGTTTTGTCTGAGTGTGTTTGCACTGATAGGGTTGCAGCTGTTCATGGGTAACTTGAGGCACAAATGTGTGATCTGGCCCCTAAACGATTCTGCTCATGAAGACCCACGGTTTAAAGTCCACTTCAATGGAACAAAACTCATGTGGTCTGAATACATTATAGACCAAGGTGAGGTTTATTAAAAGGGCCTTTGTGGTACAATGAAACACCTGGGTACAAATTTAGGTGCTTCCATGAAATCAGGCAATGGTCTTGGGCAAGTTAAAGAATCAACCTCACACTAGGCTTACTCACTGGCCATTATCTGTGAATTTTTCTTCAGACTCAGACCAGCTTCAGGGGTAAATGTTAGCACCCATATTCCAGCATGGAGCCCACTGCTTACGTCCAGAGCTTTCTGGCTATGTTGCTATGACTCTTTTCTGTTGCTGCATGTTCACATGCCTTCTTTGAGCATGCAAGCAGTGACAAAAGGGAGAGGAAGGAGCAACCTCTAGTTTTCTTGCATTTTTCCTCTGTGTGGCAGTAGTCTGGGTGTCAAGAGAGTGGAAAGTGGTGAGAAGGAGGTGGGAGGAGACCACTCATAGAGGTAGCCACATTATATGCATCTTCCATTGTGCCCTAAATCTCATTTAGTATATAGCTTGGATTTAACATGATCCCTTAATTCTTAAGCAACTGGTTAGGAATTACCTTCTCCAGCTGATATTGATGACTGAATAATGGAACTCCTAGAATCTCAAGAGTATCTCAAGAGTAACATATAAGCGCCTTCATATATTGAAAGGGAAGGGACCCCTCCTCTTGGACCCACTGCCAATGTTGTGTATACTGGCTAGACCTGCTCTTGATGTCTTGTAGGCATGCAGCACCTGGTGAAATTCCCTCATCATTACAACAGTTCAAGCTGCAGAAACCCTGCCCTCATTTGTATCTGGTCACTCTAGTATAGCTCCTGCAATGACACCTGCTGAAATTCCCTCTTCTATACAGCTGTTAAAGATACAGGAGCCCTGTCTTCTTTTTCATATGGTCACCCTAAACATGCCCTTTTGTAGCAAATCTGTTATAAAGAAAGTAATCTTGATGATTTGAATAAAAACACAATAAGATACTTTTTTCCCCTTAACAGACTACCATTACTATTTGAAAGATGCAAAGGATCCCTTGCTTTGTGGAAATAGCACAGATGCCGGGTAAGCAACTTTCAAAATGTTGTGTACAAAGACCATTAATAAGGCAAACTAAGCTGGCTAGTTTATTCTATACCATAACTTGGATCTTAAAAACTACGAGCAGATTTCCAGTCATGGAATGGGGCTTCCTTTTTCCCCCCCACAACCCGTTTGCTCCTCAAAAAGCTGCTCCTGAGGGTTGGGGGATACTTCAGTGAGGTGCAGGGAACTGAGCAGCGGGTTGGTCTCGATGACCTTATAGGCCCCTTCCAACTCTGCTATTCTACGACTCTAGGAATTGGCAGAAATCAGGCCTCCACTTGTGGGCATGGCCCTGTCTACTCATGCAGGGTGAGTGGATTCAAGCCATTTGCTTTATAAAGTGCCAATTTACCATAGATATTTATTTCCCGTAATGTCTTTGTAGAAATGTAGAATATTGCCTCAAATTCTAATACGTTAATATGACTTACTTTATACAATTAATTTTAATATCAGGGGCCTAGTTTAGGTTGCAACAGAGTTTTTCCCTTTTCTTTCAAAAGGAATGGAGGAGCAGCACCCCAAAGTGGAAACAATAAAAGGGGGGGTGTTGTTTTTTCAAAATGATACTCAGGAAATGGAAATTCGCTGTGGTGTACTCTAAAGGTTGTATCCAGCAGTGTCATTCTGCTAGCAGAATGGACAACACTGGATGAGCAAATTTTCCCTCTTCCCTGCTGTCCTCATCCACCGCCACCCCCCAAATCTACTCCAGAGTTGAGTTGCTCTCTAGAACAGTATTAGGGGACATGTGGGCAGGGGGCTGCACCAGAGAGTAGTAGAAAGGAAACTCTCATGGTGCAAGTGGAACTCCACTTGCCTAACATTAGATTTAGCCCTAAGTGATACATATTCTTTACAGAATTGTTGCCAACGATCTTGCCAGTGACTGTTTCTGTGTCAGTTTTGCATGCGTTCATGAATTACCCTGTTCTGTCCTATTTTACATATCAATCCACTTTAAAAAAAATTGAAAACTGCATTAAAAACTTACTTAAATACATATCTTTGAATGATTTTCTCATAAAATATACATTTATAAGTATGTTTCACCTCAAAATACACATTTTTAAATGCATTTTACCTTAAAATAGGCCTTTCAAAACATGTTTTGGTTAAAAAAAAAATTGAGCTGAAAACTGCATTGTGAAATTCAGAGAAGTATATATATATAAAAAAACCCCAGAAGGATAATTACATCCCAATCTGCATATTTGTCCTGGAAGCATGGGAGTTTGCATCAGAAAACACAAAGATTGAATTCCTCAAGCATAGGGTTACCATATGGAAAGGAGGACAGGGCTCTTGTATCTTAATAGTTGTATAGAAAAGGGAATTTCAGCAGGTGCCATTTATATGCATGCAGCACCTGGTGAAATTCCCTCTTCATCCCAACAGTTAAAACTGCAGAGGCCCTGCCCTCTTTTCCATATGCTCACCCTACTCAAGCATAGCTGTATAAAATACTGACAGTGCAATCCTAGGCATGTCTATTCAGGAGTAAGTCCCATTATTTTCAATGGAGTTTGCTCCCAGGTAAGTGTGCATAGGATTGCAGCCTCTGTAATCTTATGCACACTTACCTGGGAGTAAGCCTCACTGAAAACAATGGGACTTACGTCTGATCAGACTTTCCTAGGATTCCACTGTACAGCTTCCTTGCCTCTGAAGAAAAGCACATCACAACACATTGATCTTATCACACACCACCATAGATTTCTATTTTACAGGCATCAGTTTGGGGTTTTGCCTCCTCTGTTGTTATTGTTATTTTAATTTTAGGGATTTCTTTTATCATATTTAAAATGTGCTAACCGAAACTGTTCCATATGAATACATTTGAGTTAGGAGGCACATTGTCAATTCTGACATAGAAACAGACATTTTGCCGTTGTCTTATTTTGTAGCAAATGTCCAGAAGGATATACGTGTCTCCAAGCTGGTCAAAACCCCAACTATGGCTATACAAGTTTTGATACATTTAGCTGGGCCTTCTTGTCACTCTTTCGGCTGATGACTCAGGACTACTGGGAAAACCTTTACCAAAAGGTGAGAAAGTCTTCAAATGAAATTTTACTGATTCAGGGAAAGCCTATGTTAGGGAAGAAAAACCTTTCATGTAAAGAATTATTGCAAGAGCAGGTTCACCCTGAACCCCCAAAAGAAAGGACTAGGCATCACATTCTGCGAAGAAAACCATGACAATATGTAATGTGGTTTGTACAACCATAGAAGTTTCTTTAAATCTGTTTTCATTCAAATAAAGTGGTACAATAAAGTAGAACAGATAATATATTTGTAGGCCTTTTCAGCATCTAATGTAATATGGCTGTGCAGCCTTCAATCTTGGGGGATCTACTTTGGATTTTTCACTAGAACTCTGAGATTCGCCAGCTGGAGATTGGTGCACTTAGAATCAACAAATTCTGAACCCAAGAATTACTTTTGAATACCAGAACTGAATGGAGGTCACAGTCCTTCCACACAAAAATCCACTCCTAGTTATCTTCCCCACCATTTTAAGCAGTATATTTTGGGGAGGGGAATGAGGAAGCATTTCCTTGCTGGTCATGTTAAACAATTGGGAGTCAGAAATCCTTGCTGATCTACTTCAGATCACCCAGAGATCTGCCAGTAGGCCCCAGTGTGGTACAGCAGAATAGTAGATCCAAGATGAAGAATGGATCTACAGTGGTTGAGTGTGGGTTGTTGTTGAAGTATGGGTTGTTTATTGAACTGTGGGTTAATATGTTGTCTGAATGTAGGATATTTTCCACAGGGTGGTTTGTTAACCATGCAGTGTGGCATAAAAGTAAAGGCAGCATCAGGCTCCACTCCTCCCCAATCAGTGTGTTAATTGAACACCTGGACACCCATGCACCATAACTAAAGGCTATTTTCAGATAGTGTGTGTAGACTGGGGGCAGAACCTGCCTTTCTCCTATGCACATTCATTCTGTGTGTGGAACCAAACACCTGAGAAGGTGTTTAGGCAAATCAAAGGAAGAAAAAGTATTCCATGTACAATTCAGTGCAGAAACAAAGCTTTCTGCATGCACAAGCTTCCCTATTTATTGGCGTGCAAAATATCTGACTGATTGTTCCACATAAGGAGCACAGTAGTTATTCTAACTTACTTTCTGAACTATTATGTAAAAACCATCTTTTAAATTATGTTTAGTAAAATGGAACAAATCCTTCACACTTGCTGGTAAACTCGCAGATTGGGGTTTACTTCTAAGGATGTTTGTTTGGCTAATCCTTTCCTTTTTTTTAGGGAATTTACATACAAATGTTCCATAATCCATATTTTTAAATTTCAATATTTAAATGTTCTGAAATTTTGTTCCAAACAGCTGTGCTGATAATGCACATATATTATAAACACTCTCTCTCTCTCTCTCTCTCTCTCTCTCTCTCTCACACACACACACACACACACACACACACACATTTCCTTATAAATACTTTAATAAACACCTTTTGGGTAGTATTTGGAAAAATCTGTAAATTGGATTGAATCCAGAGTAGGACTCCTATCATTTGTGGAAGAGGCTGCAGTCATATGGGGGCTACTGTTCATAGAAGGGAGAGGGAAGGCCATGTTGAGGCTATTGGAGGTGGGGTTTTTTGTGTGTGTGTCTAAAAACATATAGGACCGGGTCTTAACTTACATGGCGTTTGCTTTTCCAGACCCTGCGTGCTGCTGGCAAAGGATACATGGTATTTTTTGTTCTGGTGATTTTCCTGGGCTCTTTCTACCTGATCAACCTGATCTTGGCTGTTGTTGCCATGGCCTACGAGGAGCAGAATCAGGCCAACATGGAAGAGGCAGAGCGGAAGGAGGCTGACTATCAGCAAATGCTTGAGCAACTGAAACGGCAACAAGAGGAAGCTCAGGTACTGGAAATGTTTGTACCTTTTAGAATGGATTGTATAACACTTGAATAATGATTCAAGAAAGGAGGAGGAGGAGGAGATACTGTAGCAGTAGGAAGTAAGGGATTCATAGAGCTTTCTTTGACATAAAAATAGAGCATCCTTTACTCAAGGTAGAGCTATCTGTTCATCTGTGGATTGTAGCATTTTGTAGAGAGTAGTGTTGCATCAAAGTAGTCAACGCAATTCCACATGAAAGGAAACAACCCACATAAATGGTCTGTGTCCATTTGTGGTGCCTCCTCCTTGACTCTATGAAGAAGCAGCATCGGCAACAAGAAGAGGGAAGCACTTCTCAGAGGACGCGGGCACCCATGGGCCGCAAAGGCATGTTCAGAGTTATAGTACTGGCATGTAGAGTAGCTGATTTTTAAATAAAGCATGGGTTAGCAAACCAGGTCACTATCTCTCAAGCTTAACTCCACTCTCACTTGACCTCTCGCTAACTGTTTTTGTTCTCCTTCTACCTGACTTTCTCCAACTGTTGGGTGTTTTATTGTGGTTTTAATTTTTTGTGAACCGCCCAGAGAGCTTCGGCTATTGGGCGGTATAAAAATGTAATAAATAAATAAATAAATAAACTGCAACTAACCCCACCCACCATTTCATTCTAGCCTCAGCTAACAGTCATTCCTCCATTAATTCTTTTGTTTCAATAGTCAGGCTTTTACATAAAAATAATAAAGTTTATTCAGTAATTCCTGCACCTGTCTTGGAATGTTTAGTTATCAGGATAAAAAATATGCTGGGGAAAATCAGCATAAAAAATCTCATCAAGTTAAAAGGGCTTTGGGGGAAAATGCACTTGATACTGGAAAGCCATTAATGCAGTCACTAGGCCAGCCTGCCTGGGAAAAAGAAATCCATAATCAGGGTGCCACAAGTAAGAAGGCCCGCTCTCCAGTTGTCTCCCACCACACCTCAGACGGTGTTCAAAGATTAATATGTTATTCAGGGACCTAGGCTTATGTCTACAACTCTCAGCATGCTTTGGGTGGGAGGGAAGAATTATCGGTCTTTGGCAGCCATCATCTGGAATTGGCTTGCCATCCTGGGCCTGAAGGGGAGCACTTGGAGTCAGCTCCCTCAGTCACTAGGCACCACTGGGAGTGGGAGGGAAATAGAGTACAGCTCCAGGCCTGTCGCCGACGGCAGCGACTGACCTAACCATCAGTCAGTCGGCTGGCTCCCTCACAGCCTACCTATGGGCACATATTGCACAGTGCAGTGTGGATTGGATTGACCAGACTTCACTTCCTATGAGCATCAGTGGCAGGACTCCCATTGGGCAAGTCAGGACCACAGTGAAAGGCATGCTGGGAGTTGTAGTTTTCATTTTCTGTGGGGACAAGGAAAATCATGGCGGCAGCTTCAAGGTGGCCCTGGCCATGCATCAGAGGTGAAAGAGAGAGAGAAAAAAGAAAAGAATTTAATTAGTTTTAAACTTACCTCATAGGCCTAGCACTGGCCTACCTTGCAGAGTTGTCATGAGGGTGCAAGAGGAATTTGATTCATTTAAAAGTTAACTGACAGGCCTAGCACCAGCCTACTACTTTAAGATGATTACCCTGCATACATATATCTTAGTGCGGGGGCGGGGGGGGAAGCAATGCCAGATTCTACTTATAGTGATCAAATCTCACCCAAATCCTTAGAGAAAAGACATTTCATTAATACTTTGGAAGAGGAACCGCAGTGAACACATCAAGATGTGTTCTCTCTCTCTCTCTCTCTCTCTCTCTCTCTCTCTCTCTCTCTCTCTCTCTTTTGGTGTACTTGAAGTCAAGCTAATGTATTCTGGAAAAATGTAACATTTTGTGGTAGTTGAGTTTGCCCTAGGCAGAGCATTAACAATGCTTGATCTCTTGTTATTACAGGCTCTAGCAGCAGCAGCAGCTTACAGAGACTTTAAGGATGATGGTGCACTTGGAAGACTTTCCGAAACTTCTTCAGAAATGTCAAGACTAAGCTCCAAAAGTGCTAAAGAAAGACGGAACCGAAGGAAGAAAAGACGGCAGTTATCTTTAGGAGAGGATAGAGTGAATGGCAAAAAAATGGCAAAATCTGAATCGGACAGCAGCATAAAAAAGAAGGGCTTTCGATTTTCTCTAGAAGGAAAGGGACTTACGTATGAGACCCGGGTTATTTCTCCATACCAGGTATGTTGTGCTACTGTTTGTACTGCTGTAAATGTTCTGCTTCCAGGCAGAACCTGGATGATGGAGTGACCGTCAGATAGATCCCGTATCCTGGTTCAGACATATTGTTCTGTGACAATGGTGGAGATCTTCTGAAACTGAAATCAGCCTTAGGGCTGAAAGATGTTCCCCACCCCCCTGTCCTATGTGCAGGGAAGAGGGCAGGCAGAAGGAAAGCCCAGGGAGGACATTCACAAAGACCCTCTACCAACCATTATTATATACTACTACAGGTGTTTAGGATCTCTAGCAGTATATAACAACGGAGTCTCAAGCTTTGGTATCCTTTTATTGTTTGAGAATCAAAGAGCCGAAAGGAAGCAGGGGCAGATGTGCAATTTGAGGCGAGAAATCATTGCTCAGGGCAGAGGATGCTTTGCCCTACCTCCACCTGCTGCTTCTCCCTTGCACACCCCTTCCGCAGTGATTTTCTCACAGCTGGCTGTCTTTCCTTTCCTTTTTTTAATTGTCCAGTTGTGTTTGTCATTGATATGTGGAAAGTCAAACAGTTGCTACCTGAATAGTATTAATTGTATTAATTAGAAAGGAAGACTTTTTTAAATCTATGCAGTCTTCCATGACAGAATCGCTCTGTTCACACTGTGGCAAAGAGAAATGAACTGGGATCCGCACGTCGTACCCAGAGCACTTCTATGCGACCCCAGTGCACCCCGAAAACGATAGTCTAACTTGCCTGTAAAAGAAACGAGGAAGAGGCATTGTTGCTGGCGCCAGCGAGCTCGGGGGAAGAAGGCGGGGTGGAGAGCTTCTTCCGCTCTCCACCCCGCCTTCTTCCCCTGAGCTCTCCTCGCCGGTCGGCGAGGAGGTCTGTGGGTGGCGGCGGCGGCGGCATGGATGTCTCTTCTCGGCTCTTCCAAAGGCAAGTTACACAATCGCTTTCACATCGCACTGGGGTCGCTTAGAAGCGCTCTCGGTATGACGTGCGGATTCCCCCCTGGTGACATCAGAAGAACACTAAAGAGTGCAGGATTTTTTTTTAGGGTTCCTAATTTACCTAATGGTATCAGCTTGTCAGAACCGCTAAAGTTTTGGGGAGTGGTTGCGGGGTGGGGAGGTCTTTAAGAATCTGCACAAAGCTTTATTGGTAATATGTTAATTGTTGCCGAATGTTCTGTGATTGGGAAAGTTTGCTAGAATTTCTTTAAGGAATAACAACGATGGGGAATTAGGTATTCCTTTGCAAGTTTCCATCTAACGGTTCCATTTATATCTCCATAGTCCATGCTGTTCCCCACAAGACGCAATAGCAGAGCAAGTTTTTCCAGCTTGAAAGGTCAAACCACCGAAGGGGGCTCAGATGCCGATAGTGAGCACAGCACATTTGAAGACAATGGAAGCCGTAGCGGTTCCTATTTTTTCCCACGCAGACATAGTGAACGGCGCAGCAGTAACATTAGTCAGTCCCTGTTGCCCGTGTTTCCAGTGAATGGGAAGAGGCACATCAGCGTTGACTGCAATGGGGTGGTTTCCTTGGTAGGAGGACCACCGCCACTCCTGTCGCCTACTGGACAGCTTCTCCCAGAGGTGATAATAGATAAAGCAACTACTGATGACAGTGTAAGGATGCTTTAAGTAGCATAGGCATGGTGGCTCTACAGAATGGAATCCAAGCTGTGAATGCTTCTGCATCTTGGGAAAGCTTTATAGCTGCAACTACCCGGGCTTCAAAGTCGTGCCATACAGAAATGGATGGTCTAGCTTTTGCTGCGCGTACTTGCAAACACACACTGAGCAGGCAATGTTTTTTTGTTCATAAAGGGGGAAATGCATTTATTTTACAGGGCCAAATGTTCATTTATTGTATCCTAAGTCGATGCCTGTTAAATGCCAGGCGGCCCTTCCCCATTTCATTTTCCTTGCTCCTGCTCATTCCTTCTCCCCGACTCCACCTTCACCAGCTACTTCCATGTCCTTCTCATTCTTCTATTAATCCTGTCCTATTGCCTCTCCCTAGCAATCCTGAGCACAATGAGGGCCAAACTACATGTTATGCTGATTGTGTAGCTGCACTCAATAGTTTTGTTTAGTGGGGCCATTCAGAAGACACCTTAAACCATGGCTTTAACTATGGTGGTTAAGCCAGAAAGCCAGGCTGTGTTCAGAAGACACCTTAAACCACAGCTTTAACCACGGTGAATAAGGCTTTTTTGGTTAAAGCCGTGGTTTAAAGTGTCTTCTGAATACAGCCTGGCTTTCTGGCTTAGTCACCGTGGTTAAAGCCATGGTTTAAGGTGTCTTCTGAACGGGGCCACTCTCATGTAAGCACACATGGGCCCAATTCCAATAGAGATTCCCGCCCCCCATTTTTTTAATCCTTACCTCTAGCAGGGTGTGTGGAATTGGTGGTGGCAGGGGGTGGAGAGATTTGGTGAAGGGAAGCTTTATCCCTCCCCTCGTGTAGTACTAATCCAATTTGGAGCCATGCTTGCTTACATGAGAGTAAAGAGAACTATCACACATAGCTACACAATTCGCATAATACATAGTTTAGCCATAAAAGAGCAAAAAGGCACTTCCCCTCACCTTGCCAGTAACCTACTAGGGCACATAATTCCCCCCTTTCTTAGTGTTGCTCTAGGATGAACAAGGCTCTTCCTGCAAGTAGCCCCCCTGCCAACTCAAGAACTGGCTTTGGGAAAGGCCTAGCAGTAGGCAATAGATCCTCTCAAAAACTCTCTCTCTCTCTCTCTTTCTCTCTCTGCATGTGTCTGTAGCCCTCTAAATTGTGGGAGCTGCAATCTGGACCAGGATCATAGTGGGGGTGGGAGCAAATGTTTAAAGCCCCTAGCCCCAATGTCAGGGTCCCAGTCTAGATCGGAGGTGCCATCTGGTCATTTGTGAAAGAAAAATCTTGCATTCAAGGGCAAGCCATGTGATTAATATCGCATTTAGTTTGACCCCAGTTGGGAAGCCAATCCAGCTCCACTCCAGATCACCATCTGTAAAATGGGCATAATTGCTGTATTGCTGTACTTCAGTTTCTTAAAAGGTACACTCATTTTATTCAGAAGTTTCAAAACATTGATTTGTAATAAATAGACACTGACTGATGACTCCTCACTTAACTGTTACATTGTGTTTGCAGGTACATGCAGTATTTTTCCCAATAAATCACCCTTGATTCATGATTGGCATGCTTCTGCTCAATTAAACCAGACTTTTATTGTTAGTTAATTTTAGTTACAAAAGAATGTGACATGCTGTAAATGAGAGAAATCAGACATCAACTATAGTAGATATTTTAATAAGGAGACACACTCATGGGTGGGTTGAAGGCCTGCAGGAACACTGCTTCTCAAATTTAATGCTGATAAGTAAAGTAATTGTTGCCTTTGCATGACCTGATTTTTCAAATTTTCTTTTCTTGGACTCTGACATGAAAGCTATTTGGATATCTAAGCATAAAACCAGAAACTCCTGAGCTCTGGTTCTAGTTCTTCATGCTTTTTCCATTAGCTTATTTGCTTAATGGGATTTAGATCAATAATGAGAGAGCCATCAATAATCAGACATTTCTCCCAATGTTCTGATTCATAACCATGCATAAAATGTCATATGTGAATTAGGAGTTTTACCAATATTCATGATCCTAACACCAGTTTGGGGAAGCAGAAGGATATAGGGTAATTAACATGTTAACCTGTAACATTTATGGGATGGCAAGTGTGAGAGTACCTGAGCTTTGGGCCTGCACCTGGACATACCTGCCCGTAACACCAAGCCATATGCCTGACCTTGCAAAACAGTAAGAGTTCACCTGGTGCTATGTAACATGAATAAAACACATTCCAACATTTCAGTTGTTCCTTTAAAACAGATATATGAAACACCTGAATCTGAAATGCTAGATATTCCAAAAAGTCTGGCATAATAAATGCAAAGAACCACTAAGTTGCATGTGGCATGAACTTCTTGATGCTTCAGTGTTCATGGTGTTAATTTTCTGGTACATGCTTCCACCTCGTTCATGTTGACAATTCAGTCTTTGTGCTTCACTGCAGAGCACTGCTTCTGAAATAGATAGCAGAAAAAGGCGGTCAAGTTCTTTTCAGGTATCGATGGATTTACTGGAAGATCCCACCATAAGGCAAAGAGCTATGAGTATAGCAAGCATAATCACAAACACAATGGAAGGTAAGTGTGTATATGTGTTTATAGCATCCTGAAATGTTGTTCACGTCCTTTCACTTGTCTGGTAGTTCTAGAAAAAGGCTATGATAAGATATGAAGGATGTTATTAAACAAGGAGAATTACACTAGCGGTAATTATTAGGCAGAGGCAACTAAGAAAAGGGGGGGAACTATCGGGGACAATGGTCTGTTTCACACATGCATGTTCATTACTTGCTAACTGCAGGATCAACACCACAGAACTAACACTTCAACAGAACTTTTGTATCATTTCACCTCAAGCTCAGGAGGAGGTGTTTGAGATGACCTATGTATAATAGGAAACTAATCTGTCTGGGAAAGTATATGAAAATATATCTGAAAATCCAAAACTAACAGCATAAATTAGAAGATAAGAATAATAAATTATGCAATCCAGTTGTCAACTTCTGTTGCTTGAATGGTTGATGTGTGCCTTCCTGTCACAGACAGTGTGTCTAGTGAAACTATTAAGGTAGGATGATTATAGCACAGTTCTCTGCTTCTGATCTTCCGTAGGAGTGAGAACAACAATTCACTCCTAGGAGAGACAGAAAAGGTTGCAGATGACAATACAAGGTGTTTGGGTATGGTGCAAACCAGCGCCTCTGCTGCCACCACAGACACTCACTAGTGTCAGGGCTGGGTAGCAGTTTTGTTCCTACTCCAATGGCATCTCTGATTGCAACCTATAGACCCCAAATTGTTATTGATGATGATCAGCATTTTTTTGTATTTGAAAAAGTGAAAAGCTGTGATTTATTTATTTATACATATATTTTGTTTTATTACATTTATATACCGCCCCATAGCTGGAGCTCTCTGGGCGGTTTAGAGATGGTGAGAAGCAAAGTCTTTTTGACATTGGGCCTGTTCAGATGACACGCTAAGCCATGGTTAGCCACTAACCCCCTTTGCAGCAAATGGTTAGTGAGCATGTTTAAACTGTGGTTATGTAGCCACCATGGCCAGGAATGGTTCACATGTGACACTCTAAGCCATAATGTTTCACTCAAGATGCTTAACCACCATGGTTTAGCGTGTCGTCTGAACAGGGTCACTGGACACTCCAGGTAGTTTGGCCATCTGAGTACACCACATGAGTGAGTGGAAGCCATTCACTCCTATGATCAGAAGTAAAACTCTGGACTGATAGCAAAACCTTCTCCCCATCCTTGACATGTTGGGCAACATGGCCTCCTCTAAAAAGGAGCTCACAAAGATGGAACTTAATTCAGATTTGGACAGACAAGGGCCAGATTCACATTTCATTCCTTCTGCCCCCCTCCTGTCACTCTTCTGTTAAAATCTAAACATGAATTGTTCTCCCTCTCAGGCCAATCTCTCCCTTAAAAATCTGATAACATGCAGAAAAATTGCACCAACTCTTTGAAATCATTCTGCATAAATACCAAGATACAGTGTCTTGTCCTTTTCCTCTAATTTCAGATATTGTAGAATTCAGTAATCAAATAAAGCTAAAATAATGTAAAGCTACAGATGCATTAAGGCATATAATTAATTTACAATTTTCAAATCACATTTCAGTTATGTGGGGTTTTTTCTTAATTAGTATAAAGCATTAAATGAATATTTGATGTTTATATTTTCAATTTGGCTTTCTTAAGAACTTGAAGAATCCAGGCAGAAATGTCCACCATGCTGGTATAACTTTGCCCACACTTACTTGATTTGGAACTGTTGCGACAGATGGTTAGAAATAAAGAAAGTTGTTCATTTAATTGTGATGGATCCATTTGTCGATCTTGGCATTACCATCTGCATTGTTCTGAACACGGTGTTTATGGCCATGGAACATCATCCAATAGAGAAATCCTTCAGCGAAGTTCTTAAAAATGGAAATCTGGTAAGCCACATTTTACAGGAAATTATTTTCTAATTTTTGTGAACCGCCCAGGAAGCTTCGGCTATTGGGCGGTATAAAAATGCAATAAAATAAATAAATGGTAAATGTAAATAAAGATTTTGCATACACTCCCCAGAAACATCTCATACCTGGAAGTGGGAAAGTATACAGGGCAGGGCTAACAGGAGTTAAATAACCTTTGAGGCAGAATAATTGAAAACATTATGAGACACGAACCTCCTTCAGGCATTTTCCTCCATGCATGCAGAGAATGACCGTGCTTAGACAACACAGTGCAGCTCATCACAGACGCCAAGTTAAATATGCAGCCCCCGCTCGGAGGTTCAATCAATCAGTCAGTCAGATTATTTCAGTCTACAGATCATAACACAAAATGTATAAAATATACATATATATGAATACAGTACATTGGTTGGATATTATTATTATTATTATTATTTATTTATATAGCACCATCAGTGTACATGGTGCTGTACAGAGTAAAACAGTAAATAGCAAGACTCTGCCGCATAGGCTTACAATCTAATAAAATCATAGTAAAACAATAAGGAGGGGAAGAGAATGCAAACAGGCACAGGGTAGGGTAAGCAGGCACAGGGTAGGGTAAAACTAACAGCGATTATAACTAGATTCAAACTACAAACTAAGAATCGTAATAAATGATTGTACACAAATAAAATCCATGGTCAATTAAGAACTAAGGCAGGATCTACACTACTTCTTTATAATGGTACTGAAGTGCACTGAGAACTGTTCGGGCCCATGACATATTCCATATACCATTTTCAAACTGCTTTCGAAGTGTTATATCCAGCTTGGTGTTGATCCGGCCTAAGAGTACATGAATACTCAGACACAAGTCAAATCCATGTTCATCCATCAGCAAAATAGTGCTAGGGTGACCATATGAAAAGGAGGACGGGGCTCTTATATCTTTAAGAGTTGCATATAAAAAGGAATTTCAGCAGGTGTCATTTGTATGCATGCAGCACCTGTTGAAATTCCCTCTTCATCACAACAGCTAAAGCTGCAGGAGCTACGCTAGAGTGACAGATACAAAAGTGTGACCAGATCCTGCAACTTTAACTGTTGTGATGAAGAGGGAATTTCAACAGGTGCTGCATGCATACAAATGACACCTGCTGAAATTCCCTTTCCAATACAACTGCTAAAGATACAAGAGCCCTGTCCTTCTTTTCATATGGTCACCCTAAACAGTGCTTTCTTATCGTATATCTGCTTTAGCAGTTGTGGTCTAGTTTAAATGGCCAAGGCTAGAAATTTGCTACATCCAGTGTAACCTGAGATTTAACATCTGCCAGCAGAACAGAAATGTAAAACATGTCCATATTTTCCAGATATGGTAAAGGTCTGGAGAAATAAAATGGGCTTTTAGATCTGTAGAATTCACTTTGGGCCTGTTCAGACAACACACTAAGCCATGGTTAGGTCGCGAACCCTTTTGCAGCAAATGGTTAATAAGAGTTTTTAAACCGTGGTTATGTAGCCACCATGGTTAGGAATGGTTCACATAACGCACTAAGCCATAATGTTTTACTCAAAACGCTTAACCACCATGGCTTAGCATGTCATCTGAACAGGGTCAGTATAATAAAAACAGGGACAACTGTTGAAATTGGCCACTTTCACAAGGACAAAATTTCAGATGTCGAGAAAGACCCCCCAAAATGCCCTTCCATCATTGCTGATAGTAAGGCATTTAGTCTAGCCCATGTAAATGCTCTTCTATAACAGTAGATATTTAAAGAGACGTGGTACTGGACAGATTGGTGGAGACTGCCTGATTGTAAACTGAGATGTGCAGTTGGACCAAGATGCACAGCAACAGCCCCATTGCTATAATCTGTACAAGTTGCAGATTTAGATCCAGAAGCCTCTGTTTGATACATCAAGTTGGTTTACCCATCTCAAATGGTAAGAGGTACAGCAAAGAGTATCTGATGGATTCGGATGCCCTGAGGTTGCCATGTCGTGCAATCCCAGCAAGTACGTGTTATGCAAGGGTTGGACCGGGTTTGTGCAACACAACAACCCCCAAGTGGGGGTTGCATATTTAATGTGTGGCCACACATGCCCTCTTGAGGTTTATATATAGTATTTATAAACCCTTTTGTTCACTATACCAGTGAACTAGCAGAATAGCAGCGGTTCTTAACTATGAAAGTCAGCAAAGACCAAATTAACTTCAAGACAGAGTCTGTTTTGTTTGGTACAAAAATAAAGTATTTTACTGATAGAAAATAACACAGTTTATGGCAATACAAATTTACACCAACATACTCACACACTTGGTCATACAGATTACAGCAGGGCTCACAGCAGTAGAGAGGGAATATTTTAATCTGGTTACAAAGCTCCAAAACTCTCTTTATATACACTTCCCTGAACAAATGATGAAACCACTAATTGGCAATGGCAAGACAATTAGACTTTTGCATCATCCCAATAATTCAATAAAGTCCAGCTGCAAACTTGACCTTTAAGCTGATTGACTGATGCTGAGTCTTCAGTTTCTTCCAGGTTTTACAGGCTTGTACAAAGATATGGAAATCACAAAAAACCAGTCCTAATTCAGGACTCCCAACACCCCTTCTTTTTTGGGTTTTCCACTATTTCACCACGTTACAACATTTGTACAGTTAATCACATTTTTAGCCCTGCCTGAAACCTAACGTTTCACAAATCTCCCAATGTTTGATGGCTCCTAACGGTTTTGTAAAGACGTCTGCCAAATTATTCTGGGACTCACAGTAGACTATGTGTTTTAAACTTTAACAGTCACTGGCTTCACCACTGGGACCTTAAAGTCCTTTATTGCTGGATCAGTCAAGTAACTTTACCACTCACCAGCACCATACTTAGCCTTTTTGTAAATCGCCACACAACTCTTGCTTCTTGGAACTTCCATGATTTTGGCTTACTTCCAAATATCAACATTCCAACGTTGCTTTTCTATCATTTGCACAGCCAATGCCAATTTGAATCAAAATAGCACAAAAATTCTCATCTGACCTCTGCAGAAAAATTTCTCCAGTGCTCCAAGGTTCGAGATACCTTAAGATTCCCTTAGACACTCCAGGCTGAATTTGTTTTACTACATAGAATAAGCACAAAGAGTAAAGCATATGATTTCACAGTAGAGAAAATGACGTTAGAGTCCCTCCCTATCCTGACTAAATTCCTTGGCGACTAGTTTCTAAGAAACTCTGTTAACAAGCGGCTTGCTGTTAAAAACTTCTCCTCAGTGGCAAGTTAAAGACTTCTGTCCCGGAGGCAAAAAAACTTCTTCTCCAAAAACCTTGTTGACTCGAAGACTAAGAATTAGGCTCACAGCTCATGTTACAAGCGTGTATTCCAAGACTATTGTCTTTGAGACCTGTGGGGGATATGCACCTCCTCCTCCTGTTGCTCTCTGTCTTCTGGCTCGGTCTGAGTTGCTACAGGCGTTTGCCTGCTAGAAGAATCTAAATCTAGTAAAACTGACGGATTATCTCTTGAAGAAATATCTCCTTCTCCACCTTGGCTCCTGTCCAGGATAAACAAACCGTTTTTTAAACTGGCAGTCCCCTTCAGTTCTCCATGCCTGGAAATAAAACATTTCCCCTCCTCAAAGGAGACAGAGAACTTTTTCTCCATTAGGTTTGACACACCTAAAAGAGAATGACTTAAGTTGGGAACAAAAATAGCATTAGCAAAGCTTTCGTTAAGGACAGGAATATGGCAAATTCCTTCTCCCTTCACTTCCTGCTTTGAGCCGTCAGCAAGGAAAATAAATCTGTTAGACGTGACTCTGAAGTCCAGGAAGCTTTCCATTCTAGTAGAAATAACGGAATTACAAGCTGAGTCTATCAGCCAGATAGCTGAGCTTCCGTTTCTTTCCTCCTTCGACATCTTGCTCACTCCGGCTGTAACGAGCTGTGCTGACTTCTTTGAACAAGAAGCATTTTTCCAGCGATGCTCAGAAACTTTCTCAGGTTGTAATCTCACTCTACAGTCAATCTTCTTATGTCCAATTTTGCTACATTTCCAGCAAATAATTGTTTTTTGTGGCTTGTGCTTTTTAGAAACTGAATAAGCAGATTCAGTCTCCTCCTTTCTCACAGTCCCGGTCTTAACCCCTTCAGAACCAGACCATTGTTGAAATGAGTCTGCCTTGCCGTTTGAGCTCACGGCTTCTCTCTTGGAATGTCTTTTCTGTTGTTCTTCTAATAATTTTCCGCACACATAATTCAGGGTTAAATTACGGACGGTCACTCCCTCTAGGGTAGTCACCAACACGTCCCAAGACGTTGGTAAGCTAGACAAAATAATATAAGACTTCATTTCCTCTGAAAGAGTCAAGCCAGCCGATGCTAAACTTTGGAATATTTCTCTCAGCTCCTGCAAATGTTTGCCAATATCTCCAGATTCTTTTAGCATCGTCCTATACATTCTGCGTGTTAAATTTATTCGAGAACCTGCTGTATCTCTTACATATACTTCACGCAATTTTGTCCAGATCACATGAACAGCATCCTCTCTATTAACATAGAATAGCTGATCATTCCTCATACAGAGGATTATATAGGTTTTTGCTTTCTCTGCATTTCGATTCCACTCTCTCAAATCAGCTGCACTTAAATCTTCATCGGGTGGGTCTGTAACAACTTCCCACAGCCCTTGGTTTCTTAAACTCATTTCAATCTTAAATGACCAAGTAATATAATTTGTGTCTGTGAGTTGTTCCATTTGTGTATTCATTCCTATTTGAAGTGCCATAACTGCTAATTGGTTGTTTTTTCAACCCTTTTGTTATTTGAATTTCCTTTTTGGGAACTGACCGGCTTAACAACCTCAGAATCCCTTTTCAAATTCAAAAATAGCCTTCTATCAGACACCGTGTGACTTTGCAAGACAAAAAGCTTTACAAAAAAACTTCTTCCTTTGTCTAAATCCCAACGTTCTTTTGAAAAAGCAACGCTCCAGGGCAATTAGTCAATGCACGGCTTCTCTGTCTTATCAGGTCCTACTGTTTCTCTGTTAAGAACTAGAATTATGTCCAGACTGTTACTGGGCCCATAACCTCTTGAGGTTTATATATAGTATTTATAAACCCTTTTGTTCACTATACCAGTGAACTAGCAGAATAGCAGCGGTTCTTAACTATGAAAGTCAGCAAAGACCAAATTAACTTCAAGACAGAGTCTGTTTTGTTTGGTACAAAAATAAAGTATTTTACTGATAGAAAATAACACAGTTTATGGCAATACAAATTTACACCAACATACTCACACACTTGGTCATACAGATTACAGCAGGGCTCACAGCAGTAGAGAGGGAATATTTTAATCTGGTTACAAAGCTCCAAAACTCTCTTTATATACACTTCCCTGAACAAATGATGAAACCACTAATTGGCAATGGCAAGACAATTAGACTTTTGCATCATCCCAATAATTCAATAAAGTCTAGCTGCAAACTTGACCTTTAAGCTGATTGACTGATGCTGAGTCTTCAGTTTCTTCCAGGTTTTACAGGCTTGTACAAAGATATGGAAATCACAAAAAACCAGTCCTAATTCAGGACTCCCAACATGCCCCACAGACATCACAGTTTCACAGTAGGTTAAATAACCCATGATGGGCTGTTGTGTCATATGAACAGCCCCACTGTGTATCATAGAATCGTAGAGTTGGAAGGGGCCTACAAGGCCATCGTGTCCAACTCCCTGCAGGAATCCACTTTAAAGCATCCCTGACACATGGCTGTCCAGCTGCATCTTGAATGCCTTTAGGGTGGGAGAAAGAACCCACGACCTCTGTAGGTCATTGGTTCCATTGCCGTACCGCTCTAACAGTCAGGACGTTTTTCCTGTTGTCCAGAGGAATCTGGTTTCCTGTCACTTGATCCCATTATCCACCCCTCAGACCTCAGCATCTTCAGAGAAATTCCTAAGGGAAAGCCTACTTGTGTAGGCTCTTCCACAAGATGGAGAATTCCAATGTTAAAGGAGAGGGGCTTCTTTAGCAAGTACTTCCATGGAACCTGTCCTGTGTAATACACTGCAAGTTTCCCCATGCTCCAGGTCAATTCACCTCAGATTATACTCCGTACCCTACAAGTTCTGAGCCCAGCTGGGAACTAGGCAAATATGACATTTCAAAAGCAACAAAATGAAACATGCATTTTTTTTCAAAGTAAAAATAGAGGAAGGGGTGCTGTGTGCAGTAATTCATTCATCCTGTTCTGTTCTTAGGTCTTCACTGGGATCTTCACTGCAGAAATGTTCCTTAAGATAATAGCCATGGATCCTTATTATTATTTCCAAGAAGGCTGGAATATTTTTGACAGCATCATTGTCAGCCTGAGTTTGATGGAGCTGGGTCTATCAAAGGTGGACGGATTGTCGGTCCTAAGATCTTTCAGATTGGTAAATATGATGCTAAACAGCATTATTGATTGGAGTGTGTGTGTGTGTGTGTCAGGGGATTAATTTGCTGCATAATTGCAGTACCCCTGTGACAGAATTACTCCTGAAAGGATTCAGGAGTTGCTGGAATCCAGCTGATTCTGCAGAGGTCTATAAATCTTCAGAGTCATGGCAGGTTACTCCATGTTCACAACAATACCTACAATAACTTTGGAGCTGACAGATCCTATTGGGATCCAGTAAAGTTTCCACCAGGGTTTCGAGAGTCCACCAGAATGAGCTGTAGAAGTTTAGCAAACACTTGGATAAAAAATCCAGGTCCATCAATTCGTTTCCAGAACAGTTCCATTATTTTCCATTAAAAGTTATGGTGTTCTGTTTAGGGATGAGCAGAAATTCCCAGTTCTGCTCTGCAGAGGCTTGGTGAACAAAAGGCAAATGAGGAAGGGAGACATGATAGGTGTGTGGAGAAAGTGGATAAGGAGACATTATTCTCCCTCTCTTATAATACTAGGACCCTGGATCATCCCATGAAGCTGATTAACAGGAAAATCAGGACAGATAAAAGAAAGCACTTCTTCACCCAGCACTTCATTAAACTATGGAATCCCCTTCCATGAGATGTAGTAATGGCCACCAGTTTGGGTGGTTTTAAAAAGGGATTAGACAAATTTATGCAGGATAAGGCTATCGATGGCTACTAGTCCTGATGGATGGATGCCACCTGCAGTAGCAGAAGCAGTATTCCTATGTACACCAGTTGCTGGGGAACATTGGTGGAGGGTGTTTTTGCACTCGTGCCCTACATGTGGGTTTCTCATGGCAGTTGGTTGGTCACTGTGTAAACAGAACGCTGGACTAGATGGACCCTTGGTCTGATCCAGCAGGGTTCTTCTTATGTTCTTAATTCTGCTCCTCCAAAACTCTGGAATAGATCAAAACTCTGGAATGGACTGCAGAACCCTAAATGGTGCCTGCATTTCATTTCATTGCTAGGGGGCAATGTTTTATTGTGCTAGCTGTGCAGCAGTGTCTTAAAGATAGGCCACTGCTATACATTCATATGACCCTGGTGTAACACAGTGAACAGAAATGTTTTTACTTGCCCCTTGCTGCATAGCAGAGCTTTCCTCCTGCAACAGAAAGCATGTTCTGCATCTCATGCAAGCAGGTCTCTGATTCAGCAATGCATTAGTTAAAACCTACTGGCTGGATCAAGGAGAAAAGGATGAGGGGGTTTGCTGAGCTACCCCGTTTTGGGGGGAAAGGTCTAGAATC
Organism: Elgaria multicarinata webbii; assembly: GCF_023053635.1. Lineage (NCBI taxonomy): Eukaryota > Metazoa > Chordata > Lepidosauria > Squamata > Anguidae > Elgaria > Elgaria multicarinata. The sequence continues at coordinate 45,659,488 of NC_086172.1, forward strand.
TGTGGCGAAACAGTGATTCCAACCACCCCTAATTTTAACTGAATTGTAGCTAGCACCATGAATGCACGTCTGGACATACAGCTGCCAAGTTTAGTCTTCTTTCAAATACCTTATACCTTGCAAACAAACATATATGGTACTGTATACATAATAACATCTTGCCGACCAAGGGCAAGATGGATGGATGATATTCTGGAGGTGACAGACTTGACCTTGGGGAAGCTGGGGGTGGCGACAGCCGACAGAAAGCTCTGGCGTGGGCTGGTCCACGAAGTCACGAAGAGTCGGAAATGACTGAACGAATAAACAACAACATACATAATAAAGATATTATCCTGCCAGGATGTGTCCTTCCCAATGACACTGGGAACTCTTTTGCTCAATTTGCTTCTGCTGCTAAAGAAGGGAGAAGGGCTTCTAAGCTATCCTTACTAGACTCATCCAGTTCTGTCAACTGAAAGGCCAAGCTAGCTCAGAGAGGTGAGACATGAACCTATACCTCCCCTAGAAGCTGCTATTTCGGAAAGCTTCCTTAACTGTTTAGAGCGGTGGCTACAGCGCAGAGTTTGGTAAGTGAGTGGTATGAGTGAAGCCAGAGCTTTCCCCAGCAATGCTGGGGTACTGGGCTCATGGCTCTTTGTCCGTTCCCGCTGACCGTGGGATCCTATCTTGCATGTGGGTCTCTGGATTGCAGTCCTCGTCTGCATCTGTTCATCAGCTTCTCAGATATTTATAAATTCTTCATTGTTGTTCTCAGCTTCGAGTCTTCAAGCTGGCAAAATCGTGGCCAACTCTAAACATGCTGATAAAGATTATTGGGAACTCAGTCGGGGCTTTGGGAAACTTGACCTTGGTGCTTGCCATCATTGTCTTTATTTTTGCCGTGGTTGGGATGCAGCTGTTTGGCAAAAGCTACCTGGAATGCGTCTGCAAGATCAATAGCGAATGTGAACTTCCACGCTGGCACATGAATGACTTTTTCCACTCCTTCTTGATCGTGTTCCGAGTACTTTGCGGAGAATGGATAGAGACCATGTGGGACTGCATGGAGGTTGCAGGTCAAGGCTTGTGCCTTGTTGTATTCATGCTGGTCATGGTGATCGGAAACCTGGTGGTATGTAGTCAACCATTGTCTTTTCAGCCATTGTCTCACACAACACTGAAGGGCTTGTTTTCAAACCATTATCTAATATCCTAAAGCTATTATGGTAAATGGGAGCAATCCAGTATGTATGTAAGTTTGTTAAGAAGGTTTCTACCCCATAATTCTACTATAAAAATAGCACCCAAGGCAGCTAGCATGTATAAGTGCAGATTTTTTTAGATTTCTTTCATAGATTAATAGAGCAGTAGGAGATTTCAAGGATTAGCTTACTCAACTGCCTGCAGTGACAAGATTCCCTACCCCAGGCAACTTGTGGCTCTCCAGCTGTTGTTGGACTGCAGCTCCCATCGCCCATAGCCAGCAGTGAAGTATGAGGGGAGTTGCAGTCCCAACAACATCTGGGGGAGCACAAGTTCCCCATCCCTTCCCTAGTCCTAAACTAGCTTTTGACATGTGCTAATCAACTGTCATCTTAAAAATCCTCCGAAGTATCAGATTTGATCTTGTGCTGACAGATCGATTCATATAGTGTTGCAGCTTCACTGCATGTGCCCTGATCCAACAATGTTTCCATGCCCAGAAGCACATTTTCTGTGTGTGGCTCTTCCCGTCTGCCTCAACTGATGGCCATATGGATCTGGACTGTAGCATGGGAAGTAGGTGGACTTTAACCTTTGCCCCCCATTTTTGACAGAATCTGGATTAGTCCCCCACACCCACAGTTTCCATTGCAAAAAAGTTGCCTTCATTTTAGTGGGACTTTTTCCCCCTGATGCAATTTGCAAGCAGAGCTAGGACAGTCTAGATCAGGGACTGATACAAGCTATTTGTAAAAACCAACAAAACCAACCAACCAACCACCAAACCTTGTATAAAAAGGTAGAGCTACATGACTAACGTCATGTATAATTTGGATCCCAACAGGCCTCAGTTCCAATTATGTGCTACTATTCATGACTTATTTGTGTTACTTTATCCCCTTTACATGATATCTCCCTCTTCTTTTCTTCATAGGCCATTTCTACACCTGCCTTTTCCTCCGGAATCGTCCCGGGATCATCCCTGCGTATCCAAATGACACACAGGGGATCCCGGGAGCAGGCAGGGATGATCCCTCCATTTTCCTGGGATAATCCTTAGGTGTAGAAAGGGCCCTAGCTTAGAGTATTTTCTCAAATAACTATGCTATCCCATGCTATCACCAAAAAGGTTCCACTGGTGGTTGTGTATTATTATTATTATCATCATCATCATCATCATCAAACAGCACAATAGAGAGTTCTCTTGAGTCTCCCCATGATACAAATTGTTAGCATTTAGTTTAAAAAACCACAAAAGTGATCATTTGGTTCTGTTAACATTATCAAAACTAGACAACAGCACATAAATGATTCAAGGAAACTGGTTTCATATCCACTAATGCTGGAAACATATAATCAAAAGATGTTTTGTTTTTAAGGAGGATATTCAGAAACTGAAATATGAATCCATGAATTAAGATGAAACTACATTGGAAAAAAATCTAAATTAGGAATTAACTAAAGAGCCTAACTGAGATATTTCCCCCCTAGGTACTAAACCTCTTTCTGGCCTTATTATTGAGCTCTTTTAGTTCAGACAGTCTTGCTGCTCCAGAACAGGAAACCGAAGCAAACAATCTACAGATTGCTATAGCAAGGATTCAGAGAGGACTAGATTATGTGAAAAGAAAAATTCGTGAATTTGTTCAAATTACCCTTCTGCAAAAGTGTAAGGGCTCCTCTGGAATCGATGAACAAAATGACAAGAATGGTGTGTGCGTTCCCAACCATACCGTGGCAGAAATCAACAAAGGTCAGGATTATCACAAAGACAGAACAACCACCACAATTTGCGTGGACAGCAGTGATCACATGTCATTCATAAACAACCCAAATCTCACTGTGACAGTACCAATAGCCGTGGGAGAGTCTGATTTTGAACATATAAATACAGAGGAACTTAGCAGTATATCCGAGCTTGAAGAAAGTAAAGAGGTAAGGCATGAATTAATTTACTCATTTATACTATGAAGTTTTTGTGTGGTTTACACATTTACGTATCCCTTTAGCTGTGCTGTTAAGAGTTATAGGCATTAATATTTTTAAGCATAAGCTTAATCTCCTGCTACTTTTTCTACAAGCTGATATGACTGTGAGTATTGAAAGTGGCAACATAAGTACCTTTTCCTCCTGTAAACACAGGAAACAGTTGCCTCCATGCTTCTGCGCATTGTTGGATCCAAACGATAACAAATTCTATGAGGGTTATGAATATGCATTTCTTGACAGGCGTGTGGGGGGGGGGCAGTGCATAACACATGCAAAAAATTTTTTATCAGGGAGTCTTGTCAGCATCCCAGTTGCCATGAAATCATTCTGAAGCCTTTTTGTAGTGGGCGTTCTGAAGCGATAAATGATGCTGTCCAAAATGACATCGTTGAGAGGGTAGTTCAACTTATCCTGGGCCAGAAAACAATCTATATTGGTTCATGATAGTCTTTAAAGTTATCTAAGGAAGAGGGGAAGGCAAGAGCCTCCCAAACGACAACTACCTAGCAGTCACTGTTAGAGTCGCAGAAACTGGTAAGTGCACAGCTTGTCATGCAATCCTAAATTAGAAATGGCCTTTTTGCCAGGCTACGACTACTCCTGGCATTGTCCAGGCAAGCTCAACTCTGCTGTCCTTTTAAGACCCTTGCTCATGGGATATTGAGTTCAAAATAGACTTCAATGAAATCATAGGGTTTTTTTCTTTTTAAATGAGATGTATTTTATGGAAATTCCAACTCTTTATGTAAAAATTTCTACATTGTAATAAGGATTATTCAACATTACAGTAAGGATTTTTGTGTATGTAATACGTCAAGGATGGGGAACATGCAGCCCTCCAGATTTTGTTGGACTGCAACTCCCATTAGCCCTAGCCAGCATAGCCAGTAGGGAGGGCTTATGGAAGTTGCAGTATAGCAATATCTGGAGGACTACGCAGCCCCCAAAGAGCTAATATCTCAGGTCTGTGACGACCATCTAAAATGAATTTCTATGGGGCTTCAGAGGCTGCAAATACTTTACTTAGGGATTTTTTCCTTCAACTTAAAAATCCTGTAAGTATGGATTTTTTTTAAAAAAAATACTGAAATTACTGTCTTAATTTTTACATGAACATCAAAGAAACTATTGCATTGTTAAACAGAGGAACTGACAGAGGTCACAGAAATAGTTGCATATATCTTTATACTCCTTTGGCGTCACTTTTTACTCCCAATGTGCAGGCACAGATAATGGTGTAAATGTATACCCCCCAAGGCACAGCTCATAACTATGCTTACAAGTGTCTGTGCCCCTCCATAAGGAGGCCTGCCTTATCCTTCAAAAACCCTGAAGTTGTGTAATGACGCAAATGGATAGGCTACTGTTGTTCACCGTAGCTTGGGCCTGTGTGCAATTAAATAAGGTAAATCTGTCTATTTACATCACACAGGAGCAGGCAATGCAAAATCTACAGATCATATCCAGTCCTCCAAGGCTGTACCATAGAGGTGGAGAACCTTTTTTCCCCTTTCCTGTCAAGGGCTGCTTTCCCTTGGGGTAATATATTGGGGGCCACAAGCTGTAAGTCCACAGTTAACAAAACAATCCTATGGTCCCCGGAGCGCAACCCAGGGATTATAGGATTTCTCAGATTCCCCTTACCAAAGCTGTAGAGGCTGCAGATGATCTAGTCCCTCCCCATGCCCCCTTGCAACCACTGGGCAAAGAGCCATGGCATCTGCTTTCAGAGGTTACAAAAGAAGCCTTGGAGGATCTCTTAGGAGCTAAAAAAGGGATGTTCCAGGAGTCGGGAAGGGCAGGAGAGAGGGCTGGATATGAAAAATCCTTTGACCTCTCCAGCCTCATTATTTCTCCATCTATCTGAGGATTGCCTGCATTCACAGGTAATATGATGAGCCCCAGCCAGCCTCGGTGGCCTGGCCTGGCCCTTCCCCTCCAGTGTGGCTGTGAGGAAGAATTCAGGAGCTTTTGCTTCTACTTTTGATTAACCACAGCTTGTTGTGACAGCCAAAGCCAAACTGAAGTTAGTCTTAACTATGGTTTGTGGGGGGGGGGGGAACAAACTTCAAACGGTAGTTTTGACAAGGCATGGTTAAGTTTAACCACATTTTAGGACGTAACACTAAATGGGTTGATCAAAAACAGAAGTGGCAGCTTCTGATCTCCTCCTTGCAGCCACTGAATTCCACATCAAAGCTCATTCCAATTCGAGGTTTTTGCATGAAAATATGTGAATATTTCATGCATACTTTTTCCAAATGTGTATATCAGTTGTGCACATTTTTAAAATGCGCACATTTCTCTCCCAATTAAAGTGTGCTTGTGCACATTTTTTCAATAGTATGCATTTTTAAACCGCCCCCTTTTGTTGTTGTTGTACTGAAAATCACAATGCAAGCTTGGAAATGGATGGGCTTCGACCGCAAATTGTATTCAGGTCAGCATTCAGTACTAGAAGGTGTGAACTGGGTTGATTCTGGTTAAAAATGAACTGAAACAAGTTTCTCATATCTCCCTAAAATGAAGCGGCATAACCCAAGGCTCACTACTGTTTGTCCTTATAACATGAAATGATAAATTATCATTATGTGCAAACTGGGACATGGTCTACTCAGTAACTTTTCCCCCCTCTATCACTTGCTATCAGGGCTCATCTACACCAAGCAGAATATTCCACTATGAAAGTGGTATATAAAAGGTAGGAGCCACACTACTGCTTTATAGTGGTACTGAAGTGCACAGACAACTGTTGGGGCCCATTGACACATCGACACCAAGCAGGATATAACACTATGAAAGCGGTATATGGTATGTGTCAATGGGCCCCAACAGTTGTCACTGCACTTTAATAGCGCTATAAAGCAGTAGTGTGGCTCCTGCCTCTTATATACCGCTTTCAAAGTGGAATATCCTGTTTGGTGTAGATGAGCCCTCAGACTTTTTTATGTGCAGAAGCTAGTGGCTATTGAACTAACTGATAATCTGCTAGATTGCTTGTTGGCCTATAAAATAGAAATAGCTCAGAAAATTAGGTTGTTATTGCTGATATTTGTTTGCCCTTGGAAACAGAGAAGCATGGTATTGATATGCAGAATATTTTTTTAACTGACCCAACCACCTCTTATTTCTTTTTACTAATGATCACCATGTTCTTATTAAGTTGTTGTTGTTGTTATTATTATTATTAATTTATTTGTATCCCGCCTTTTGCCCAATACTGGGCAAACCTTTACTCAATTACTATGTTATTCTATTTTTCAAGCTTAGCCTGTTAGAAAATACCTTTTGCAGCCATGTTCATGTTATTTCCAGAACTGGAAACATAGAAATATTTGTGTCTTCACCATCGTTTCCTACCATTCTTACTTCTCACAGGATTAAAATCAAGCTGGATCAGCCAAGAATGCAGCTCTAGTGGGTTTTAACCAGGCAGATCAACGTGTTTCAGCTAATTTGAACAGGTTACCTCAGCCAATCATACATACTTGATCACTGTTGAATAAGGATTGACTGGCATGCATGCTAATCAGCTACAGTAATATGCCACCTTCATCCATTGCAGTACCAGTGGAAACACACATGAGCTGATCTGTAATTTGAGCCACGTGACTCATATTACAGCACGATCAGGGCAATCTGCAACATTCTCCATGTTGGATGGTTTTTACATAGCATTTTGATACATAAACTGCATGGTCTATGAATACACTTTGTCTTGGATTATAAATTTACAAGAGTGTGTGCTTAAGTTTAAGAAGAGCTAGTTGTCATGTTAATAAATCACTGAATTGTATCTAATGGTTTCCTTTCTCTGGAGGAAGAGGACCATTGGACACAACCCGCTGGAATGTTGTGCTGAGAGTAATGTTGTGCCTAATCATAAAGTCACATTTGGGTCTTAATGCAGACGTAATTTACAATGCAATCATATGCATGTTTACTTGAAAGTCAGTCCCAGTGTGTTCAATAGGACTTAATCGGTGGGAAATAGGAGTGCAGCCATAGTTACTTACAATTACCATGTTTGCCCAGTGGTGCAGCTAGGTAATTTTCAGTTTATTTTATTTATTTAAAACATTTCTTTGCTGCCTTCCAGGGCAGAAACCCTCACAAGGTGGCTTAAAGCAGTAGAATTTTCAACCCTAGACTTATAGGGCCCCATTACCTTTTGATAGTCATGTGTATTACTTACGTGTTGCCCTCAGCCAACTGCTATTCCATGCAAACTTTGAAGAAGCATCAATTGCCTAGGGTCTATATCAAAGGCATGCAATTTGGCCAGCAGACAGTTTCTGTGTATTGAGTCAAAAGCTGGTGATAGATAAAAAAAATACTGCAAAAAGCCTTAACAGTTTTTCCAATAAGGTGGGGGCAAAGTGAAACAGTTATCAGTGGTGGACTAAGAATTCCTAAACCCAGTTTGCTCTTTCAACAAAATACAGTTGCAGGAGACCTACTCCTGAAGCTTGTTGAGTAGAAACGAGTTGCCTACCTTCCCACCCAACCTGCTTGGTGGCCTGCTAGCTAACCTAGCTAGCCGCTCCCATCCACTAGCTCATCTCCTGTCCACCCAACTTCCATGCTTGTCCACCCGATCTCTCTGGCGTGTGCACACGCATGCATAGCCATCACTCCTGTCCAGCAGGGCACATGGGAGAGGTTTTCTGAAGTATTGCGCAAGGGCCAGGACCTCTCACAATAGTTCCGAGCCTCTGGCTGTAGTTCCGGGCTTCTTGCATAGTTCAGCCAACATTTCCCAGAAGCCCTGCAGCTGTGGCACAAGGTGGGAGAGGTGGGCAGGTGGGAGCGAGGGAGCGCTTCTTGGTCCTGCCAGCTCTCTACATGGCTGGCTGGATGAGTGCAAGCAGACCGCTGAAACAAACAAGGCAAACAAGCCACTGTACGTTGTTGTGACATGTGAAATAGATCACTGAGACTCTAATGCCATGAAGAGAGAGAGAGAGAGAGAGAGATGGTGCTAGCTCTTTTCTAAAATTAAAGTGTCAGTTCCCTTTCAACTTTAAAGGGAAGGACCTGTTAGGGCCAAAGCAGGGCTAGCAGCTTTGTCTATTTTTCATTTTTACTTTGAAGTAGGTTTTAACCCTCTCTCCTGCTATGGATCCAATCTGGATTCACCACAAACACACACACACACCTGCCATTTCTATTGCAAAACAGTCATCAATTTGCTTTATGGATCAATTTTTTATTGCAGGCCTGCTACCTACCCATCCGGATCCAGATTTGGCCCATTGGGGTCTTTAAAGTAAAGTCTGTTTTGGCCTTTAAGCAGGGGTGAGAGAGATTAGGTAGGGCAGTCATTTTCCACGTTCCCCTTCCATAACATGACTGGCCAAAATTTGTAATAATGCCTGAACATGGCAAGCTGCAATACAATAATAGCAATTGGGATCAACCTATATTTATTTCAACATGTGCTTTCATCATTCCTGACATTCATCTGGCTGTATATTAGCGCACTCATTTCTGATGTTATATACTTTATATGGTAATAACATTATAACAGGTTGTAGAATGACATTATCCAAACTACTTTGGTTTATTTTGGTACTCATACCTGCCTACTGTTCACGTGGTTCATGCCATTTAGTTCGATCCTATCCAGGACAGTGCCTTAAATTATGTTGCACATGTGGCCTTGGTTGTCAAGATTGAGGGATGCTAAATCAATTGCAGTCAGTCACAATCTCATCTTCTAGTTCCCTCTGGAATTAGAATTCGTAACTCTTTGAATATTGACAAGGATCGGTATTTGTACCAGAGTAACAAATAGTTTCAAAATGTGCAGAAATCTACACATTTATGCACTGGCAAGAGAAAATGTGACATAAAGGCTATGGGAATGATATTAAAATGTTCCTTTCAACTGGCTTTAAGTTATGTTTGCTGCGCTAGGTTGGGTTGGGATGAAATGGTGTGATTTATGGACTGTGGCATTGGCTCAGTAATAAATATTTTTCTTCAGTATTTTCTTATGATCAAAAATGGTGAACTGACATACAATGTATACAATGGGTTGTAGACAACGATAGCTTTGCACTGCTGGAAAGCGCTTCTGTGTGCATTTTTCTCAAGGATCTCCCAACTCTCAGGAGCAGTTTTTCAGGGGATGCCACCTTGCCTTGAGCAAGCAGAAGAGCTCCCCACTTGCACAGAGCCACACTGGATAAAACTCCATATATGTGTAGACGATGTGGTGGGGGGGAGGGATCATTGGTCATCATTCCAGAATAATTGGAGTATTGCCATTGATTTCAATGGGTGGAGGAATCTGCCTTTCTTGTGATCTACTCTGTGATATAAACTTGAACTTAGTATTATGAAGAATATTCTAGATTTAGTTGTTCAGTGTTGCCAATCAGTTGTTAATTCAGAACCATTGACTAGGACAGAATTTTTCTTTAAAAACACTGAAGAACAGAAAGAGCAGCAGAGGAACAGGGTTTGTTTGCCTTTAAATATCCTTGTTCAAATTGACACCAACCAAGTTTTTGAAGTGTGTTTCTTGCCATCTTTACCCCTCGCCCCCGCCCCCCCAAAAAACATTTGAAATTTCATTTGGTAAGTAACAATGCAAAGACCTGGGTTGTATAAGTCAGGAATATATATGGACATGTCATGTGGAGATATTCCTAAACACTTTCTTTCCTGAAAATCTGTTTTTAGATATGTGAATATGCTGTAAATACCACATTTGTATGCTCAGTCAACATCAGTTTCAATTCAGAGAGAGATTGAGATTTAAAATGCATTTGTGGTTTTATTTACAGAAACTAAGTCTTTTCAGCAGCACTGAAGGTAGCACAATTAATATTGCTTCCCTGGGAGAAGAAGAAGCTGACGCAGCAGTTGAAGACCCATCCCAACCAAAGGCTTGTTTTACTGAAGGTATCAAGGGGAACCAAGTGAACAGTGGTGGTTGGATGTATAACAAAAATGCATTTGGTCCAGGCATGCCTTTGGGAATTGCTGGGCCTTCTGCCCTCATTTTGTAATAGCATCCCCTCCCCTCTCTTCTTCTGTTCTTTCCTCTGTGTGTTTATTCTGCCAGCTAAGGACAACACTTCATGCTTCTGATAAAATGGGCTCCGGTCCAAAGTGGGCTTTGCTAATCTTTTTAGTGCTATAGAACTTTTTTTTCCTGTGACAGATGATCTACCCATCTGGAATGTGTTGGCTTTGGGGGATGCGGTTTGCTACTTAGAGTGATGGAACTATTTAAAAAAAAATCTTTGTGTGAGTCAAGTTAGCAAACAAATATAGGACGTATTTGTGGTCAAATACGTTTGCCTTCATGACAGTCTGGTTTTTGTAGTTGTTTATTGATTCAGCTTTAAATCCCACTTAGTATTCCTTTACTTATCCTTTTACTTAGGACATACTGTATCTGCACCACAGACTTCAACTGATTTAATAACATTTCCAAGTCCTGGGCATTGTAGTTCTCTGAAGGATTTTGGGGGTATCAAATAGAAAGTTCTTAGCATCTTCAGCAAATTATAATTCCCAGGTTTCTCTGAGGAAGCCGTAATAGTTAACTAGTATAAATCTATTTAAATGTGTAGTTTAGAAATACCCAGAGTCTGTAAAAAAAAAAATTAAGTCAAATTGACAAGGTACTTTATGAGTATTAGGATTAAAAAGAAATTAAAACTTTATATATATATAATTTCCCAGACTTTCAGAGTGCCTTTAATATGGCAGCAGCCTGGTTGAACTATTATTATCTTTTAGTTCCTCCTCCGCCTCCTGTTCTTTGAAATGAACAGTTGTGGTGAAACATTTTTGATGGCAGTGTATTAGTAGGACGCTGCTCCTTTAGGAATCAGGAATCAGTTCCTTGACCTCTCATTCGAAGAAGGACCTCATGTCCTCCTACTCCCAACTGTCGTGGGTTTTGAGGGGAGGCCATTTTTGCCAATTCCCACTTCCCTCTGCAGCTGTTTGTGCTTACTGAAAATCTGCCCTGGAAGGCTAGGGCATTCCTCAGAATGGTGTGGAAAGTGGCATACGAGGCTGCAATGAGAAGTGGGAATTTCTGAAAATCACCTTCTGTTAGGATCATAGGAAGCTCTCTGATACTGCGTCTGACCATTAGTCCATCTAGTCCAGTATGGTCAAGATTGACTGGCGGTGGCTCTCCAGGTTTCAGGCAGGAGTCTTTCTTCACCCTAACTGGAGATGCTGGGGTTGAACCAGGGACCCAATGCATACAAACCAGAGACTCTATCACACTGAGCTACGCCCTTTCTGCTGGGTAAATGGAAAGGCCCTTCTAGTCACAGGAGTCTTCCTCCGTTTGCAGAATGGCATCTCTGGATCAAACTCAGTCAAGAGTCTGTCCAAAGATGTTGGGGTTTTTTTTAGTTAATTTAAGTCTTTAGAATTCTTAAAAACTAAAAAGCATCAAATACTCTGATTTCTAGGCTGTGTACGGAAATTCAAATGCTGCCAAGTCAGCATAGAATCTGGCAAGGGCAAATACTGGTGGAACCTTCGTAAAACCTGCTACAGGATAGTGGAACACAGCTGGTTTGAAACCTTCATTGTCTTCATGATTCTTCTCAGCAGTGGTGCTTTGGTAAGTGGAATATATCTCCTATCAGCTGAAAACCCACACAGCTTCACTAGTAGCACATCCCTAGTCTGTTCTTCATGGAATGGAACATAGGGAACTAATTGGAGGGGGGACTGGTCACATTTTATACAAATGTGGTCAGGTGGGTCACCACTAGAGAGGGCACCCTAGCTAAGGAACAGTTTCCCCAGGGTGGCCCACCTACTGCTTTCTCTGTGGTCTTCTCAGTACCAGGTGAAGACTTTTTAATTCAACCAGGCCTTTAAATAACTTAATTTTTTAGCCCGGGTCTCAGTTTAAAATTCTATTTTCATTGTGTTTAATAGTTGTGATTGTTTTTATGCTACATTGTATTTGTTGAGAACTTCTCCTACAGAGAGAGGGAGGAGTCTGTTTTGAGATGTTGTTCTCTTTCCTTGCAGCACTATGAGTATGTGATGAAGTCTTATTGACATTTAAAATACATGGCTCTTGCCAGCATTTTTTATAAGTTCTGCTGATCACACCTTCACGCTGTTTAGCTCAGAGGTAGTAAAGTGGTAGCTGGAGTCCTTTGCTGTGGAATACTGACTGTAGTGTTAATCATGACTTAGCTTAGATGGTTTTGTGTCTCTAGGGTTTTGTTCCATTTCATATATATCTATTTGCATAATGAGGGTGAACATGATTTCCAGAATCGTAACCCTCTTAAGCTTTATGGTATTTCTGGCATGTTTGTATCCCACCATTCCCATAAGGTTCAGGAAGTGGGTGGCATACATAGTGTTTCCCTCTATTTCATCCTCACAGCTCTGTTCAGTAGGTTAGGCTGAGAGACAGAGCAACTGGCTCAAGGTCACTAAGTGACCTCTATGTCTGAGCAGAGATTTGAACTTGGCTCTCACTGGTCAAAGTCCATGGCTCTCAGAGTCCTCACCAACAGAGGGTACCATTCAGAGCTGTATACTCTCTACTCCCTACCCCACCCGCTGAGTGACCTCTTCTGCAGACTGGGGAGTAATTAAGGGTTTGCGAGCGCTCCCTGTGAGCCTGCCCCCACTCCCATCTGGAGCTGAACAACTTTTTGAAGTTCTTATCATGCTTCAGGTTCTTAGAACATTAGTAAAAACTAGTTGATGAGAAGCAACTCTAGGATCAAAACAACACCAATGGATTGTCTCTATCACACCACTTTCACCTTCCTTAAAAATGATCTTCTGTCTCGAGCCCCTGCCTGTCTTATAACTCGTAAACCATATTTCGCTTAAGTTAATGTTATATGCAGATTTAATAAAATTCCAGCAAATAACAGTTGCTGCCCCTGTAACAAAGTTGAAGTGGTGTCCATGTGCACGTTCTATTTCATTATAGCTACTATCAAGAGGCCAGTAAAGACCTAATATATCCCATCACACAATTTCCCTCTGGCTGCTCTTTTGAGTTCCTTATGATTATTTTACTCCAGGGTACCAACAAGTTAATTACCGAACAAGTTGCCAAATTCCTGAACCTGTTTATCCTCACTAGGACACTCATGATTGGTTGATCATTCTCCTTGTGGAGACAAATTTATGGTCCAGTTCTTTAATGTTTTTGTATCTTTCTATTTATTAATATGTATTAATATGTGTGTATTTTAATATGGTGTACTAATGGTCTGTTGACTGTAGATAAAGATGGATTTATTGAAGTTAATGTGATGACAAGGACAACATAATAGATAGCATGTAGTTGCTGCATAAAATAAAATGAAAAGAAAGTATTCACTTGGAATAGCAAATTACAGACACTCAAATGTCGTTCACATTAATTGAAAGCATTGCCTTTAAAATGTCAGCCATAGCAAAATAAATAACACTCTGTCTCTCCGCCCCCTTCAGTTAATATGGATTTATTCATTGTAGCATTTTCCTTCACAGGCTTTTGAAGACATATATATTGAGCAGCACAAAACTATTAAGACCATCCTTGAATATGCTGATAAGATCTTCACGTACATCTTCATTCTGGAGATGCTTCTGAAGTGGGTGGCTTATGGCTTTCAGACTTATTTCACCAATGCCTGGTGTTGGCTGGATTTCATGATTGTTGATGTAAGTACTGAGTTTTCTTAACCACCTTTATACATTGACTTCTTAGTGAGACTATTTCCATGTATTAATTGACCAATTATGCATTAACTGGACAAGTATCACATCCTATTTTTAATGTTCACGGTTTTTAACTTTTCTAAACTGCCCAGAGAGCTTTAGCTATGGGGTGGTATATAAATTTAATTAATTAATTAATTAATTAATTAATAAATAAATATAAATATTCCACAGAGCAATGATGCACAATAAATTCATTTATTCCTGACATTTTAAAGGTTCTACTTAGAGGAATCTTATGTTTATGGGTGTTGTCCAATATATTAAATGGAAGAAGCTCCACATAGAAACACAGCCTTGAGAGACAAGTTGCATTTATGTGATTTCTAATAGTCAGACAGCTGGATTGTGTGGCTCCAGCAAAATAGCCACCCCTACAATTTGGATTGCACAATCAATATCTCATAGGTATTCAGCAGCAGATGAACTACACTATGAAGAAGGTTACATGGTTAAGAAATACAACAATACTGACCACTCCCCACAGAGCCCAGAGCAAATTCACAGGTGCAAGTCATAATGGCACCTGCAGAGAATTCTGCAGCAGCCGCTCAGCCACAGCACCAGTCAACATGCAGCAATGTTGTGAATGCAGGGGGGTTGTTCTTTAACGCATCCATCCCTTTGCCCATTTAGAAGGAGGCAGAAAGAATAGGAGCCCTTCAGTCCCGATGCTGTAGCCCAGTTGATAAGGGGCCTGCATGAGAACTCTGGGACACTTTGCTTGTACCTCATAGACAGTATCTTTATTAAACTGAGCAAAATACATTCTTACACTCCCTCCTGCAGTTGCAGATTTGAGGTTTCTGATAGATGTTTGCATCCTTTGGTCTAAATCATAGTACCTTTAGTTCATTTGGCGCATATCTGTTATATAGGTTCCTTGCTTTTTCTTCAGTGGATGTGTATGGGTGTGTGTGTTTTACTTATTCAGACTCCTTATCAACTGCACTGCAGCATTCTGCTCTCTCCTCTCCCACTTGTCTAAGTCCTCTTTTTCCAGTGTTCCTCACCGTTACCAATTTATCTTCGCTTGTGCTCTTGTGCACTCATGGTTGCATAGATGTGGGAGACAGAGTGTTGGGCTCTGTGTCTTGATGAGTAGCAACCTTTCCTTTCTATAACTCATATTTGCTTAATGCTGCACTAGTGCACTATATTTAGCTACTGTTCAGTCCAGAACCTGGTCTCCAACATGCCTGGCTGCGGATAGGTGTATGACAGTGTATTTATTTATTGATATGTTGGGTTCCTGATTGACTTTGGTCCCAATTAAATCAAATTCATGGATGCTAAAGTGAGACAAATCACAAATGGATCAGTTTAACAGTTTATTGATTATACAAGATAATATAAGGAGGCAGAAAGCCTATACAAAGGAAGTTCATATCCCTTCAGGTAACAAAGAAAGGCACTTTTGCCACAGCTGATAAGTATTCTGGGCCCTAAGATATACGAGGTGCTCCCCTCAGGACCAGCAAAAGTTTTCCAGGCTTGCAGCATGCAATTTCCCCTTGTAGTGAGACCAAATAGGTTTGTGCAATTCCTCTTTGGAGCAAGACCAAATTGGTTCTTTTTGTCCTCCAGCTTATATAACCATCTCTCTCATATTCTCCAAAGTTCTTGAAGAATATGAGTCTTGGGCCTCATCTACACCAAGCAGGATATGGCACTTTGAAAGTGGTATGAAAGCGGTCTATAAGAGGCAGGAGCCACACTATTGCTTTATAGCGATATTGAAGTACACTGACAACTGTTGGGGCCCATTGACACTTTCGTACCTCTATATCCTGCTTGGTGTGGCTTCTGCCTTTTATATACCTCTTTCATACCGCTTTTATAGTGTGATATTCTGCTTGGTGTAGATTAGGCCTTGGAAATTAATTGCCTTTCCTGCAAGAGGGAGGGCCCAACATTCCTGCTTGAAAGGAAGAGCCTCCCAGCTCCTTGGTGAGATAAAGCATTACTCACTGGCTCAGTTCAGACAACATGTTTCTCAACGGTGGTTTTAGAACTCCATAGTGGAGTCCTAACACTACCATTGAGAAATGTGTTGTCTGGCGAGAAAACTCTATGCAATGGTGAAATATTTTGGGGAAAACACTCCATGCAGAATATCCATGCTATGCAGAGGAGAGTTTCTGCACAACCGTTGTGTTGTGTGGAGGGCTCAATGGAGTTTCCTGTTGCATCAAGTTGACTTTTCCCAATAGCTACAGAGTTCACTGGCAAGAGCAGTGAAAGGAGGGAGTGCCACTCTAGGAGAGCCGCCAGAACTGTTTTTTCGCAGCAGTGGCTGATGGGATACCATCGGGAGGACTGGGGGAGGAGAGAGGGTGTCAAGCAAACATCACAATGGATTTTACTCAACTCCATGGTAGCCCACAGTCACACAACGGTGGAGTTAGAACATGTTGTGTGGAGAGTACCCCCTAAAAACTCAACTAATGAGTGGAGTTTTCACACTGCGTTGACTAATGTGTTGTCTGAACTGAGCCACTATCTTAGAATGGTGAGGTAAGCAAGCATATATACAGTCCTTGACATGGAGCTGCACTTGCTTGGTACCAATTAAATATATGTGAGAGGCCCACTGTAGAGTTGCCTATCAAGGGGCCTACCTTTGTTAGCAAAAGCCTGCTGAAATATACTGACTGTTTTAGACTACACAAGTCTCTATGCATTCCTTATGCTATACAGGACACAGCTGTGTGAGTTCACTAAACTCCTCACCAGTTCTTCCAGTATCAAATCCACTACAGACAGGTTTCCCCAACGTGGGACCCTCTGTATGTGTTGGATTACAACTCCCATTGATGGAGGTTGCAGTCCAGCACATTTCAGAGGACACCAGATTGGGAAAGTCTTGTGTGGCATCGTTCCTTGGGTATGTGTGGTGTATGGCTGGCATTGGTGTATGGTGCATGGCATTGATCACTGGGTATACAGGATGCTGAAGCTTTTCATCTTATGGTGAGTGGAAGAGGTCATTCCGCCTTTTTTAATGAATTGTTTAAGTCCGTTAGAAAGTAGGTAGTTAGGTCAAGTTGTTGAGAAACATTAGGTTGGTTAGGATTTGGGGGTCTCTATTCACTGAGAACGTCTCCTGTGATGGTGCAAAAACCAGGTGCCCTCCAGATTAGTTGGACTACAACCCCCATAACTCCCCAGCCAGCGTGGCTAGCAGGCCCGAATAGATTATAGCTTGAATGCAGTTGATTCAGGCTCTGAAACTAAGCAGGCTTTGGTCTTGTTAGTGCCTTGATGGAAGAACCCCTTGGAAACCCCATATATGCTGCCTTGAGTTTCTGCATGTAAGGTAGGCAGGATATAAATGTAAGAAAGAATGAACGAACATTCACCTCAGTTGGATTGGCCTGATACAACTTCCCCCGTGGATAGTGTTTGCAATCTAACTGGCAGTTGATATCTATGTACTTTTTAAAAATATAATATTTCTTTTTAAAGTATGTTTTATGAGTTATTTTTTCAATAATTCTGTAAACATAATCATTCTTGCTTCTGAGTAGGTTTCCATAGTGAGTTTAATCGCTAACGCCTTGAACTATTCTGAACTTGGTCCTATTAAGTCACTTCGGACACTGAGAGCTTTGAGACCTCTACGAGCTTTATCAAGATTTGAAGGAATGAAGGTAAGACCAAATTTGAACAAAAATCAAGCATCTCACCAGTGAAAACTGATTGAGGGTTCTCTGTAGGGTATTTGTTGGTTGGGGTATCTGTGCTGTTTTGCTTTGCTATTGACAGGAACATTCCTTGCAGCCATGAATGGGGTTTGTAGAGAATCATAATGTCATTTATTTATTTATTTTATTAAGACATTTGTATCCTGCTCTATATCACAAGGATCTCAGGGCAGCGTGCAGATAAAATCATACAGCCAATGTAAAGCAATAAATATACACAGCTAAAAATAAATTAAACCATTAATAAGCTAAAACCAGTACAGAATTTAAGAACAGTAAAACCAATTAAAGCAATTAAAACTGTGTACAGGCTTGGGGAATTTAGCCATCAAAGGCTTTGTTGAAAAGCCATGTCTTAATTTGGCACCAAAATGAAGCCAGTGCCAGCGCCAGTCGGGCCTCCAAGGGGAGGGCATTCCACAGCCGAGGTGCCACAGCAGAGAAGCCCTCTCCCATGTCCCACCATAGCGTATGTCTCATGCTGGTGGGATGTGGAGGAGGGCTCCTCCAGTGGACCTCAAATCTCGGGCAGGCATATATAGGGAGAGGCACTCCCTCAAGTATCGAGGTCCCAAGCCATTTAGGGCTTTAAACGTCATTACCTTGAATTCTGATAGGAAGCATATTGGCAGTAATCAGTGTGGTATGTAACATTACAGCTAAGGTGGGCATAACTTGACATGGGAAGGGCATTTTTTGTGGCACCTCCATGGCAAATCATAATTATTGTTGTGGTGGTAGTTGTTACTGTTACTATTTCATTTATGTTTATTTCTTCCTTTTCTAAGAAGTTCGGGATTGCATGCATTCCTTTTTATCCTTACAACAACCCTGTGAGGTAGTCTAAGGAATAATTCTTAGTCACAGTCCCCTAGTAAGCATTTTGACTGTATAGGGATTTGAGTCACACACAAAAAAAAAACACTTTGTCTCCTAAACAATGTTAGTGCTTTATCATAAGAAGAAATCACACTATGGATTATCTAGACATGGGTAAGCAACCTAGTGCCTTCCAGATGGTGTAGACTATAGTTCCCATAATCCTTGACCATTGGCCATGCTGGTGGAGGCTTATGAGAGTCAAAGTCCAAAACATCTGGAGGACACTAGCTTGGGGAAGGGTAATCCACAGATCTCAGTACAGGTTTATATGTGTTTCGTGTGTGTCCAGGGATGAAAGAGTTTTGATGCAGCTTCCTTGTCTTAAAAAGTAGTTTTTAAATCCTCTTTCACATGTTTAAAATTAACATGTGACAGGTTGGAGCAATGTTGCACACATTAGCCCCACCTCTAACACCCTTACAGTGGGAACTGGAAATTCGCACTAAATCCATGCAGGTCTGAAGCTACCTCCCAGGGAATGGGCTTATATGTGCAACCCTGCTACCCTCGACACTCATTCATTTTCAATGCCTGACAGGGGATCATGAGCTTGACACATCCCACTTGCCTGGTGAGAGCAGTTCCACCACATGAGGACCCTGTGTCTTCAGAACTCTGAAGGTTCTACCACTAATCAAAAGAGAACATGAGAAGAACCATAGTGAATAAGACCAAAATCCTATCTACTTCAGCATTCTGTTCTCACAGTGACCAGCCAGCTGCCTGTGGGAAGCCCACAAGTAAGAGAAAAAGCTGGAAGGGATAGAAATCACACACAGGGTGAAGAAGTCCATGGCCACCTTTCTCCATCTATTATTTCTCCTTCTTTCGGTGGCTAATTTCCCCTGCTCCTCCCCCTCCCAACTCCCAGGGAAAATTAGCTGCTAAGATGAGAGCTAAGATGGAAAGATAAAAACATGGATGGGTCTTACCTCCCTGTAGCTAATGTGTCCATTCCATTCCCTGCTAATCACTTTTCTGCTTTTCATGAGCAAGTACTCTACCACAGTTTCTCCAAACATACCCTATTTTGTTTTTATCCCCAAGTACTCCAATCCCATTCCTCTCACTGCCACCCCCACAAACTTATGCTTTCCATGCGAAACTTTAGCTCTCCTGTCTCATGAACAACCTTTCTGATATCATCCCTTCATTAATACATTATTAAAATATCAATAAACTCCTACGCTATCTAGTGCCGTCTTAGAAAGAAGTACCCCCTCCCATTTTCTCTCACCCAGAAGATCATGGCTTTTCTAAAATGGTGGCTTCTGTGACTTACCTGTGCATCATAGGGCCAGCAGGTGGCACATGCTGTCTTAGAAAAGGGATTGGGTCCTGAATGTACTCTGGAAGCAGCTACTGTAAAACTGGAGTTTGTGCAAAGTTTTTGTTCAATTGTGGGAAGTCTTTGTTTGCTTTAAAAAAAAGAACATTCCATTGACCGGAAAATCCAGTTGGTGTTGGATTAACTGCTGCTTTTCTTCGAATATTAGCAATACTTTACACTTCCTCATATGATTTATGAAATCTGTAATTCAGGACTTGACATCTGCAGGCAATGCTCTGCATCACCAACAGATTTCCCCCCCACACACATTTTCCTGATGTCCACTTATTAATCATTTTTGGAGAATCTTTATTCGGGAAATTGAGGAAATTACAGCTTATTGGCCTGTTCAGAAGACACCTTAAACCACAGCTTTAACTATGGTGAATAAGGCAAAAAGCCTTATTTACCACGGTTAAAGCTTGTGGTTTGAGGTGTCTTCTGAACAGGCTCGCTATCAGCTGATTATAAGGCATTTTTATTATGTTATCTAAAAGACATAGTATTAGAAACTGATCTACTATCAGTAATTAATTTAAATAATTGCAGCTAAGATTTCTTTGCAAGTTATTGGAAAAACTTCCACCAATTTCAGGTTGATATCTGAAAATATGGCATATTGCTGTTGTGTCCAAATTAACTTAATTTTTGAAAAATCAAAGGGAAATATATGCCAGTACTGATGAATTTGCAAAAAAGTGTTTTTTCATCGCTGCACTTTAGAATGATAAATTTCAACTGTTCATGTTTTTCCCCTTTATTCTGATTGTTGTATTAAGTAGCTGATGAATTGTGTATTTTATATTTTGCATATTAATTTTAAAATTAGGAAAATTGAGTTTCTATTTCATGTTCTTATGTCTCAACAATATTGTTATAATCAGCACTTTTTTGTTGTTGTTGACATGGTTATGTAGCCTTTTGTATAATATCTATTGACTTCTTTTGTATTTTTTTCTAGGTGGTTGTGAATGCCCTAGTAGGAGCGATACCATCTATTATGAATGTGCTTCTTGTTTGTCTTATATTCTGGCTAATTTTCAGCATCATGGGCGTAAATCTGTTTGCTGGCACTTTCTACCATTGCGTTAATAAAACAGATGGAGAGATGTTTCCATATGAAATAGTTAATAATAAAACTGTTTGTGAAAGTATGTCAGATGTCGCCAGATGGAAAAATGTAAAAGTAAACTATGATAATGTTGGAGCTGGATATCTTTCTCTACTACAAATTGTAAGTAACCACTAATTTGTTATTAATAATAACTTCTCATCTTCATCATGGTGGATATTAATTTCATAGGACACAGTTCTCCTGCACAGGGTCTGCGGAAATGAGAGCTGCACAAAAGTAGCTTGGACTTCTGTTGGGGCTGCTGTGTGTGTGTGTGTGTGTGTGTGTGTGTGTGTGTGTGTGTGTGCGTGCAGAGAGAGAGAGATCTGTTTGCAAATAGACACATAGACCCTGTTCAGACAACACACTAAGCCATTGTGCTTAAGCATTTTAAGCTAAGCATTATGGCTTAGCGTGTCGTGTGAACCATGACTTATGTTGTGTGAACCATTCCTAACCATGGTGGCTATGTAACCATGGTTTAAACATTCCTACTAACCATTTGCTACAAAAGGGTTAGCGGCCTAACCATGGTTTAGTGTGTTGTCTGAACAGGCCCTTAAGGTGCCAAAGGAATCCAGTTTGAGGGTAGAATTTGGCATGTTTCTTCCAGCTTGTTCCCCCAGATGCCAGCACCCAGATCCCTGAGCTGGATCAACTCGGTGTGTGCTGAGCTGGGCAAGCTTGCCATTTCCTGCTTTTTAATAATTTTTGCAAATCAAGATTTGTGCAAAACTGGATTTACACAAATACACAGCTAGATATATTTATGGAAATCATGATTTGTGCCAAATCATGGCCAAGAATAGTGCAATCTGCACAAAATTGCAGGTGCAAATGGTGATTTGCACCTGCAATTTTATGCAAATTATGCTATTTATGGCTGTGATTTTGTGCAAATCACAATTCTGTAAATATCCACAGCCACAAATTTGCGCAAATCATGGCTCATGGACAAAAAAAGAGAGCTGTGAACTCTCTTCGACCATCTGGCAGCTCATCCGCCCACCAAGGTTGGACCATCAATGGGAGTCCAGTGAGGAGAGCATGAACAAGATGTGGGGGAAATCACCTCTCTATAGTGTATTTTGTAGGACTGTGCTCCACTTCTCTTCGGGTCATAGAAGCAGCATCGGATCGGCCTGATTCGCCTCCGTTAAAGGCGGATCGGGTTGGGGGGGCAGCAGAGTGACGCGGGTCAGGTCGTCCATTTGTAGATCGATCCGCTTCCTCACTAAAAATAAGGGCATGCTCAGATTTGCTTGAATGAGGATCTAGGTGGCAGCTGTGAGGTGCCCATTTTCAAGTTTCTATCTGGAAAATTTCGGAGATATTGGCATTTCTGGAAATGGGGTGGGGGATTTTCAAATATTCCCCCAAAATCACTGGATGCTCGGATTTGCTTCAAACTGGTCATGAATGTGGATACGTGGATAAGCTCTCATGGTGCCAATTTTGAGGTTTCTAACATTAAAAGTAAAAAAGTTATAGGTGTTCGATTTTCAGTGCAAGTCTATGGGGGGAACACGGAGCTCCGATCTGGATCCGGAGTCCTGCTATGGAGCGGAGCAGACCATAGGCGGATCAGCGCAGGGCAGAGCGGACCTGATCCAGAAGGTGCGGATCAGGATCCAGAGCTGATCGGGGGGTCCGTGCACAGCCCTAGTATTTTGTCAGAAAACATGGCTAAACATGCATAGTATTGCATTCTTAGAAATAAATGAACAAATTTTCAGAATAAAACTCTGTGCTGCTTCACAAATATATTTGCCCAACATCTGTATAGCTATCAATTTGAATTGTCAAGTAAATTCTCTGCAGTCCCATGATTTTATTACACTATAATGCTAATAACTGAATCATAAGACTGATCAGCAGTGAGCTACAGTCAAAACTACTTGTTTCTTCTGCAGCACTAGGAAGGAATTCCTGTTCTCTTACTCACAAAAAGCTACCTTGGTCAACTAGATACTGATTCATATGTTACCCTCACAGAAGAACGAGAAGCCTAATACCCCCCTAGTATCCACCCATTGAGTGTGGACATCTGAAGAGGAAGTCCTTTGGTATGCAAAGGTGTTCCTCATAATTGGGATGCCTGTACAATTGGATGCCTGCTCAACATGCATTTGGCAGACGCAACACACAGCACCACTCTTTCTACATGTGAGAGCCATACATGTGAGCAGTGCATGAATAGGGATCCTCATCCTGCCAAGGAGAGCAGAGGATTTTGCCATACATCAGCCGCAGATGTGCAGTGAAATTGCCATCTTTTTTCACTGTAAGAATGTGTTTCTTGCCGTTTCCACTGAACTGAAAAATTTGGACAACATTTTCATTTATTTCCATTTACAAAATGTATATGTCACCTAGCAGAAAAAGTATTTGGTCATCATGGGTAGTTGTTAACATACTGCCTCTTTACAGGCCACTTTCAAAGGATGGATGGAAATAATGTATGCTGCTGTTGATTCAACAGGTGTAAGTACCTAGTATATCCCCCCCGGTCCCTAAGATAGTATAACTTAAAGTGATCATAACAACAATGAAAATATCTTTTTCTTCCCAATTTGTATTAAAGACTATCAAGGAAGAGGCCCTTTTCAGTGGTGGCCCCCAATTATGGAATGATCTGCCTGATGAGGCTCGCCTGGCGCCAACATTGTTATCTTTTCGGCGCCAGGTCAAGACCTTTCCCGTCTCCCAGGCATTTAACAGCATTTAACAACATATGCTAAGTTTGTTTGTTTTTTAATGGACCCCAGAACTGTTGTTGTCTAAAATGGATACTGTTTTATACTGTTGTTTTTATAATTTTGATGCTTTTAAATCTTGTATACTTTTTAATGCTCACTGTTTTTAACTTTTGTAAACCACCCAGAGAGCTTCGGCTATGGGGCGGTATATAAATTTAATAAATAAATAAATTTAATAATTTAATAAATAAAATAAATTGAACCAATGTTACTACTTCGTATTAATTCAAATAAGACCTTCAGGTGCTAGGATTTGAGCATCTTGTCTAAGATTTGGTTTACTTCTGTCCGGGTCTTGTTGAATGTCAAGAGGGATATTCTGGAATTGGGATGTCTTCTTTCTCAGGTCTAAGCAGGGGGGAGTGGATCTTTACCTTAACCGTGAAGGCTCCCCACCCTAAGTCTGTTTCGACCTTGACTAGGAAGGAAATATGAGTAGCACGGTCTCCTTACCCCTGCCTCTTTGATCATACCCCCCTTTTTATTTTCTTTCGCACTTATATCATTCTTTGTTGTGTTTGTATTTCAGTTTGTGAGAGCATAAAACCTGTCTGATATCTTGCCATGTCTCCTTGTTTTATAGTTGGACAAGCAGCCCAAGTATGAGCATAACCTGTATATGTATCTTTACTTCGTCATCTTCATCATCTTTGGTTCATTCTTCACCTTGAATCTTTTCATTGGTGTCATCATTGATAATTTCAACCAACAAAAAAAGAAGATAAGTGTTCCGAGTATTCACCTCTAGCCCACAAAGTGAATTGTGTTCCAGATAAATGTTTGAAATTCCATACCTTCTTATAATTCATGAATGGACATAAAGACTTCCTAATGCCGTGTAATTTGTTGATTCCAAATAAATGATGGCAATGTTTCATTTATATCAATACCTAAACATATATATTTTTTTTTACTAATTGTTCGTTATACATAGTACAGAATAAGCTTGTGTGTGTGAGTGTGTTTATATTTCAGTCTGTTAGAGCATAAAAACTGACCGGCAAGTTGCAGCAAGACATTTGTTTTAACCCAGTGTCTTCTTGCACATGGATATTGTGCATGTACACCCAGCAGTACATGGAGCTCCTGAGTGCACAAAGGCATTCGCTAAGAATGAGAGAAACAGGGTTGTTCGAGTTCACTGAAATGCGCCAAACTTCCCTTCAAACTCTCAGTTCAGCTCTCTCCCGTTCTGGTTTGCAACCTGTTTTTTTTCTTCTTCAAAGAATTCAAATTTTTCAGAAGTGTGCATTTTCCCTCCATTAACTACAGTGTGAAAGTGCACAACTTTAAAATGCAAAATTTAAAGTGGGCATTTTTTTAAAATGTGCAGTTTTTTTAAAATGCACACATTTATTTATTTATTTATTTATTTATTTATTTTTATTACATTTCTATACCGCCCAATAGCCGGAGCTCTCTGGGCGGTTCACAAAAATTAAAACCATTCAAAGTATAAAACAACAGTATAAAACCATAATATAAAATACAATATAAAAGCTCAACCAGATAAAAACAGCAGCAATGCAAAATTACAAATTTAAAACACCATGTTAAATT
The DNA here is from genome assembly GCF_023053635.1 of Elgaria multicarinata webbii. NCBI lineage: Eukaryota > Metazoa > Chordata > Lepidosauria > Squamata > Anguidae > Elgaria > Elgaria multicarinata. The sequence goes on from NC_086172.1 coordinate 45,684,745, forward strand.
CCCATCCAAAGCATGAAAATTCAAAAAATTAAATGCATACATTTTTTTTTTAAAAAAAATGCTAATTCTAAAAAAAATGCACATTTTAAACTGTTCATTTTTTAAATTGTGTGTTTCGTAAGTGCAAGTTCAGGAATTTGCAAACATTTTTGGTGAACGTGCATTCCCATTCACGTTTGGGGTTGCAAACTGGGCTAGCAGTTTGAACACTGAAATAAAATTCTTATACATAGTGCGCATTCATTTCATCATTGCAACTCTGCATGGGTATCCCCGTCCTCTTTGCAGAGCTGCTCTTCACATTATTATATCTGGAGAATGACCAAGCACTCCCATGTATACATCAGAACACCAAGGTCTTTGAACCACCCTCAAGGAGAAGCTTTTTCCATTGACTGAAGCAGTCCTTCAGTCAGAAAAACAACGCTTCCTTCCTAGGAAGGGAATTTTTGGGATCCAACCCAAACTCTTGATAGAATTACTATTCTTCGTACTTGAGTCCAGCTAATATAATGGCACTGCATTTCAATAAATGGGTTGCATTATTTGCAAACTACCAATGATACAAATAAATTTAAATGAAACACAGAAGTATAAGGAACTACAATGCATCCCTAAACAAGTACCAGGGTTAACAGAAGCCAATGAGTTTCCTTCTTTTAAGATATTCCATCACTTAGGAATAAGAAATTGTGATACACATCAATATTTGCATTGTCTTCTAAAAGAAAGTATGTGATGAATACAAACCTATGTTTTCTATGCCATTCAAGTCGTAAGTATTAGGTGCACATGACAATAGATGCCTGACACATTTGATAGTATTCATTTTTATATTTGTAATTAAAATATGCCTGTGAACAATTACAGGCTTGTAAACCTTGCTGAAATAAATTGAGCTTCTGCACGTATAACTGTACTTATGGGTCTAAAATAATGGTTGTAATCATTTACAAAAATTTTGATCCTTTACTTAGGAGGACAAGACATTTTTATGACAGAAGAACAGAAGAAATATTACAATGCAATGAAAAAACTGGGGTCCAAGAAACCACAGAAACCTATCCCAAGACCTGCAGTAAGAGCGCCCTTGACTTTTGTATTTAAATATGTAAAGTATTTCATCCATTGAAACAAAATACTTGCTGTGTAAATAAACAAATGCACTCTTTCATCAGAGTTTGAAAAGCCATTTACCAAGCCATAGCTTTCTCACCAGTAAGAAATAACTCTATTTCTCTCTTGTTCTTCCAGAATAAATTCCAAGGCTTTATTTTTGATTTTGTAACCAAGCAAGCATTTGACATCGGCATCATGATTCTTATCTGTCTTAATATGGTCACCATGATGGTAGAAACAGCTGATCAGACGACTTCTACGACAAATATTTTGTACTGGATTAATTTGATTTTCATTGTCCTTTTCACTGCGGAGTTTCTTCTGAAATTGATTGCACTCCGCTATTATTATTTCACTATTGGTTGGAATATATTTGATTTTGTGGTTGTCATTCTCTCCATTGCAGGTAAGAAACATTTAGGGGTTAGATTGATTGTAAGTAAAGAAAAGGGTTAGCTTAATTTACCCCCCACCCCAATTTATTTTAGAGTTTTGGCATAAACCAGTATAAACATTAACTTCATACTGCATTAAGTACTTTCACTTGACTGCAATAAGATTTGGGACTTTTTAGTGGGGGGGAAGAAAACTAATTGGGACATGATATAGCTTTATGAATGATGCAAAGAGTGAATGAAGAGAAATTCTTCAATCTCTCTCATGACAGATCTTTGGGGTCACCCCAACTGAAATTGATTGGCAGTAGATTCAGAGTGGACAAAAGAAAATACTTCTTCATACAGTGGATACTTATCTCACAGACTTTATTTCCTCAGGATTTGTGATGGACATTAACTTAGATGGCTTTTAAATAGGAGTGGACGTATTTGTTTATCTATTTTATGAATTTGTCTCCCACCTTGCAGTATAAATATGACCAAGTTGGCTCACAAACTTAAAAATACAAACAATAGCATGGATACCCCAGGCTACAGCAGAGAAAATACCGATGCTTGTCTATGGGGGGGAAAAAACCTCTCCTGGCAAACAGAAAACAAGCACACATGAAGAAAAATGATTAGCCTACTCCATCTTCTGCCTTCTGTGTTATCTTTTTTTTATGTTCAGAGCATTTAGTGTAGGGGAATAATGGGGAAAAAGTGATTTCCCCTGGCTGCAGTCTAAAATGGTACAGTCCATTCTACCATCTCATGCTTCTGCATGGGCAGACCAAGCCTCATACTCTGTGCATTAATTGATTGCAAATCTGTGTCCATATGGTGATAGAGAAGAACTTGGGCTGTTGGGCATAGAAGTACAGTTGTATTTGTTTGCAAGTATGAGTGGCACAAAATCATCACTCAGGAAATCCTAGTCCAGGGAATATGGATGTTCAGTATGGTTTCTGAGCACTTGATCACTCACAGCTGAATACATGACCTACCAGCATCAGAAAGCATTGTCTGAGGGGTTGTGAGAGGATTGATGGCTGTTTCACACAAGCTCATCACCCCTTGATGCCCCACTAAATGAATGATAAATATGCATATGGGAACCACCCTTCGGAGGTGAATGTTACCGATGTGGAAATAGCCAATCCTCCACCAGTGCTTATACACTGCACACATTATGCATCTGCTTCAACCCATGGGACCTTCTGTCAGAACAGAAATTGCGCTCATGCAGTTGTTCATGTCCAGCTCTGCTTGCTTGCAAGGGCCATGAGGATACATGCATGAGGAAACCCAAACAGAACATTATCATTTATTTTGCACTGAGATATGGAGGAAAAGTGCAGGCTGCAGCCTACCAAAAGGCACTAAGCTATGTCGGCAAGGTGATGATAAGGAGTTTAAATAATAGCTATTTTTATCCATTATTTGAGCCAGCAACAAAAGCTTACAGTATGGCTTAATCAGTAACAAATAGGGTCCTTTGATTTATTTATCTTTTAATCTGGGTTGCAGACATAGCAGGTTATCGATTTCTTTTTAAAAAGTGAAATACGAGGGTGATATTTGCTCCACAGTTCATAATACCTGTAAAAGTAAATCTTAGTTTCTTTCATGTTGTTTATGCCCTGCTATATTAGTGAGCCATGTTAGGTAGCATCAAATTTCTGTGAGAAGAAGAGGAACCTAATAGCTAAATGGCTTGCAGAGAAAGAGAAAAAAGCTTGTATTACAAAGGAGAACAGGGTTTTAAATCAAAGGCTTGGATCCATATTTCCTCTTCTTCTGCAAATGGAAGGGCTTCTTTTGTTCACGGAATTGACTTTGATCCAACAGAGGCCCCTCACTGGCAGTAGGGAAGGTGATTTTTGTGCGGGGGGGGGGGGGAAGAAAAGAAACACCCTTTCATCTCCCACACTGTTCTGGAGAATCTCCAAAGCAGATCTCTAAAACAGATTTTTGAGGGTGAGCAAGGGGCTACAGGTGATAATTATCTCTCCCCCCTCCCATCACTTCTGTCAGCAGGAGCATCCAGTGAATAGAAGTCAGCTCGCAGGATTTCTGAATCCCAATCATATTATGCATCAACAAAATTAATTGCTCTGGTGATGGGAAATACTTCAGACATTCTGCTGTTATTCTGTTCTTGCCTACTTGCAAGGCATTTGATTCAGAAAAGAGCCTTTGTTTTACATATTTATATATGTGGGATAGAGCCAATCCAAGCTAAAAATAGTCACAGAAATGGTGATTCACAATTTCCTCTTTCCACAGTAGACGCTGATTTACTGTAACGGAAGAGGAAAAGTAATGATATTATTATTATTAAATTAATACATTACATAATTAAATAATTACAATAATTTTACAGGTATGTTCCTGTCAAAGATTATTGAAGAATACTTTGTGTCGCCCACCTTGTTCCGAGTGATCCGGCTGGCCAGGATAGGTCGAATCCTGCGTCTGATCAAGGGCGCTAAAGGGATCCGGACTCTGCTCTTTGCCTTGATGATGTCTCTTCCTGCCTTGTTTAACATTGGTCTCCTCCTCTTCCTCGTCATGTTCATCTACGCCATATTCGGAATGTCCCAATTTGCCTATGTTAAAAAGGAAGGTGGGATTGATGACATGTTCAATTTTGAAACTTTTGCCAACAGCATGATCTGCCTCTTTATGATTACCACCTCTGCTGGCTGGGATGGCTTGCTGCTACCCATTCTCAACACCGAGCCAGACTGTGATCCCAAAAAGGTCCACGCAGGAAGTTCAGCTGAAGGAGACTGTGGCAATCCTTCTGTTGGGATTTTCTTCTTCGTTAGCTACATTATCATATCATTTCTAGTTGTAGTCAATATGTATATCGCCGTCATTTTGGAGAACTTCAGTGTTGCCACAGAGGAAAGCACTGAGCCATTAGGTGAAGACGATTTTGAAATGTTCTATGAGGTTTGGGAAAAGTTTGATCCAGATGCAACTCAGTTTATAGAATACTGCCAACTCTTTGATTTTGCATCCTCTCTAGAGCCTCCTCTTTTAATACCAAAACCAAACCACATCCAGCTTATCTCAATGGACCTGCCCATGGTAAGTGGTGACAGAATTCATTGCCTTGACATCTTGTTTGCCTTTACAAAGCGTGTTTTGGGTGAAAGTGATGAATTGGATGCCCTTCGGGTTCAAATGGAAGAGCGATTTATGGCTGCTAATCCTTCAAAAGTCTCCTATGAACCAATTACAACTACACTGAAGCGGAAGCTAGAGGAAGAGTCTGCTAAAATCATTCAGCGAGCCTTCAGACGATACCACCTAAGGAAACCAAAATGCAATGCATCATTCTTATATGACAAAAATGTAATTATTATTGACAAATCAAGTTTGAACTTGGCTCTGGAGAAGACAGAGAGGAGCTCCTCCACAACCTCACCTCCTTCATATGATAGCGTAACAAAGCCAGACAAATACGAACAAGAAAAGTCAGAAAAAGAAGAAAAAGACAAAGATGTCAAGGACAGAAAAAAGTAAGATAAAACAATGAAGTACTTCGGTCTATATCAAATTGTTTACAGCATAAGGAAGTAACACTGAAACCAACAGGAATCACGTTCAAAGTTTATGCCAAACTGACCATTCCTACAGTTAACCACCGTAATATATACATGCACCCAAGGCCAGCATCTAACTAACAACAAGGCAACTATCATCAAACCATTGACTGGGTAGTAGAGTAACAGACTCCGGAGGAGAATACTGTTCTTACCAGCTGGCACTGATGAAGAAAGATGCAAAAAAAATAATTTTAAAAATGGCTACAGACTGTCAGAATGCACCAGTAATTTCGTGTATGTTAACAAAATATTGCTGCCACATGTGTCTTGTTTGACAAATTTCTGTTGGTGCAAGTCAGATTTCTGTTTACAGATCGCTGTTTATGATTATGTTGACCAATGGAGCCAAGTGCTCTTTCTCAGATATTTGTTTACATGTATTACTTATAAAAATGCTATAATATTTAGGGACCTTAATCGTTGTGTGCCTGGCCCAATGCAAACATATAGCAGAAAATCCTGGCTCTGCTGCAAAAAGCTTTGAGTTCTAAAAAGGTATATCTAGTAGGTGGAACGGATTAATAAAGGGTGAAAGTTGAACATGGTTAAAGAATATAGTAGTGGACTTTCCAGGTTTGGTTTAGATGTGATGTTAAAACATCTACTGGGATTGCACAGATTTTGTTTAGAGCTTAAATAAAACTTCCTTCGTAGATGGAAAGAAAAATGCAAGGTTTGTCAAAAGCTACACCCACAGTCCCCCCAAACCCCAAATTCTATCCTGAAGAACAAATAGCTTCCACAGCTAAAATGCATGAAATAAACATACACTTATTTCTGCATTTGCCCACTTCGGTCAACATTGAAGTTAGGAAAGAAATGAGGGAGCAAACAGTTCAAATGAGAGCAAAAGCCTCTCCAGTGTGTGTGTATGGGTGGGGGAAGCCTAAAGGAACTATTCTGAACAACTCAGAGGGGCTCAGCCCTACAATACAAGTGACTGGAAGGAACTAGAAGAAATGCATGGCAACATAGAATCCTGGCCGGTCAACAGTAGCTGAGAGTGACATCGGCCAATGCTTGCTTGGCTGGAGAGAAGGCACACCCATCCCTGTAAAGGAAGGTGGCCTCCAGGCAGAAGTGGCCTGTGAGGTGGTTCACTAGGTTGACCACTGGCTGCTACTGTGGGGTGCTGGAGGGCAAATGGAATTCCCACCCTTACCCATAAGCCCTGGGATGCAGGAGGCCATCAGCTCCATGCAAGTATGTGGTTGCTGGCTGAATAGCAGGCCTTTGTGCAGGCTCTTGCCATGGGCAAGACTTCTATACAACAGCTGAGCACATACATGGCATTGACTGTGATGCCTGCTACCACCTGACACAGGTAATGGTGGGAACACACCCTTCATCAGCTGCAATGTCAACCACTGTTCTACAAAAGGAACTAACACAACTTATTGATTAGGTCATTGCCTGATTTAAACTACTTGAAACCTACTCAGCCCTCTTAAAGAGGCAAGATAAGATGAAAGGCTTCCTCAGAAATTTAGGAAGCCACCTGGCACTATCTTTTCCTGATAAATGTGTGGATTCCTGTGGGGCTTCCCTTTCCAAAACTGTTTCAAGTGGCTAGATTGACTCCACAACTTTATTCATTGTTTATTAAAAGTTTCTCATGGATAGGCAATTTCACTTTCCTCAGGTTCTATCATACTGTAAGTTTCACTTTGTGTGTGTGTGCGCATGTGTGCATAAAGACAGAGGAAGAGTGAATTCAGAGATATCTCTTTGGAAGAAGAATACTGGGTCAGGGTTACCTGGGGGATGTGGTACATAAGAAAGCAAGGGCCAGATGGATTTTACACTCACACATAAGATCTTCCATAAGTATCTCGAGAAACAAAATCCTCAAAATAACCCAAAATACATATAGATATTCTAAAATATGGCATTATATATACTCTTCCTTCTTGATTGTGCAATGTACAAGGTTTAAAATGGACATTATCCCAGAAATCCCATGGTTGATAATGACATGACAGGTAAAAGCCAGACAGCACTTAATATCTACACAGTCAAAATAGCTTATTAGTCCAGTAGTCATTTTGCTTAGATTTTTAAATATATGCATTTGCTTATATATATATATATATTCTTGTTTAAATTATTTATTTGGCAAACACAAAATAGAATCCTGTGGAACCTTCCTTAAAGACTAACAGATCCAGATTTTGGGGTTTTTTTTAGGGATCCATAAGGCTGTTTTGTAATAAACTCAATATGGTTACCCTTCTGGAATTTATTTGATAAGTTTTCTCTAATTCTCTTTCATGTACAGATAAAAGATTTGCATGAAGGCATGCTGTACTTTATAGCCCCTGCATGGAGGAAAAATAGGAAGTAAGAAAGAGTAGCAGAGACATAACTACATCCAGGGTTGCATAACTTGTGGTGGCTTTTAGCTATTCATGCTATGAAACACAAGAAAGCTTTGTGTGTCTCTAACGTTTGCAATGGGTATGTAATCCTTAGAGGAGTGGAGTGCATTCTCCCCCCCCCCACTTTTAACATGGACTATTATATCTTAACCACTGCATTCTGCAATTCAACAATTGAAGTGGACCAATTGAATGTTTTCTGTTTACTTCGATATATTTGTGACAAACATTGCTTTCATAAATATGGCAAAGAATCCTAACCAAATTTCAATCCCTCCAAGATATGAAAAGGCAGAAAGGGAGGCATAAGTCAAGGCCAAATTGGGCCTTCTGGAGAGAATGAAACCTCTGGAAAATTCACTAACATAGCTAATTAGCTTTGTCCAGAAATTTCTCCATAGTCTTCCCTTTGCAAATCTGACATTGTGTGTAATGGTACTCCCCCTTTTTAATAGTGTTTGTTTGGGCAAAGAAATAATTACACAAAGTATCTACTGCAAGAAATGTGAGCCTTCTGTTTAAGGTGCAAACTTCCTGCAAAAGATGATGTTCTATTTTATTATCAGTTGGATAATGAAGCAAGGGCTGTGTGTATTCTGTACATCTATGGGCTTATAGAATCATAGAATATTAGAGTTGGAAGGCGCCTATAAGGCCATGAAGTCCAACCCCCTGCCCAATGCAAGAATCCACATTAAAGCATACCTGACAGATGGCTGTCCAGCTGCCTCTAGTGTGGGAGAGCCCACTACCTCCCTGGGTCATTGGTCCCATTGACATACTGCTCTAACAGTCAGGATGTTTTTCCTGATGTCCGGCCAGAATCTGGCTTCCAGTAACTTGAGCCCATTATTCTGTGTCCTGCACTCTGGGAGGATCAAGAAGAGATCCTACTCCTTGTCCTCTCCTGTGTGACACAACCTTTCAAGCATTTGAAGAGTGCTAATCTCCCCCAATCTTCCCTCCAGGCTAAACATGCCCAGTTCTTTCAGTCTCTCTTCATAGGACTTTGTTTCCAGACCCCTGGTCATCCTCATTGCCCTCTTCTGAACACACTCCAGCTTGTCTGCATCCTTCTTTAAGCGTGGTGCCCAGAACTGGATGCAATACTCAAAATGAGGCTTGCAATCGAAGCATCTTGTCTGATATTGGACTGAGGGTCCTCATTTGTCTCTCTCCTCCGACCGAGTTGTAGTCCAGTGGATTTGGGCAGGGAGGGGGGTGCAAATCTTGGTGATGTGGTCAAAGGATGGAGCTTCAGTGCCTTATTTCGCTCTCTTTCATATTAATATTATTCTTTACACCAGCCTTCCCTCAACCAGATGCCATTTAATGCATTGGGCTACAACTCCCATGATACCCAACCAGCGTGGACAGGAGTTGTAGTCCTAATGCATCTGGAGGACACCATGTTGGGGAATGCTGCCCTACACCTAGAACTGCAAATTGCATGAAGTGGAGATATATCAAGTAAAAATCACTCACAATTAATCAGACAGCAGATTCTTTTTAACAAGGATATAAGTAGCTGCAGAAACTGCAGATGGCCAGCGCTATCTTGGAATAGGCATTCCCCTTTCTCTCTCCCAGAAGGCCTCTCTGAGCTTATTCCTGCTAGGAGACAGGCAGGAATCTTTTTTTTTTTTTTTAAAGGCCATGTGCTCCCTTTTTTCTGCTAAAAAACTTTTTTTTTACTCATATGCAAATCTGATTGATTATTTAAATCCCATGTGATGGACTGAATATTTCTGCAGCCCATACTCTGCCAGATAATATATGCCAAAGGACTTTGCTATTGCTTTCCAGCTGCTGTTCCAACCTTTTGAGAAAACAAAAACCCTAAATTCTTTGAAAATGCAATTATTGGAAAATGGATTAAAATATGCTGTTAGTCAAGTCCCACAATTTATTTTGGCTAAATTTCATTTAGTGCAGCATCTGGATTTTCTGGTGCAGAATACATACAGACCTAGATAGGCCCATCTTGCTCTAATGGACTTCTGGGGGCCTAACACAGAAAATCGTGTATCCAGGAAGCCCAATTTTGGAGACAGTTTTATTTTTAAATTAGCAACAACTTGATGCAGCTTGGAAGTGTCAGTTTTAATGACTGGTTATCATATGGTGCAAAACAATTTCTATAAAGGATTTGCTGTAAACCCCTTAATTGATTTAAGAAATAGAAATTTATAAGACTTTATAAGAGCACATTTGTATTATTTTCTAAATCATGTTGTTCATCAGCTTGCAGTTATATGAATTACAGTTGCAATATTTACTTATTTATTTAAGCATATATTTTATAACACCACATTACAATATTTAACATATGTAAGGGGTAGGTGAATGAGATTGCAGTTGCAAACATATTTCGCTTTTTTCTGTTCTTACCATTCTTTCATTTAGAAACATAAGAGGAAAAGGTGATCAAATCTGAATCTGAAATAATTCCATGTATGTGGGACATTTGCCACTTACCTCTGAATGGGCTGATCTTTGTACATAACAAAAATAATATTTTTCTGTTCACCTGACACTTGCATTAGACATTTTGCTTGCATCAGACATGATGGTCTTATAATTCACTGAGTACTTCATCTGTTGCAGTATTTCTTAAGAGATACTAATTCTTCTTGATCTGTGCTGCATTAGAACTGTCATAAATATAACCAACGGCCCACCATTTGTAATAGTGTTTCCTCTTTCCAATTTCCAAAGAATGAAGTAGTAAAAGCAAAACCAATCTTATCTGGGCATTTTTGTTGTTGTTTCTGTTGTTCATTACAGAACGAAAAAGTAAAGTTATGCTTTTATTTTCGCTATTGACTAGTAATATATATTGATGAACTGCATGTAGAAGAATATTTTAGCATAAATAACTATACATTACTAACAAACCAAAAAAATAAAGTTAATAATTTTTATCATATATGCGGTTTCATTTTGTGTTTCTGTTACCTTAATTCACATTTGTTTTCAGTTTTGGAGGGTTGTTGTTTTTACAGAGCTGGTTCAGAAGACACCTTAAACCATGGCTTTAACCACAGTGAATAATGCTTTTTGCTCTTTATTCACCACGGTTAAAGCCGTGGTTTAAGGTGTCTTCTGAATGGGGCCATAGAGAAGATGCACAAGAAGATTCAGCTGGCTATTGATTGTGTCCAACTGTAGCAGGGGAAATCAAAGTTCACATTTTTAATAGCAAAATTCAAATACCTTTCTATTGACAGGTGTGTGTGATGGTAATCACTGCTGCACCTTCCACAACACCTCATGCAGCCCTTTATGGCGCCTTATGCTCTGGTACACTATTTTCTCTGGAACACACATGCTAAACATTTTTTGATATGGATCTAGTAAGCAGTATCCCCCTTGCCCCCAGAGCAAGGAGGGTGATAAATGTGTTGTTATTCTGTCTTTTAGTCTATGCGACAGGACAATTTTTTTTTTACCATATGTGATGAATAATTCTGAATGTGATTTTTTGGCAAGGTCTAGATCCCAAGAAATGGAAAATAGGTGATGGACCTGAAGGGATCACCAATTTTGTGTATAATCACAATTTATATCAATCTTACTCAGGGGCGGCCCTGCAATGCAGCAAGGTGACATGATCTCCTTATGGTGCCAGGTTGTTCCTGCAGCTGGGATGAGGGGGAATGCAAGACGTGGACTGTAGTATAGTGTCCTCTGTGAGTTTTGACAGCATCTCTTCTAGTCCAATGCTGTCTTTGGACACCAGATACTTTCAAGAATACTGTCACCACCATGCCAATAGCCAAAACGTCTATAAATGAATTAGGAACTGGGTGTATGCATGCCCAAACTAAATTTGGGGCCATCCCGAGTCATATATCCAGTTGTCAGATGCCCTTTCCAAGATGCCACAGCTGTATGTGTAGCTCAGTGTTTTGTTGAGGCACAAGACATTTAAACATGACATCCCCATGCCAATGATACACAATGTACTAAAAAAAAGAGGGGGGAGAATAAGGGACTGGGGTGCATATCATACAATATGTTTTGCACCAAGTGTCCAGTTGAAGTTTATCCATAAGACATATTCATGGCCTTGGTTGTATTTATATTTGCATTGTTTGGCATTTTGTAGTGATCAACTTGCATATAGAGTTAGAGATATGATATAGGAATTCATATTACATTGTGAACATGCACAGTCCTTATTTTGTATTACTGTCTATGTACGCTCATTTTGTATTTGTCATTTAATTCTATTGTGATCTTAATAAATCACCAATAGGAACATTCTCTTGTAGAGAATATTAATTTATAATAGAACAATGTAAAAAATAAAATTAAACTCATTCATTTCAAAACAGGAGCAGATATGAAGGTAGAGAAAACATTTAGGCACTGCATGTCCTTGGCATGTTTGATGTTTTTAACCCCGAATATACAATTTGGTCAAAAGTCCTGGCTGTGTTAAAAGGAAAAAGCTATATTCAGCATTCATAGGCTTTGTAATGGCCACTTACGCATCACCCCAAAATGAAGATGAAAGAGGGCACCAATTTGCGTATGCTAACATATATGTAGATGCAAATTTAGAAATAATTATTATCATTTAAATAAGAATGCAGTGCATTTCACCATAGTTTAGGAGGCTTTAACCTGTGTGCCTTGCTCAGCCTACTGACCAGGTGTTGTGGATGGGCGGCTTCAAGGGCCAGCTCTCCTTTCTAGATGCTTCTTTAGCTTTACGCCAGAGTTGGACTGAAAACAGCCCTTCCGATTGAGGATGACTTTTTGGCAGCTCTTCAAATAGAGGACTGTCATCTGGCATTTTTTTAAAAAATAGAGGACTGACCTCCATAACAGAGGACACATGAGAACCTTATTTTCACCATGTATTTCATGACTTCCCTAGTGACATAATTGTCATTTATTTCAGGATGCAATTGCCAAATCATGTTAATATCTGCTTCTGGCTTGAATTCTTCAGCGGCATGTTGCTCATTGCTAGTCTGGACACAAGAGACCCTTACTGGGGTTCTTGCTAAAATGTCCTCCTTTGGGATTCATTCAAGAACATGGCTGAGATGATACACAAAAATTAATTAGCTGGAGAGAAATGCATGTATTTTTCCATGTGTCAATGCGAGAACAGACCACAATGGCAACAATTCAGGATATGCTATGCAAGTGGAGGGAAGGACCAGATAAAAATAACATAAGAAAGCCTCTAAAAGCCAACCAGCAAGGGCCCAGGTGTATTGGCTGTTGCATATCTTAAAGATGACTAAATTGCTCTTGCAGCAGAGTGCATCTGGAAAGTAGCATCTGGCTTTAAAGTACATTAGGAAAAGCCTCGTAGCAAGGGCTGCGGTACAAGAATTAATAATGGCTGCTAAAGCCTCTGCATTATTAAGAGCATTTTCAAGAGAGGAATGTTGGAGGCGCATTGCTCTGTTTTTCATTTGTTTGTTTGTTTTCCTTCTCTCATCATACAGCTTTATTTCAGTGATGCAGGTAGGAATCCTTTTAAACGTTACACACACACACACACACACCTCCTATTGTAGAGAAAAGGCTTTGTAGCATGAAAGACACATCCACCGTAGTGCCTGTCTCAGAAAATAGCTCAGACTGCAGTGCAACCCAAGCAAAGTAAACTGCGGCACATTTTCACCTCTTGGGAGAGGGGAAATCGCATGCAGGCTCATACATGGTTCCTACTGCAAGAACAGCACTTGATGGAAACAGGGAAAGACACCTCATCAACAATTTATCAGAGCCAAGTTCTGCATTCCGGACTGTTTTCCCATTCAATCAGTTGAGGCTGAAAGCTCAATTCATTTAAAGCAAGAAGCACGTTGAAGCTACACTTTGACTACAGCCACTGCCATTTTAATTCCCACATTGCATTAAAAGGTATGTGATCATCATTTTCTGCTGGAAAAACAGATGCAGATGTTTTCTGTTCTGACAAGTGAATATCAAAGGTTCCAACCATCTTCACGGTCTTAGATATGCATGCACGTTTCCTGTACTTCTTTTCTCATGCCTTTTTTTTTTTAACCTACCATGACTACCTGTTCCTATCACACTCCCTGGATCTCTAAGGTATCTTGTAACAATATGGGGTTTTTTTACTACGAAAAGAGAACCTTGCTGATCTGCAGCTGTTTCTGCATTTCTCCAGTTACCACACCACGAATTCATACTAAGGCTACATTCCTAGTCACAACTACCTAGAAGTATGCTCCACGGAAGACAGTAAGACTTACTCCCAAGTAATTACTGTTATTATGTATTTAATTAATTATACTGCCACCCCTCCTTTATTTAAGTTCAAGGCATCTTACAAAAAGGTAATAATATGCATAGGATTGCACAGTGAAAGTGCAAAGCGTTTACAAAAGGGATGGGAAATGTGGTGCCTGTGGCCTCCAATACACCCCTGGACACCTTTCTTGGCACCCACCAAGGAGATCTGCATCTTCCCACCCCCCACCCCCTCAATTTACACATTTTGTTACTGGCAGCAGGGATCGCCATAAAATAGGTTTCAGTTGGTGCTGAAAACTGGATTCAAAGAAGTTGCTTAGGCCTTAGCTAGACCTAAGGTTTATCCCGAGATCGTCCCGGGGTCATCCCTGTTCATGTAAATGACACACGGGATCCTGGGAGCAGGCAGGAACGACTCCGGGATGATCCCGGGATAAACCTTAGGTCTAGCTAAGGCCTGAGTGTATTGGGGCTCAGATTCCATCTCTGCCTTGTACTCAGCGTTTGGAGCAAGTTACTTGTTCTTTGACACATATCCTATGGCAGCCATTTTGCGGTGGTGCCTGAGACAGTTTCTCAAGTTGCCAAATGTGCCCATGGTCCAGAATGGTTGCCTAGCCCTTGTTTATAAGGATGCAGCTCAAATGGCTGTGTTCTCGACATGCTGAGATGCATGATTTAGGCTGAAATCCTATGGTCCCCAGGAAGATGTCTGACAGTCCACAGCATTTTTCAGATCTCTGTGACTGAAAGCAGAGAGAAAGAGAGAGGGAGATCTAACCCATGCAAGGTCAAAGAGCACAAAAAGTCAAGCAGGATCATTCTTGGCGAAGCTGTGGATCTACAGGACTCACCCCTGGAATGAGAAGACTAGCATAAATAGAAGGGAAACAAGTGAGGGGGGAAACAAGAAGGAAGCAAGACACCACTTTTCCCTCCCTTTCACAATTGCAGGGCTTTGGATAAAGTGGCTCCCCCACCTTCAGACAGTGGTACAGTGGAACCAGAGCTCACAGTGATGCAGCACCAGTACATTTTGATTAGCAAGGACGCTGGTTTCATCTGCCACCACCATCCCTTCAGAATTCCAGGAGATGAATTTTTCAGCAACAATATATAGTTGTGAGTTATTACCATTGAAATGCAAAGTATTTTGGGGTGGCCTGGTCTTGAATGGGCAAATAAGACCCAATAGCTTTATAACAGACCTGCTCCTGGTGGAGAAGCAAAGGGCTTGAACTGGTTTGCACTTTTTATGAAAAAGCTATACTGCATGTTCAGCTTTGTCCCACTATTGCACATTTTTTGACAATGGATTATCGGTCTTCCTGGGGGAAGATGAATTGAGGGGGCATGAATCGGGAAGAAGATAGGTATAACAATTTGTGGCTCCAGTGCTGACAAGGTTCCGTGGAAGAGCAAAACAGAGAATGCTGAGCAGAATTCTAGTATTGCATGTACTATCCGGTAGCACTCAGACAATCAATGCACCTCGTGGGTCAGACAAACTAAACAAGGAGGAATTGCTGGGGGTGTGGGGGCAGGACAGTGTCTGAGGCAAAACTTATAAAGACTTTTTTGTGTTATGCAAGTAGGCTAATTATAGTCTGCTACATGAAGTTTCCATATTTACTGTTGATTATTATTATTATTATTATTATTATTATTATTATTATTATTATTATTATATTTGTATCTCACTTTCCCCCCAATACTGGGACTCAAAGGCGGCTTTACAAAATTAAAACATATACAATTAAAACATATAAAAGAAGTATACAAAAGTTAAAAATATAATTGATCCATGCCATTAAGAAAAGCCCTAAGAACTTGAATGAGTAGCATCTGAAGTAGGGATGTGCTCTGCTCCGATTAGAAGCGGAGAATCAGAAGCGAATTGGCCTGCTCCGCCTTGCCCAGAGGTGGAGTAGGAGCGGACCGGGGACCCGTAGAAGCACGGCGAAGAGAAGCACGGGGAGCACTTCTCTTTTCGCGGACCGATCCAATCGCCATTTTGAAAAATTTCGCCCATAGGATTGCATTGCGGAAAAGAATAGGGGATAACAGTGTTGTTTTTTAAGCTATCTTTCCGAAACTTCTTGTACTTAGAGAGTCGTGGCTAGGGGTCATTTTGAGCCTACTCTCAGCTCTCTGCGTGCTGCTAGAATTTTTGGAAAAATCGGGTAAAACAGCGGGAAAATACCTTTTTCGAAGGGCTGAGGGGCAGAGTCAACTCCCGGTCATGATCACATGATCCCAAAGTTGGAGGAGGGGATAGGCAAAATGGGTAACTTGGGATCCTGGGAACTTCTCTTTCTTAGTCTGAACGGACTTTTCCCAGTGTTTTTTAAAACAGTAGCCCCACCAAATGCACAAACACAACCTAAAATCATATACTAAGCCAATAATAAGAGATAGAAAAAGCACAGCACTGCTACCCACCCTAACTTTGGGGAACAACTGAATAGATGTGGTGCAAGGGGATGAGCTCCCCTAGGGCAAGGACGTGCCCTGTGCACTCTCCTGTCCTTGGAGGGCCATCAGATCCCTCCAAAGGTAAATCACTGGAGTGAATGCCTATCATGAGTTGAAGTGATCGTTTGCTTCTTAAAGACTGGTACCTAGACAGGACCAGTCAAATTGGCAGATGATTCCCCCTCCTCTTGGGCACGTCCACTCCCCTCTTACTGGTAAAAGACAGATATAGCCTTTTAAAAAAAATTCTTCTTGTTGTTTATTCAGCAACACTGCTGCTTTTAATTCCACCCCTCCTTTGTTTATTTATTTATTTATTTATTCCATTTTATATGCATTACTGGCTTTGAAACTATCCTTGGCTCACTTCCTTGTGCCCCCAGAAATGTCTGCTGCCTGCCTGCCTTCTCTCCGTCCTCCCCTGCCCACCTCGCAGGGATGGTTTGGTTTTTGTGTATCTTGCTTTGACTCAGGGGAGAAGTCCTTCCTGTGCTCAAGTTCCAAATCAATTTTTCAAGTGTGGAAGAAGATTCATATTTAGGTTTATCTCTACTCCCCAATTCATGGCATGTTGGGATTTCCTTTGAAATGGGCCCATTGAGCTGTCTGCAGATACTGGGGTGTCTGACTTTCATAAATTCCCCAAAAATCCGGGGATGATGGGATTGGCTTGAAACTTGGCATCCATGTGGACACATGGGTAAGCTGTCATGGGACCGAAGATGAGGTTTCTGACATTCAAATTGACGTAGTAAAATGGGACTTGATTTGGGGTGAGTTAAAAGGTTAGAGCCCCGCCAAAAATCAGGGGATGATGGGATTGCCTTGAGTCTTGGCATGCATGTGTATCCCTGGATAAGCTATCATGGTGCCGAGTTTGAGGTTTCTAACATGCAAATTGATGGAGCTATCGAAAGGGGTGTGAATGGTGTGCCCAATTTTCAAAAATTCCCCAAAAATCAGGGGACAATAGGATTGGCTTGAAACTTGGCGTCCATGTGGACACATGGATAAGCTATCATGGTAGCGATTTTGAGGTTTCTAACATGCAAATTGACGGAGCTATCGAAAGGGGTGTGAATTGGGGTTATGGGTGGTGCGTTAGAGGTTAGAGCCCCGCCAAAAATCAGGGGATGATGGGATTGCCTTGAGTCTTGGCATGCATGTGGATAGCTGGATAAGCTATCATGGTGCCATGTTTGAGGTTTCTAACGTGCAAATTGACGGAGCTATCGAAAGGGGTGTGAATGGGGGTGCCCAATTTTCAAAAATTCCTCAAAAATCAGGGGATGATGGGATTGGCTTGAAACTTGGCATGCATGTGTATACGTCCATGAGGTGTCATGGTGCCAAACTTGAGGTTTCTAACTTTCACAGAAAAAAAGTTGTATACTTTTTTAGCTTTCAATGCAAGCCTATGGGGGGGAAATGGAGCTCCGATCCGGATCCGGAGCTCCGCAGCAGAGCGGAGCGGACATAGGCGGAGCGGGGGCAGAGCAGAGTGGCCCAATCTGCAAATCACGGATCTGGAAGAGAAGCGGAGCGGGGGGTCCGTGCACACCCCTAATCTGAAGTACTATATAGCTTTACTTTTTAAAAAAATCCTTTCTCCGTGTGCTGTTTTAGAACAAATTGCAACAATTGGAGCTTTCCCCCCAAGATTAATAGTGCAGTGGGGGGTGATTTTCATTGGGATCATCGCTGGGGAGAGAAGGGTTAAACTTCCCCTCCACACACTGCAGCCCTAATGAAAATCAGACCCCCACACCTGAAGTGCTTTCTAATGACACATTTAGCATCATGTGTAATTTGGCTGCAAGAGACCTTTACCTATGAATGTCTTAAATCCATTGGACATCAACAAAAGTACTGTGAAATTAATGGTCTTGATGTCTGAGATGTTACCTTATTAAGCCATAAAGTGCTTTCTTTCAGTTTTGAGTATTAAGACAATCACTAGCTTCTTGCCAGGGTAGCCAGAGAGCTTCTCCATTACCACTTGGATCGTTGCCCTGTTTCCCATAAATGCCGAGGAAATGCGATTGCTGATTACAAAATAAGGTGTCACCTGCCTTTCTAGAAATGCTAGCAAAATGAAAAGCAATAGAGTTGGGAGATTTATTTTTTATTTTTTTTAAAGGTGAGCTGAAGCCTTTTAGAAACTCCATTGGCCCACTTATTTTGGATGCAACATGAAACAACAGACGATTGAGTCCTATGGTACAAAGAAAGGGATCATTATTAAATGAGCTGCGGCAGAACTATGGATTGTTGCGCTCAAAAGCAAGTGATAACTGTTGCAAAGCAGTTCAAAACATTTATATGGTTATCTGCAACCCTGGAGTCAATAGTATTATCAAGTGATTTATTTGATTTATACCCCACTTTTCTACTAAGAAAAATGGCACTCAAAGTGGCTCAAGCATCCATGGTGGGGAGCCAGTTTTGTCCCTCAGCACAGCTGTATCCTGAAGGCTGGAGTAGACCATACTGGTAGAATATAGTGATCCCAGGAGATCTCACCAAGAAAAAGGTGCACCTAAAATGATGTGGCCAATTTCAGGAGGTCTGGGAGCCATTCTGCAAAATGATAGTGTTTTTAAATGGCATTTATAGTGGTTATTATGGAGCTCCAAAAGGTTGCTAGGAATACCAAAAGGCATTCATAATAATGCCTTTTGGCATTATTCATAAATAATTTTTTAATTTTATTTTTTTAATGTTTAATTTTTTAAAAATAATAATTCATTTTTAAAAAAAATGACAGGGTGCAGGGGCCATATGCTGCCCATGGCATTTTGTGTGCCTTCTGCGCCATTTTGTGGACTCATTTATTTAGCCACTCATGCTAACACTGACTGGGCTAGATGAACTTATATTCTGACTTACAAATGTACCTGTAGACATTTTTCTTGGTGCCTGCCTGTTGGACTCTGTGTCCCTCCTAATCTTTATTTAAGGTTTTAAAATAAATAAATTAAAACTGTGAGTCTGGTATGCTGCAAAGTGAACCTGCTGCCTTCTAACGCTGTCTTTATTTATACGTAGGTTCTGCGGCAATTTCTCTTTTGGTCTCACCAGTTTGCCTTCTAGTAAATGAGTGTTTCGTGACCAGCCACGTCCACCATGGTAACCATTTTATAAACAGCCAAGTCCCCCCATCACAACCATTTTGTGAGAGCACTCATGACACACTCCAAATGTGTCCACCAACCCAAAAACATCAGCACCCCTGGTATAATGCAATTCATACGTGAGGGGCCTCAGAATGTGCGTGGCCTTCCTCAACACACACATCCAAGTGATATGAAAGGCATTTCTTTAACACACACATGCTTTATATCAAAATATGCCTGAAACCAGGGCTGGTGTCAAAGATAGGCATGGTTGGGGGCAGAGACATGTTTTTGTTCCTCAGTTACTTCCTCTTTTCAAAAGAGGAAGTACAAAACAAGCACGAGGCCCATTGAGTCCGCTGTTCTAATGGCGCTGCTTCTCCTGCTCATAGCAGGAGAGAGCAGCGATTCTCAGTTTAAAAAATCATCGAACTTAATGAAGGTTTTTGTTGTGGCACAAGGAAGGCCAGAAGGGGCACGGCAGGCAGGCGATGTCATGGGAGGGACCTGAGCAAACTCCATGAGTTCCTAGTAACGAACGTGCAATAAAACACTCGTCAGATGGACCTTTTTGCACAGTATTGGTAGGGCATGGCCTTGGAGTTATGTTGTGACTGCTAAGTCTTAATCTTTCCTCATGTGAAGTAAGTAGGGATGTTAAAATAAATGTTGGTGCTTCAAGGTGAATGCCTATGAGCACGTGAAAAGACCTTGGAAAAGGGGACCAACGTGTCATTATTTTAAAGGACCCAAGAGCCAATTGTCTCTCAGTATGAGAAGAGCTGTTTAAAAGAAATTAGTGTAAGGAGGGAGTCCCCTACTTTCTGAACCGTATAACTTACAAGTAGAAAGGAAATTATAAAGAGGCCTTTTTTCCCTAGCAGTTACTAGGGAGGATGAAATACTGGGCTATACAGTCAAATTCTGCCAGTTGGAAACCCTAGAAATTAATCCTGTAGGAGAAAGGAGTACTTCTGAACACAAGAATACAAGCATTAAGCACAGCCCCACTTTTATATAATATCTGGGATTATGTGTATGTAAGTCTTGAAACCTCAGCTACAGTGTGGGGTAGGAGAGGTTAACCCCCTCCCACAAGCTGCCCCTGACAACCAACTTCATGTCATGAAAGGGAAGCAAATTGTTACTTATTTCATTGTCTTTTTTAATTATTATTACTCCCAGCGGGGAGTGGGGTGGGGAGATGCTTATAGGATTTCCTGCCTTGCATGCCAAAATAAGTTGCTGCTCTGCCTCAGGCAGCAAAATGTCTTGGGCTGGCCCTGTAGAAAATGGTGGTGGTAAGAAGGAGGTCTACCTGCTCGCTGACTCTCTGCCTATCAGACAAGCAAGTGGTGACAATGATGAGAAAGAGCTGGTGACAAGGGTGATGAGAAGTAAACCCACTGAGGTAAGGGGCCCATTGAGGGTGTCTTATTCAAGGACCCTGAAAAACCTGGAGCCTGCACTGCCTGAAACACCATTATTTTCTCCTTTGAAAAAGAAAAGAAATATGCAACATTGTAGGTTAAGGTTGCATACAGTATATCCAAGAATGCTTGTATGAGTGACAGGTATCTTTGGGCTCATCTACACCAAGCAAGATATTCCACTATGAAAATGGTATGAAAGCGGTTTATAAAAGGCAGGAGCCACACTACTGCTTTATAGTGGTATTGAAGTGCATTGACAACTGGTTGGTCCCATGACACAACTACACCAAGCAGGATACTATGAAAGTGGTATGAAAGCTGTATATACTATGTGTCAATGAGCCCCAACAGTTGTCAGTGCACTTCAATACCACTATAAAGCAGTTGGCTTCTGCATTTTATATATCACTTTCATACCACTTTCATAGTGGAATATCTTCTTGGTGTAGATGAGTCTTTCATCTCCTCCCCTTGTCTCTATAACAAGCTATTTGAGCCCTTCCTAATACCAGTATAGCTAATTTTAAAAGGGAGGAGTCATCAAGAGTGAATGTGGAAACGTTAGAATCTGAAAGCAGCTTTCCAATGTGATTACTGACAATTTGCAATCTGGAGTCCTGATTAAGGTGAGGGTTTCTTGGCAGCAGAGGCAGAGTTCTGCAAAGTTGTTGTAAACCAGAAGTCATTGATCTGAGATCTATATCGTGCAGAGACAAGCGGGACTGGAAATAATTATAAACCTACACTGTGGCTTTCTTGGGAAAGATGAGGAGCTCTTAGTAATCAAGAAAGGCATAATCAGCAAGGATGTTTTAGGTCATTTCCATCCAAGTCTTTGTGAGTTAGCTACAAGTTAGCTGCAAAAGCAGTGGCTGGTTTTGCAAAGGTGCACATGGGGAAGGGGATGCATTTGCAATTCAAATTGAAAACTATTATTATCTGTGCTCAGTCAGAAGACCCATCAATGCCCTAGAAAAGGGGCTTGTGATATATAGCTTGCAAGTAGAGCTGAAACAAAAGAATAGTCTGAAGTTTGGGGGTTGGTTTCAGTATTTGACCAATAGAGCTTTGAGAGAACGTATGAGGGGACATATTTGAGTAAACATTTGGATGTCTCAGCCACTTTTCTCCAAATGCTGACAGCCCATTTCTCCCCTTCCACATGTTCTACCTGCCTCTGTGTCAAGCTATTCACTACCAATAACTTGTCACAGAGATGAGCGTATTTTGAAAAGATCAGCGGTGGCCTCCTTGACTTGCTCCTTAAAGTAAATGCAAATGTATTTATTTGGAGCTTACCTGCAGACTACAAAGCAAAAGCCAGTGTTGTCAATCTGTGGTGATTCAAAATTATTCCGCATCGCCATTAAATATACATAAACCTAAGTACTAGGAAGATGCAAATTACTGCACGATATAGCTGGTGAAGCATTTCCAGTTACACCTTAAATCAAAAATTAAGGCCCAAGGGGATTGGACTCATTAGAAACCCTATATTTTGATTTTCTAATCTGCTAGCAGAAATTGGCTGAGAGTTTTGCTTGCTTTTCATCTGTCAGGCTTTCTCACAAACATATATCTAGCCTCCCTTTCTTAGAGTGGATTCATGTATGTCTATTATAAAGGATGTGTGCTGAAGCTTCTATGTACTTAGGAGCCTTTGGGTCAGAAAGCCACTAGAGAGGGCCACAAGTGGAAAGTCCCTTCCAGCTCCAGCCCTTGTGATAAGGTGAAAGTGACTGACACCATAATTCACTTAGCCCTGCAGCAATCTTTAGCTACATAGAAGAAAAAGTACTGCCCTGTCTGCTTTTTTTCCTTGCAGACTTGCCTGTAGTAGAGTATTATCGTCCATGAATTTGTCCAACCTCCCTTTTAAAGCCATCTGAATTGGTGGTCATCACTATATCTTGTGGTAACAAATCCCATAGTTTATGCACTGTGTGAAGTAGTACTTCCTTTTATCTGACCAATCAACTTCATGGGATGACTCCAGGTTCTGGTATTATGGGAAAGGGAGAAAAATGTCTCCTATTCACTTTCTCCACACCGTGCATAATTTTGTACACCTCTATTATGTCTGCCCTCACTCTTTTTTATTGCTAAACTAAACAGTCCCAGATTGATCCAGAGAGAGAGGCAGGTAAGAAATTATTATTATTATTATTATTATTATTATTATTATTATTATTAATTGGTGGTGGTTGCTTACATTTGGCTCTGAAATTTAGAAGCATTTTATATAGAAGGAAAAAGAATAACTGATCAGCAATTCCAACGAAGAGGAAAATACTGAATTGATTTTTGTTTGCTATAGCGTATACCTTTTAAAGGTGGTGTGAAACTAAGTTCAGTGGGATCGATAAATCTAAGAGCAACCTTTTCAAGCTGACATATTAGCCAGCCAGCAAAGGGGGTGGAGGTTGATACGTTACTACCCTGCCTGACAGCCAAACAGCCAGTGGTTCCCAGAGACATTCTTATTATATTTTAATGATAGTGATGATATATAAGATAATAGTGTTTTGTTTTTTTAAAACAAGATGAGCAAAATAATATTGGATCCTAAGCATTGCAAGTGGAATTCCACTCATGGAAGGGGGCTTGCCTGTGTTATTCCCAGTGCAGCTCCTGAAAGGTTTTCTCCTACCAGATGGTATGTGCTGTGGTGCAGAGTGCTGCAGTACGAAGAGGGGGTTGGTAAAAATCAGGGACCCCCTCCCGGCAGTGCCATTGCACCATTGGATCCAAGCCTGTGGCTCTGATCCAACAGTAAACATCTGTGGAAGGGAGAGCAAGTGGTACTAAATCCAGTCTCTCAGACCCCTTCCCAAGTGGTTGATCAGCAGAATTGCACCTTGTTGGATAGGGCTATGCAAGCATAGACTTAGGCCGGATCTACACTACTGCTTTAAAGCGCTTTGACTGCTTTAAAGCGCTATAAAACTGTTATAAAGCGCTTTAAAGCAATAGTGTAGATCCAGCCCTGGATCACATGTGCCATTTCTCATTCAACATTCCAGCTTTTCCCTCAGGCTCTGCTCCTCTCTCGGCAGGAAAATAAGATCTTATCTCCAATTAGCAGTTGAAGACTCCCTTTGGTAGTGCTCAGCTGCTGACCAGAGATAAAAGCCTTTCCTTTCTGGAAGATAGGCAGGGCCTCTGGAGGAAGCTGCTGAGTAATTCAGTCCTGCTTATTTTTGAGGCTTGTCCTGCTTATTTCTGAATAGACAAGCAGAAGTTTAGTCCTGCTTACTTCTGAGTAGGCTTAACATTGGTAAGAATCACATTTTGGGGCAACCCACAGGTGGATGGTGGCCCTCAAGACCTTTCCCACCGTGGAATTGGAGCTTGGACTGAAAAGAAGGTTACTCACCCCTGAACTGTCTGGAAATAAGTATGCAGATACTTTCTTCCATGTATGTATGGCATATCGCTTAATCACGGTGTATGACTTTTCTCCCACCCCTCCCTCTTCCTCCCTCCAAGGAGAAATATCCCACATGACTTTGAACGTCACTGCATCACTATCAATGTTCCAGTTATATCTGGGAGCATTTTTTTCACTTGGAAGTGAAATGTTCAAAAGAGAAATGGGAGAACAGCTGTAGTTCAGTGGTAGAGCACCTGCTTTGCATGCAGAAGGTCCCAGATTCAATATCTGGCACCTCCAGTTAAAAGAACCAGGGGATTGGAAAGACCCCAGCCTAAGACCCTGGAGAGCTGCTGCCAGTCAAGACAAACAAGTTAGATTATGTATGTATATATGTATGTACGTATGTATTATTGCATTTCCATCCCACCTTTTTTCCTCCAAGGAACCCATAATCCTCATCCTCCTCTCCATTTTATCCTTATAACAACAACCCTGTGAGATAGGCTGGGCTGTGAGTCTGTGACTGGCCCAGTGGGTTTCCATGGCCGAATGGGGACTAGAACCTGGATCTCCTGATTCCCAGTCAAACACCTTAGCCACTACACCACACTGGCTCTACCCCAGAGTGTCACCACCATGCATCTGGCACATTTGTAAAACAAACAAACCCCAAACTATAAATCTGTACTCCCAGTCCGACACTTTAGCCACTACACCACACTGGCTCTAGATGGACCAATGACCATATAAGCCAGTTTAAGGTTCTTCCTTGCATCTTTTCTTTCTGTCTCTCTCACCAAATGCCCAAAGGAAAATTCAGTAGGCAATTTACCCTTTTTTAAAAAAAAAAGAAAAAAAAAAGAAAAATGTGGAAGATGCTAATCACAGATGTCCTGCTGTCACATTTAGTTGCACCTTAGGGGACAGGGGACCAAGAATAAAGGTGCTTGAAAGAAGTGATGTAATGAGACACCTGAGTTAAAGATACATAGAGGCAAAAGGAATCTAATAAGGATAATTAGGGCAGAGGAGGTAGAAGTTGAGGACTGAGAGTTGGGGCAGTAGTAAAGAGGGGGTTGCACTGCAATTCTATGCACACTTACCCGAGGGGAGTAAGGCCCATTGAACATGGTTGGACTTACTTCTGAGAAAACATGCATAGGATTGCACTGTGAGGCCAAACATGGTGCAGCAGGGAACCTCGCACAAGGACTATGGGCAACATGATGCCATCGCAAGAAAAGGGAGGAAAAGGCAGGCTTGGAAGCTGAAGGCTGGGGCAATGGCGCAGGAAAAGCGCCAAGGCCAAAAGCAAGGTGGCTGTAGGAAGCAGGGCAGGTTATACAGGCGGCTGGAACGTAAAGCAGGAAATGGACAGGACAATTCCTGCCAGTGATATAGCCCTGGGAAAAGGCATGGTGAAGGGCAAAGAGGGCTGGGGAAGCCCCTCCTGGGACAGAAACGAAGGTGCAGCTGCAGAAGCATAAAGAAAGAATGACAGGGCAGAGCTGAATTTCACATATCGATTTGAACAAGGAAGCCAAGTCACCGGCTGAAGACTCCTGTCTTGGTTGAACAGGAAGCTGCTGCTTTTATTCTGTGGTGTATTCATCACTGTGTTGTTGTTGTTGTTGTTTTAACTCTTGATTTTAACTGTTTTTATCATTACCTTTCTAAGTTGCCTTGAAAGTGTTTTTTTTTTTCATTGAAGGTTAGGGTACATTCTTTATATTGATTGACTGATTTGCCCCCTGCAATGAAAAAAGAAGAAATTTAACTGGAATAAACAGCACTTTGCTAACATTGAGATTTATTTATTTATATATTTATTTACGGTGAGGAGTATCACTGTAAAAAAAGGCAGATATTTGCGGCTTACATCATAAATAAGAATGGATATGGATTCTTCTCCTTCTCCTCCTCCTCCTCCTCCTCCTCCTCCTCCTCCTCCTCCTTCTGTAAATGGAAAGCCCAAATTTATGATTATATTTAAAAGGATGAGGATGGCCAAAACCATACCTTAAAAGAAAAGCACTATATGAAGGTTTACATGCAAGAACAATGTTGTTACAGACTTCCGTGGATGGTGTTACAAAGATTTATTCCTAGAGGGTATAAAAAGTCTTGTGAATTTGTCTCATCAGTACTTCTTACTTCCAAGATTTTGCAATTCAGTTCCTTTGATAAATCAGTATCACAAATGATATATGCCTTGGGCAGTACAGAAACATTTTTGAAAGCAGCCCTTAACTGCCTTTACTGCTGAGGTTGCATCGATTATCCTGAATCATAAATCTGTGTAACCTGATTGCAGGAGAACCAATTTTATTGCAACATTGTGTGTTGGCATTGGTCAACTTTAACACTTAGAGGATTCATAGTGGTATCACTTACTGCAATTTACCCTTCACAAGGTGGTACCATTTACCCTTGTCTTACCCTTCATAAAGTAGACAAAAATATAATGTAGTGTGTTAGTTCTTCATCGAACAGAGGCCGTGAATTTCATCTATCAGCTAATCTTCCTCAAAGAGTACAGGGCGGCCATCACGGAGATGTGCCCCAAGATGTTAATCAACCTGGGTGAGACTGACACATCTGCTATAGTCCCTATGGAACAAGGAAGAGTTCTTTTGAAGAAGGATCCTCATGCCTTCACATTTCTGAGGATAGCCACTGAGATTATCAAAGACGTCCTCTCTGTTAGCTCTGTTGGGTCATTTTTGTGTCAGTGGGGATGATGGACCAAGTTATCCCATCTGGAGACTTTCCTAGAAAGGATCCATCTTTTTGGAAGAGCCATGAGTTAATCTGCATGCCTTTACATAGCTGGAACATGTAGGGAGCAGAATTTGTCCTCAGCCAAGACACTGATGGCCCAAAGAGGATGGTAGCAACAGTTATGGTTGTTGAGCTTCAGCTACTTTAGCAGGATATCCTCACTGTACTGTCATCACTCAGTGATGACAATGTCGCTGTGACCAGGGGATCAACAGAATAGTGACAGGTATTTACAAAGTGGGTTGAGAGGATACACAATTCCATCTCTGTTAACTTGAAGCTTCTCCCTTTCCTTGAAGATTAAAGGAGCAGCATCCAGTTCACGTGAAGATTCTGTGGCTTGGCTAAGTGTTGCTGAGAGCAGAAATCACAAGTGCCTTGATAAATTATCTGTTCTATATCCTGGTTCCATCACAACTTGAATTGCTAGACAAAGATGAAACTGTTGTTCGGAGCTACAAGCCAACTTCTGCTATGGAGCATGGAGCAACTGCAGTGTTCTAAAGCTAGTGGTGTACTGGTTAATTTTGAAGTGCAGCTGTTCACCATAAAGTCTCCACAGTCATGTCTTCAATGAGAGTCCAAAAACGATGTTGATCTATATCAACAAACCAGTTCTGGGAGTTTTCATCTCCCCCAGAAGCAGGTCTTTTGTAAAGCTAACTGGCTTTAATTCACCCCAGATCCTTTGCATTACAACAGGGATAGTTCACAACGATGTAGTGTTGCTGGGAAAATCCATTTCTCCACCAGCTACTGTGATGATTACAGCTAAACTCAGAAGAAACAATGAAACCTGAGGCGTGTGGCAGATGTTGTCATTGTGCGAATAAAAAAATCCTGGCATTTCAATCCTGCGAGCCCTGAATCCACTGCAACACTGTCTAAAGCAGGTGCACCATGGCCTAACATGGAGAAAGAACTGGTCTCCATTTTCACAACTGAGCAAAATCCAGTTGCTCATCCCTATTCCTTTGCCACAGAGAACTTTGATGGCAATTGTTGCTTGGCAATTGCCAACTGCCAGCAAGGGGAATCTGCTTCCATCACGGGCTAATTGAAACCCAGCTTCTCATCCACACTCCTTTACCTTAGAGGATTTTGGTAGGACTTCCTGCCTGATATGATGCCAGGAAAGAGCAGGGCAAGGGCAGGAAGTGCTGCCAGAATAATCCTGGTAGCACATGGGGCATGGCTATCCCAGGGATCGTCCCTGTGTGTCCACATGACGCACAGGGGATCCCGGGAGCAGGGAGGGATGATCCCTCCCTTGCCCTGACTTTTCCTGCAGTCTCGGGATGATCCCGAGACCGTGGGACATCTGGCCAGCTGTCTTGGTTTTGTCCCAGCTCCTCGTGAGTAACCGCAAGGAGCTGGGCAGAGGCCACGGAGCTCCCCAGGAGCTTAGTGCCCATCGGGGATGGGGTGGGGGGGAGCGAGAGTTTTTTAAAAAATAAATAAATACTTTTGTGCAGGAGTGCTCCTGTCCTCTTCTTCAATTCAAAAATCCCCAGAAATGGTGGATGTGACGTCCTCTTTCTCCCGGGATATAGACCACATATAGACTGAGGGGGAGGATCTCGCGATCATCATATCATGAGATCGTCCCCCTCCACCCCCGTCATCTAGCCATGGCCACGGACTCCATGTGATTTCTGCTCTTATACTGGATTTGAATGTGATTCTATTTTGCATGCACATAAAAATTGTGGCCACAACATTTGGCCCAAAGTTGGGACTTCTCTTCTCCCGCCTCCTGC
Source organism: Elgaria multicarinata webbii (assembly GCF_023053635.1). Classification (NCBI taxonomy): domain Eukaryota; kingdom Metazoa; phylum Chordata; class Lepidosauria; order Squamata; family Anguidae; genus Elgaria; species Elgaria multicarinata. The sequence goes on from NC_086172.1 coordinate 45,713,429, forward strand.
TTTTTCTACCACAGAGCTTGGTAAAGACTTCTAGAGAACTTGAAAGCTTGCAGGCTTCTGCGGCATTTTGGTTGGCCTTAATAAAGATATTCCCCAACTGTAGATTTTGGTTCTATTTTTGGAATCGCTGGCCAGCTGCTTCAAGAGCCTCTTAGGGGCTATAAAGAAAATAAATAAATAAAATTAAATATGGACTAGATCAAAGTAACTTTAAATTCTTACTACTATGAAGTATGATTTAAAGGCCTCAAAAGCTATAGACCACCAAAGAAAGGCAAGTCCCTGCTTCAAGTCTCACTTGTTCCTTGAATGCGCTGACTATTTAGTCAAGCCATTCTTTCTCCCCCCCAAATTGCAATATAGGGATAATAATAGTGCCCTATCTTCCAAGATCACTGTAAGCATTATTCAAAATTTGAAAGCCCTATATAAATGACAGCTATAGCTATTATTACTTAGGTAGCCTAGCTGTCTGCAAGATGGCAACCATGAAATCTGGTTTACATCAGATTTTATTTATTTATTTTTCATTATTTATTATTGCATTTATATCCCGCCTTTTTTCCTCCGAGGAACCCAATGCGGCACACATAATCCTCCTCCTCTCCATGTTATCCTCACAACAACAACCCTGAAAGTCTATGACCAGCCCAATAAATAATAATAATAAAGTCACCCCAGTGGGTTTCCATGGCTGAGTGGGGACTAGAACCTGGATCTCCTGATTCCCAGTCCAACACCTTAGCCACTACACCACACTGGCTCTACCCCAGAGTGTCACTACCATGTATCTGGCACATTTTGTCAAACAAACAAACAAACCCCAAACTATAAATCTATACATCTTACCAAAAAAGACATTGACTAATAGCACAATATTTACAATAAAAAAATAATACTATGTCAAAGAAACGTCAATTACTATATACACATTGAAACTTGTAACCAAAAAGGTTTCAGCTGTCCATTTCTGCTGCAATAGACCAATGGCCTTCTGAGATCCTGCTCTTGTTTCTCACCACACTTTTAATCCTTGCCTCTAGAGACTGAATGCCTTCATTGGACTATAGGTTTATGAAGATGAATTCTCTTGAATGACAGCAAGATGTGTACGTGCAACGTAATGGAAAGAAACACACAAAGAAAATATCCCAGGAGACAGCATAGAAATGTTGAACATGGCTTGTAATACAAATAATCCACAGGTCACACTCCAAATCAGCACGCAACCTAGATCTACTAGCATGGATTTCCAGTAATTATTTATTTCAGTTCTATACCACCCAATAGCCCAAGCTCTCTGGACGGTTCACAAAAATTACAAATCACAAATACAAGTTAATAAAAACATAATGTAAGATGTTTAACATACAACATTTAAAAACAATTTAAACAGCTAAAACAGTTACAGTAAAATACTGGATCTGATAAAAGAAACAACTGACAGAAATACCCTATCATATACTATCAAATGCCTGGGAGTTTAGGACAGTCCTAACCTGGCACTAAAAAGATGACAATTTTGGCAGTAGGTGGACTGCAATGGAGAGATAATTCTGTAATCGAGGGGCACCATTGAGAAGGCCCTCTCCTTTGTTGCCACCTCCTGAGTCTCCCTCTGAGGAGGCACTTAGAGGAAGGTCTCAGATGTTGATTGTAGTGTCCATGGCCCTTTCTACACCTAAGGATTATCCCAGAAAAATGGAGGGATTGGCCCTGCCTGCTCCCGGGATCCCCTGTGTGTCCTTTACATGCACAAGGATGATCCCTGGAAAAAAGGCAGGTGTAGAAAAAGCCCAGGTTGGGAGAGATGCTCCATGAGGTATTGCAGTCCCAAGTTGTGTAACGCTTTATAGGTTAAGGCCACAACAGAAAAAACTCCTACAACTCCTAGCATTCTCCAGACAGCAGAGCTAGCTGGGGGCATGCTGGGAGTTGTAGGACTTTTTTCCTGTTTATACATGCATCAAATTGCACCCTAAAACCAGCACCTTGAATCAGGTTTGGAAATGTACAAGCAGCCAATACAAGGACAGTTGCAGAGTGGGTGACAAAGAGCTGGAGCTTCTGGTAGTTAGCTGAAGGGAGCAGAGCTACAAGCTTTTTCCTCCCCTGCTTCCCTGAGAGTCCCGCCAGATGCCAACCCAAACCATTCTGCATTGCTGTACTCTTGGAAACATAGTACCATTTGTGCTGCTCTGATGCTATTGATAATTTTTCCCCACGGAGGCAGTGTAGCTGAGGACTCACTTGCCCAGAATCCTCCTAAACCAGCATCCTCTTCTACAGTTTTCCACTCTCCCCTCCCTGTCTACACTTCTCTCTCTTACTCTTTTCCTGAAAACATGTATAAAAGCCTCATGTTTTAACTGCCAATATGCCCTCTACCCTGTCATTTCCCCATCCCATCTTGTCCCATTTTATGTTCATGCAATTCAGAAACATTCATGGTTGCAATCCATTAAGCACAGATGTTTGCAAAACTTGCCTTGCAAATATTCCACATATTATGCGTTGCCACACACATTACCTGGAGAGTAGACTACATACAGCCTCTCCATCATATGTGTGCAGTACCAACTGTATTTCACCTGACCCTCTTAATGTCACCATTAACCTTCTGTTGTCCCACATCCTTGTGATCATAGCCATAGCTAGACTGGGCAAAATCCCAGGGTGATCCCCGGAATCTTCCCTGTGCATCCACACGATGCACAGGGGATCCTGGGATCAGGGAGGGATGATCCCTCCCTTGCCCCGGGATCTCGCCCTCCCCTTTAGGCCCGGTTTTTCCGCATTTCCGGTCTGAGCAAGAGAACACAGAATGTATGGCTGGAAGTTGCGGTTTGTCCCACATCCTCAGGTTTGTCCTCAGGAGTGCTGCACCCATCAGGGGTGGGGTGGGGTAGTGGGGAAAGTAATTAAAAACAAACAAAACAACCCTTACCTTTTGTGCACAAGCATTCGTGCGCTGCTTCTTATTTGAGAAAAAAAATGGCGGGCACAACGCCTCTATGTCTGAGGTCGTCATGCACCATGTGTAAACAGAGGGGGGGGATCTCACAATAAAACCATCATGAGATCTTCCTCACTCCATCATGGACTAACAGGTAGGTCTAGCTAAGGCCCATGTTTCTTTGACAGGGAGCTATTTAACAGGTGCCACTGCTTTGCCAGAAAGTGAACCAAAAAATCAACAGTTTAAAAAGTAATATCCTCCCATATTAAAGGGATAGAGATCATGGGGTAAGTAAATAAGGGCTTCCTGTGGATTTTCATCAAGCTTCTATAGTCTTTCCTCACCTTGTACTCCATAAAACCCCAGATTTTCCCAGTATTTAACCTGCCACCAAAGAAAATTTACAGCTGTTGGCAAATTATGGTTTGCCAGTTCAGATGTCACAACAAACCACAGTTATGCATGATGCCTGAATTGAACTGTAGTTGACAGCATTTGAAAAAAAATCATGCAGGGGGTCAACTTGTAAGTCTTTATTCTTAGCCATGAAATTGTTTGCCTACATATCAGTCTATAAAACCCACACAAATTCAAGCATTTCTTTTGTCTAACTGATCACAAAATAACATAATCAAGTGTGTGTCAGAGTGTGTGTGGTTCTCTTACGTACCCAACAGATATAGGTATACTTATTTTTTATTCATCACTAATTATAACCTGCAGCGTGTGCACTCATACTTTTAGCCAAGAACAGCTTAAGGGATATTGACATTTGCCAATGTATTACCTTTCCTAATTGACAGTAATATTGTGCTGTAATAAAGAATGGCAGAGGCAGACAGCTTCCTGAGGTGGCAGGGGGAGAATTTACAAGTCATTTAACACTTGTTCTCTTCCTGTTATTCCACTAGGCCACCGTTTTCTTTTAACTCATTTTCTCAGAGCTGGGCAAGCTGAGGCTAGAGGGACAGCTCCCACAGCTAAGTGATTTGAAGACTGCAGCCAAAGCATCTCTCTCTCTCTCTCTCTCTCTCTCTCTCTCTCATCTACCTGCCGCACACCTCACTTTCTCTGCCCCGCCACAAATTGTATGCCATTCTTTGCATTATAGGCAAGTGTGATTGAGAAAAGTCAATACCATTGTTTGACCCTACCTCTCCTATGTTGTCAGGAAACACTGTAGCCATAGCTAGACCTAAGGTTTATCCCTGGATCGTCCAGGGTCAAACCTGTTCATCTAGGTGACACACAGGGGATCCAGTGCTCAGGCAGGGGTGAACCCTGGATGATCCCAGGATAAACCTTAGGTTTAGCTGTGGCCTGTGTTTCCCAGAGCAGAAGATGGCAAAACTGCCAACAATAGATCAGTAGCATTCTGGCTGCCCATCGCTGCAAAATGGATATCTGGACCTTGTGCATGTATAAATTGCAACTTAAGATGTTGCTGCAGGGATTCCTTTAATTTAAAATATTACTATGCATCACACATCAAAACCAAAATGCTCTTATGAACAAAACCAAAATGCCCTTATGTCCTGGCTGGCTGACAGGCGATGAGAGGTGATCAGATGCTGGATAGCTAGTCTGGGTGAATCACTCCATTTCTGATGGTGGGGAGAAGCAGTGTCATACTATCAGCACTAGAGCTGTTGCACATCTATGTCATTTTGAAAAGCAGCAAAAGTCTGAAATTGACCAGTGCTCCAGCAGAAACTGGTGATAAATGGTTCCAAGACAAGCATTAAAATGCAACTGGGGATATACACACATCTTATAGGATGAAAAAAGAATTCCCATGAATGGGTTGAAGAAAAAGAAATTTTCTAGATACATTTTAATTGGGGTTTAGACCACTGAATCCAACCCCATGGAAACTGCCTCAGTCACTCTGTGGGATAACCTTTGTTGGGAGAGAGACATGGGGAGTGTGACTCTGTTGATTCTCCTGGACCTCTCGATAGTTTTCTAATACCATTGACAGTGCTTCTGGAGAAGCTGTATGAGTTGGTGTGGTCAGTATCACTTTGTGGTAGTTCCACTCATATTCGGATGGCCATTTCAGGTGCTGCTGCTGGGGGGCTTCTGCTCATCCCCATAGCATTTATGTTTTGGGGTCTCACAAGGTTCCATCTAGTGATCCATGCTATTTAAATTTTATATGAAATTTCTGAGTGAGGTCATTCAGAAATTTAGAATGCAGTGTTATTGGTATACTGATGGCATGCATCTCTACCTCTCTGATTCATCAGATTCCAGTGAGGCAGTGGAAGTGCTTAATCAGTATCTCACCAAATAATGGACTGGATGAGGAAATAAACTGAAGCTCAGTCCAGGTACTGCTTGTAGGTGGTTCATCTGTCTGGGTGGGTAGTGTTCAGCCTGTAGCTTAGGGGTGTCTGTACATCCATCTTTGTCACTTAGAGATACACGTGTCTTAGGTATGCTAGCTATGACCCTGCTAGGATTGAGACAGCCTGGTTTCAGTGATCCATGCCCTCGCAACCTCCCAGTTAGATCACTGCAATGTGTTGCATATGGGGATGCCTTTGGAGATAGTCTGGACACTGCAGGTAGAGTTCTGACTAGAACTAGGGATTATGACTAGATTATACCAGTACTGAACCATCGTCACTTGCTCCCAGTTTGTTTCTAGGCCCAATTCAAGCTGTTGGTGTTAGCCTTCAAATTTCTTCACAGCTTGAGATCACATACCTAAAGAACCACCTCTTCCCATATGTTCATTTCCTGAGATCACCATCTGAGGCCCTGTTCCAAGTGCCCCCACAAATTTAGATTTGATAGGTAGCTAGCTAGTCATGAGAAGGCCTTTTCTGTGGTGGCCCCCAAATATGGAATGTCCTCCCTAGAGAAGTTCATGGGTTGCCTATTTTTATGACTTTTCAGTACAAGACAAAGACCTTTTAATTTTCCTGGGCCTTTAAAGAAAATAAATTGCTACTTTCTTCTTCACTTCGGTTAATAAAAATTTTATGTTTAAAATGTTTTTTAAATCATTCTTTTCCATGTTTTAGCTGCTTTGATATTTTTCTCTCTTTTGAAAACTACTTTAAATTATTGTTGCTGCTTTCAATTTCTTTTAATTTGTCTCATCATTGGTTTTAATGTATTTTGGGGGTATTTATGGTGCTTTGAAAGCCTTGGCTAAAGAGCAACTAATAAATTTAATTTAATCATCATCATCATCATCATCATCTTGGGGTCAATTGGAGTGAGTGGTAGTTGTCTGTGACAACTGTTTCCCAGAATATCCATTTTGCACAGAATCTTTCAATTAATCTAACCATTTCTTCTCAGAGTGCATTATATTGATGGGGAAATAATCAGAAGAATATTTTTCCATCAGACCTTGTTATGCATCTTCCCACCAACCACAGAATCACACAACATCAGGCAGCCCACCTGCATGGTTTCTCACACTAGCAGTATCTGCAGGGTAGGAGCAATTTCCTATTGGAACCTGTCCCCTGATCTTATTAGTCCTCTAATAGTTCCAGTATAAATGAGATGCAGAGTCTTAGCCCTGGTTAGTGTGGTGGTAGAGAATCTCGTGGGACCCCTCCTATTGTGTGTGTCCCATACTGAAGACAGTTTAGGTGAGTAACAAACAAAGGTGGATCAATAACCCTCATTAGAACAGAAACAGTGGGGAAATAAAACATCACCTTAAAGACATAGGAAGCAACTATGTCTTTTGATGTTTTTAAATCTAGAGTAAACACAGAGGGCCCAATCTGGATTGGGACTATAGTGTGGGGGTTAGGGCCAACTTTAATCCTCCCCACCCCATTGTGATCCAGAACTGGATTGACACCCCAATGACTGCAATTTTCAGGGCACAGCTAGACCTAAGATTTATCCTGGGATCATCCAGGGTTCACCCCTGCCTGAGCACTGGATCCCCTGTGTGTCACTTAGATGAACAGGTTTGACCCCTGGATGATCCAGGGATAAACCTTAGGTCTAGCTATGGCCATAGTCTCAAATAGTGATCCATTTGTTTTGTTGGATCGCTGTTTGGCACTATATATTGTAGGCACAGGAGCCCAGTCCAGATTGGGACTGCAGCAGAAGGGAAAGGGTTATAGCCCCCCTAATGTCCCCCCATGCTATGGTCCCAATCAGGACAGAGGCATGCACTTACACTAGAGTAAAAAAAAAAAAAGATCAAAGCAATAAGCTACATCTTTAAGGTAATATCTGATTTGGCCCACAGTTGAATCAGTCAAAGTTTTGATTGAATATCTAGTGAAGTGAGTTTCACCTGACTGGGGTCACCATTTCATTTTGTTCCTGCTGGGGCCCTGTACCCAAGAAAGCTGCATGCCAGAGAAAGGAGAAAGAGATGCAGTTCTCTCTGTCACTGCATTTCCATGCTGAATATGCCCTGCTAGAACAAAAGAGGTTGACCAGCCTACAAAAGGAACAGCAGATGTTTCCCCCACTGGTCACTTTGGTCCTGCTGCTCCTTCTGCTGAAGGCTTCACTTGTAATCTGCATGGCACTAGAGGTGAGAAACATCTTTCCTTCAGTACATGTTCAGTGGCAGCCTGGTTCCCTGTAGGAAGATAAGAAAAACATGGGGTGGGAATGGGTATTGGGTAGCAACTGCAATGGATAGTTCTGATGACTAGGCACTCACTTGCTGAGTGAGTGTTTGAGAAAGCGTCTTGCCATGTTGTTTTGGTTCCATTCCACATGCCTCAACCTAGATCTCCACTCACCCACTGTCACTGCTCCTGATGTCTACATTTGGAGATTCACCTGTTAGGAGAGACAGGGCAGACATGGTGACAATGCTGAACTCTCCATGTGGGTAGTTACACTGAAAACCTTCATCCCACGAACCTGCTTCCCTCGGATTATCACCGTAGTGCTAAGCTTTCGCGGTTGTTATTGTTTTTGCTACCGGGCGACAGTGATCCTTTGCATACCAGGAAGTGAGTTTAAGGGGGGAAATGTAAAAAATCATAAAAAACCAACGGATGACCCAATTCAATTCAAATTTGGTATGCTTAAAGCTCTCCCTAATATCTATTACTGTGCCAATTTTGGTGTCTTTATCTTCAAAGCTTATGCAGATGTAAGCATTTCTTTAAAATCCTGCTCCTGCGCCCCAGTGGCAGCTCGGAAGATACGCTCAAAAAGTAGGGGCTAAATACGGCAAATCTTTTTGCTTTATTGCACAATTAAGGCAGGATGCATGGGAGTACTTCACAATCAAAGCAGATTATAAGGTGGAAAACTTCGGAGTCCTTTGCATGCAATTCGCAGTGATTGCACAGTATAACACTGGTGTGATAAAGCTCTGAATGCTCTCTGCCATTTCTGTTTGTCTTGCTTCATGTACTCTGGCTCTTATCCTGCAGCAGCAACAACAGTGACACAAATCATGAACTTTTGACTTAACAGTGGCTCTTTTGACTTAACAGCGCTCACCACCGAAAAAAAGGCATGGTGGAAGCTTGTGTATTAAGGGAATTGTGGCATAACTAATGTTGGCATATTCTCTGTATTGGGGGCTGTGTGACTACCTGTCGAGTAGTGGAAGGATGTTAAGCCAGTATTCAGCTACCCCCAATTGTGTGGGAGGAGGGTGAAGAGACTATGTGACCAGGAGAGTTTAAGGGCCCTGCGCATCCATCTCTTTTCTTGGCGGGCTTTGGGTGGGGGGAATATGGGAGGTTAAGAAGTTACACTTGGAATCACGGGCTCCCCCTTTCTGGTGACTGCCCTTATTTGCTTACCTGTGGGATGTGACTTGTCCTTGCAACTCAGCTGCAGCAGTTGGGTTGTGTTTCCTCTTCATTAGCTGTATCTGGAGTCTTGCAGCAGAGTACTTGACCGGTTTCTGAGACAAAATAAATGTTATTTATCTACCTTGCGCCTCTTGTTGTTTGCCTTCGCTGCTTGTTGGTTGTGCAAAGTGCCCCTCTTCACTAAAGTTCCCCATCCTCAGCACTCGTGCGCTTCCAAGTTCTCCAGACATGAGGACAGAGTAATGAGACTTATCTTTATATAAGTTCTTTGGCTGGAACCTATATATTTCTGGGACAGTAATCTTGGACTCTCCACAGGCTTTAGGTATTTAGTTTAGTGATTCCATCTCTTTTGCAGACATAAAGTTTTGCTCTGTCAGGAGCAGGACTGACTTCTGCTTAGACACCAAATTCTGACTAAGCTCCACTCCTGTGATGGCACACCACCAACCCCACCCATTTTCACTTGTGGCATTGTAACACCAGCACATCAGTAATGCTACACTGATGTACACCCACTATACTGACATACTATTTGGCTCTGCCAGCACAGCAGAATTTAGTACTGATCTAATGCACATCCAGCAGAGGCAAAACCAAGGATCAGATTGCTCTATAAAGATCACGGGATGTATCAGAGAGAAAGCATCAGGTTCATAGCTTCGCTGTCAAACCGCAGCCTCATGCTTTTATAACTTGCTTTACAAAGTATATGGATGTCTGAGCATATGTTGCTTTCGTGCCAGCATGGTTAAAGAGCAGAGGCAAATAAGCTGCTTTCCCAAGACTTTGGAGATGCCACATTTCTCTTATATGAACCCAAAATGTATCTGCCAGTAACGTGAGCAGTACAGAGGATTTCAGCATGATTAGGCTCAAATGTCACTAATCCACTGCCATGCTAATATAGTAAAATAGGAAATTGCAATTAAGATATCTCAAAATCTGGGGAAAGCAGCTTGCCTCTCCCCCCCAAACTCATGCCCCCCCCCAGGTGTGTTGGTCTATAGATCCCCTCACCACAGCCAGCACAGTCATTGGACCAAGTTGGCTGAGGATGATGGGAGTTGTAGTCCAACACATGTAGAGGCTGCCAGGTTGAGGAAGGCTGAGCTAAAGGGCAGACTTTCTTTGTCCCAGGTCGGTAAATAATAATAAATAAGGCCCCAGGTTCAATCCTTGGCATCTCCAGGTAGAAATGGAGAAACTCCTGCCTGAAACTCTGGAGAGCCATTGTGCCAGTCAGTGTCAATAATACTGGGCTAGATGGACCCATGGTCTCTGACTCCAATCCTCCTATGGCCTTCTGGGGAACCCAAGGAGGGCTGGATTTGGCCCATGGACCTGAGGTTCTGCACCCCTGATGCAGACATGTTGGAACTGTCTTGTTCCCTCCTGACTGGATTGTTGTTGTTTTTCCAAATGGAACTGGCAAATCCTGAGAAATTACAGCAGTTTATAGGCTTGATTCATGATAGACACCAAATTATTCAGAATCATAAATAACCCCTAGCAGACGTTGGAGAGTTCTAAAAGGATTTCTTCAAAGTAGGTTAATGGGCAACAGAATAGCAGATGGGATGTAATGGTAGTGCACTGGGACAAACAAAATGTGGTAATCACGATTTATTTATTTATTTATTTATTTATTTATTTATTTATTTATTTATTTTGATAGTGCCGTTTGTGTGCATGGCACTTTACAGAGGAACAAACCAAAAGTGATGTCCCCGCCCCCAAGGAGCTTACGCCTAAAATTAAACCCAGTGGGAGGAAACAGAGAGGAGAGAGGCTAACCAAGGAAGAACATGTCTTCAATCCAGTTGCACATTTTTAAACCTAAAGCTCCATCCGACAAGCATTTTATTGCACGCTCATTACTGGGCACTCATGGAGTTTGCTCAGGTCCCTCACATAATGTTGTCTGCCTTCTGCCTCTTCTGGCCTTCCTTGCATGACAAAAATACCCTAATTAAGTCCAATGGTTTTTTAACCTCAAAATTACTGCTCTCTCCCACTGTGTGCAGGAGAAGCAGCGCCATTAGAACAGTGGACTCAATGGGCCTCATGCTCATTCTGTACTTCCTCTTTTGAAAAGAGGAAGTAACTGAGGAACGAAAACATGGGTGGAGAAGCGAAGGTAGGGAGCGTGTTAACCTCCGGTGTGATGGAGCTATTCGTTTTGGTAGGGGGTGAGAACTAAGGAATTGTGCCATTAGGAATCCCCCTTTCAGAGGGATTTGAAGGGAGAGAAGGAGACAACCAGGTAGTTGAGGATATGAAGACTTATATGTACGTGCCGATGGGATTTAATTTGTCAACTGCCCAGGAAGCAGACCTTAGGGTCATGGTAGGAAGTAGAAAACTAACTGAAAACATCAGTATAGTGCACTGCTGCGGTCAAAGGGGAAAATTCACTTAGGAAATATTAGCAAAGGGCTGGAAAGTGAACAGCAAGTCACATTTATTAAGGTAATACAAATATATCCTGCACCCACAGTTAGATTCCTATGCATAGATTCCTATGCACAGATTCTATGCACAGATCCTATGCACAGCATAGATTCCTATGCACAGTCCTGGTTGCCCCATAGTGAAAAGAATATCCTTTCCCTCTACTTTTTTTCTTCTTCAAAGCACAGAGACACAGAAACAAACATTCAAATTGGTTGGTAAGCTCTGGGTATATGTAAAAAGTATTTCTTTACACAGCATATAAATTAACTTGTGGGACTCATAGCCTCAAGATATAGTGGAGGCTATTAGAACAGAAGGCTTTTAAAAGTGTTACATTCATGGAAGAAGGATCCATTCATGACTTTTAGCCATGATTACTGGAAATAGATCCGTATATTCAGAAGCAGCATATCCCTTGGATTACCAAATGCTGCCAATAACAGCAATAACAATAAAGGAACACTCTTTCTGTCTTGAAATTCCCAGAATAATATGTCTGGCCACTGTCAAATGCAAACCTCTGGACTATATGGACCTTTGGTCTGTTCCAGGAAAGTTATTCTTACACTCTTATATATATTATTATTATCTGGTACAACTTTACATGTTAGCAAACCACAATAGTGTTATATTTTAAACCATTTAATGAATATTTTTCAGTATTCCCCCCTTTTTACACAAGTTTGTTATTTTCCTAATGTTCCCTTTCTTTCTCCCTCCCCTTTTTTTGACATTCCCTCTCATTCACAGGATTGACAAGTAAGTGAAGGTGGGGGAGGAAAGAATTCAAATCACAAACAATAATTCAAATAACATTCAACATTATCCAGTCATAGAACTCTGTAGAGTCTCCAACAACTAAGACCAAGCAAACTTGTTTCTTTTTGTTTCTGTCATGGATGAAGTGTTAATATATTCTAAACCCAGGAGCTAACAATCTAGGGAATTCTCAGGTGCTCATCAAACAGAAAATAATTAAGGACAGAAATCCTTGCTAATAAGAATAATTGCAAGAAACAAGCTTACCCACGGTTTGCAGGGGCATATAAAAATCTATTGAATGCATTCAGTTTAATATGTGAATAATTCCTTGAATAATATTATCACACACAAAGGACTTCCTCTAACAATGCCCCATTTATCTGCATGCACCAACCTGTTTTATGGGCTTAAAACGTTCCCTTAGGAAATTCAATTTTTAAAAAATCTAACCTTCAGTTCCTCTTCCTCTGCCTTCTACTCACCACAATGAGAAACACAGCCAGCCAGACCGCCTTCCTGACTTTGTCTCGCTGCTGCTCATGTTAGCTGCAGCTATGCAGTCCTCTAGACAATACGACAGGAATTGTGTTAGGTTTGCTGGAAGGACAAGCACAGCCTTTGCCATCTGCCTTGCATTTCTAAGGCTCTTGTCTGTTCTGGTCATTCATTCCAGGGGAAGAAGGACACTGGCTTTTTGGAGCTTTTTGTGCTTCTTCTCCTAGAGCAGTCCAGGGGAAAGAGGGGGGGGAAGACTCCGTGATCTTCATGCAAACTACCAGCCCGCCTGCTGCCAGCACTTGCTACTCCTGCCAGGGATGACATTCAGGATACGGCACTGGTTCCTCATTATGTAAGGCAGTCTAGGTCAAGTGTAGGAGAGAGACTACTGGCCTGAACGAGCTAGTGGGGTTCCTGCTTCAGCTTAATGCTTCATGGGGGCATGGAAGTTGGATTATGACCTTTTGCTGCATCTACTTGGGTAATTTTTTAAAAAAATTGCATGATTTAATAGTAACTGTGCTGTGAGATTCTCTCCCCCCTACCCTTTCAAATGACTGTCAGCCATGCAGTAAGAATGCAGAGGGGGGTGGAATTACTAGGACAGGAAAATCAGCTATATTTCCATGCTTGAATAACCGTAGCATTTCTTACTAGCCCTTTCAGCTTTGAAACTCTCTGCAAAACCAATAAATAATATATTAGGACTTGCTTAACAAACATCTTTTTTTTCTCTCCATGGGGGAATTGCCGTTGATTTAACTGATTAAGCAATGAAACGAATCCATTTCCTTCGAGGTGTTGCAGGAGAATGTTGTTGGGAATGGCTATTAGCTGTGAAAGATGTACTGCAATTTGTGGCTTTTTCCATTGCAGGGGACTTGCATCTCTAAACATCCTTCTTTCACAAGACAGCTGCTTTGTGTGTGTGTGTGTGCGTGAGTGATTTTAAATCACAACATAATCAAGGAAGATACTTGGCTTAGCCATCATTGAATGCCTCTGTGTATTTATATACCCCTAATATACATATGGGGGTGTGCATACTGCAGACAAGATTATACTCAATGACTGCTCTGCGGCGGTTCAGATACAGTACCCACTGTAGTGGTTGCAGTAGATGATGTCTATAGGTAAAGGGATTCAAAAAATATGCTGAACTCTATTGAAACAGTTCGGGGGGGGGGGGGAAATATTGATCCCATCAATTGGATTTTATTACTCAGTCTGTTGCCAGGGGTGGGTAAGGGGGGAATTCTCAGTAGTGGGTTGCAGCAGAACAGGCCTTGGGAGTAAAGAGCACAGTACTGATGCAGCAAGCTTGTGGATGGAATTTCAAGCAAATGAGCTCATTTTGCCAGAGTGTTACTACTTAATGAGGCAGCATGATACATTTGAAAGTACCCTGAAGCAGGGAGGTTTTGTGCAGTACCATGGACAGCAATAAAGCAACTATTCTTCAGATTGTATAAAAAAGACAAGGAGAGAAGTTCCTTAAAAAGAATTAGTCATCTATAAAAATTATATGCATGCCTAAACCAAATGTACTCTTTCGTTATTTTATTTTTTAAGGTAGTTCTAGTTACTCTTCTTGGAAGAGAAAATGTCTTCAGTCAGCACACTGACTCATTAAATTCTGCTAGCTTGCTACTGAGTTCTAGAAAGGTTCACTGTGTTCACGTAGCACTTTTCTTGAGTAAGCAGCTAAGCATCTGTAACTCATATGGGGACGTTAAGGGGTGTTCTGGTTTAACAGTGGGATACTGGTCAGCATTTATCGCACACTTACTAAAACAGTCAGAAAATGTTTTCATGATTGCTGTTCTTTCATATCTATGAGTGGATGGGGTAAGTTGTTTGATTAACATTATCATTTGATAAGAAAACATGTTTTGTGTCCACAGACAGTATGATAGATGTAGTGCAAGGAGCAATACAGCTAATAACAAAAGTGTTCAGGAATTAAAATACCCATTCTAATCTTAGGTACTTCTCATTATTTGCTTCAGAGAATACTATTATGAGTTTTTTTAAAAGGGTGATTTGTATCTCCCAAAAGCAAAAAAAGAAGAAGAGTCAATTAACAGTGCAGTCCAATGCACATCTACCTGGAAGTAACTATTCCCAGGTAAGTGTGTATAGAATTTCTTCTAAATAGACTTTTAAAGAACACAGGCTTTTGTATAAAAGTAAAAGAGAGAGAGAGAGAGAGAGAGAGAGAGAGAGAGAGAGAGACCTTGTACTATTATTATTTTTACTAATTACATTTATATCCTGCCTCTTGTAAAGAACTCAAGGTGACTTCTATAGTCCTCCTCTCCATTTTATCCCCACAACAACCCTGTGAGGTAGCTTATGCCAAGAGTTAGTGACTGGCCCAAAGTCACACAGTGAGCTTCATGGCCAAGTAGGGAATAGAACCTGCATTTCCCAAATCCCAGTTCAACACTCTAACTACTACACCACAATGGCTCTACTGGTATATTTTTAGTTCTTCGAGTAACATATCTTACAGGCTAGTCCTATGTATGCTTATTGGAAAGTAACTACTATTGGATTCAGTGGGGTTAGTGTGTGTGTATAGGACTGCAGCTTTAGGATTAGGAATTTTCCTTCACTTCCTCCACCCCCTCCTCCTCCTCACATTAAAGGAGATAGCATCTAGCTCTCTATTGGTAACTGGGAGTAGTGTGTGTGTGTGTGTGTGTGTGTGTGTGTGTGAGAGAGAGAGAGAGAGAGAGAGAGAGAGAGAGAGAGAGAGAGAGAGAGAGAGAGAGAGAGAGAGAGGAAGTTATGGATATAGATTTCATTCCACTAGCCTGTTAAGCTGAGGTATTTACATCCACACACCAATCTGATGGAAATTTTTATATTTACAAAGGAATAGGTTTTGTTGATCCCCATGGAGATTCCTCTAAATGAATATGCATGGGATAGCAAGCCTAAGACAGAATGACAGTGCAATTCTATGTATGTCCATTTGTACATAACTACCACTGAGTTCAATGGGGCTTGCTCCTAGGTAAGTGTGTTCAGGATTGCAGCCTGAAATGATCAAAGTTAATTTACATGCAGTGCAATCCTATGCATGTCTACTTATACCATTGGATAATACCATTGGATTCAATGGTATTATCAATCCAAATACCATTGGATTCAATGAGACTTACTCCCAGGTAGATCTGTATGGGACTGTAGTCTAAGCCAGCTTTTCAGAGCAATCCTATACATGTGTTCCCTTAGAAGGAAAACCTAATCTATTCAATAGGGCAAGTGTGTATATGATTGAAACATAAGTTCCTTTGATAGTTTGTGGACAGTGGATCTGTAGCAAGGTGATTTACTGAAGGGATGATTTTAAAGTGGTCTGTCATTTATTTTATTTGTGAGGTCTTCTTTGTTTCACTTTTTTGCATTGTGAATCTTGTATGAACAGACATTTTAAAAGCCAGCCATCTGTTCCTCAGGGTGCCCTGAACACTGCAAGCCCAATGAAGTACATAGAGTGTAGGCCAAACAGTCATTATGAAGATTCAACTTTCCAAGAAATGGAAAATCTGTGGAAATCAATGTACACAGATGTATTCAAACAGACAGTATGACCAACTATAATGTAGGTGAGAAGATTAAGATGAAAACAGCCCTTCCCAAGATATGTTGGACCGCAACTCTCCCTTTCCCAGCCAGCACAGCAAATGGCCATCTTGGCTGGGGATTATGGGAGTTGCAGCCCAACATATCTGGAGGATGCAAGGTTGGGGAAGAACTGGATTAAGACAATCAGCACAAGTCCTTTTGAGCGCTTTGGCCTGCAATTCACAAACCTCGTGAAATAGATTCATGCATGTCAATAGTATCAGAAGAACTTTGTGGGTTGTAAAATGTGTAATTGTCACTGCTTAATTTAAGATAGCAATAAGGGCTATTGTTGGGCACTGTTCAGTCTTTGTATGGTCTATACGCTTTGCATCCAGTTCTTAAATTGAGGAGGAATAAGATGGGGCCTGGCTGCTCCCTCCTTCTCACTACTGCCATTCCTTGTTGCTTCAACTCCTCCCCACAGAGCATTGAGCAACCCAGGCCCCTATTTATGGAATTGACTCCTGCTAATGTGTAGCTTATGCATGTGAGACAATACCGGTGGGGTGATGGGTTGCTTGGTGTCCCATGTAGAGGAGGAGGAGGCCTGCCCAGAGAGCTTCGGCTGTGGGACGGTATATAAATGAAATAAATAAATAAATAAATAAATAAATAAATAAATAAATACATTGCTGATGCCTAGTGGGGGAAGGGGTTGTATGGATGAGTTCTGTGAAAGGTCACAGTATGTGTGAAGACACACACAGAGAGAAAGAGAGTCTATACACACATACACACAGAGCACATAGTCTGCAGTCCACATAAAGAGAATGTCTGCTGTCCTGCCATATGCATGTGCACACACACACACACACACACAGTCTATAAACATGCACATAGTTTACAGTCCACACTCTCACAGAGTCACACTCACACACAAAGTTGGATTGTGACCAAAGAAATTTAATATAGTTTTAATTTTATGATTATAATGAAATGAAACATATGTTTCATTCAAAATCATCATAATGAAGAGAAACACAAAGCAATGAGAATAGAATCAGGTAAAAAAATCATCTCACCTCAATGAACACTGAGCTGTGGATTACTGTCCCTTTGTTAAGATGTTCTTCATTCACAGTCCCCACCTTCCCCCATCCTCTTACATGTGTTTTTGTTGTCGATTCCAAAATATCTTGGGTTTGTTCCAGTCTAAGTTACCTGTATTAGTTCCCATTGAAATAAGACTTGTGAAGGCAAACTTTTCATATTGAATTCAACTACATTAGGCTGAGAGACAATATGGCCTAATACAATTCATTGAGCTTTATGGCTGCACCAGCCAGAGAAAGGAGTGGGCAAACTTAGCTTCTCCTCCCCCAGTGTCGTCTTCTTCTTCTTCTTCTTCTTCTTCTTCTTCTTCTTCTTCTTCTTCTTCTTCTTCTTCTTCCTTCCATTGGTTCTAATGGAGAGAAATTACTTATGCCAGTCTAAGGCTAGGGTACACTAGGAGCCCAATCCTGGGGCCAGATGGGGGACTGGGGGTGGGCCTCATTATGTAATTATTAGATTTATATCCTGCCTTTGCACCAAACAGAAGGCAGCTCTGCTGATTTATCCCATTCCAGAAGTGCTAGCTGGAATTAGTTTCCAGAAGTTGTGCTATGAAGCGTTAGCTTCCCGTTGCACTAACAGTTCTCCCCACTAGTGCAACATTATTAGTGCTGGCAGACTGCCAGGATTGGATATTGCCCAGTACCTCCAATATGTGGTAAGAGTCAGCATTGGCCTTGGGGCAAGCCACTGAATAAAAAGTTGCATGTATAAAGTCTGCATGCTTAGACTGCCCTGTAGTGACCTTTTTCTTTTTTTAAAAAAAACCCACACCCAATGTAACTAGTTTTTAGTTCTTTCTTTTCGTCAATTCAGAGTTTGTTGCATCTCTGGGGGCACTTGCACCTTTATTACCCTTTTTGTAAGGCCAGACCATTCAATCCTGGTGAAATATTTTGGGTGCAATCCTCTGATCCCTTAAATCAGCATGGCAGCATCCATTCATTTGTGACAAGTTCAGTGAGGCCAAATTTGCAAATAAAGTATGAGGCTCCAGTTTGAAACATCTTGGTAGAGTCCAGCTGAGTTCTAATGAGGAACCACTGGCACAGATGATTTTAGAATGGCTGTTTTTACTTCTTCATTACTAAGTAAAAAAGTAAAAAGGCAAAACACAGCAAAACGAAATAAGATATCAGCAATACTGCTCAATGCCAAACAGAAAAGAATAATCAGGTTATTCCTGTGACCAAAGCATCGCTTTCGGCCCTCACCTGGATTACTCTAGTCTTTAATGATAATGAGAGTAATAGAAGAAAGTGATGGATTATTATTTCATTTCATTTACATTTAGATCCCACTGCTTGGCTGATCAGGGACCCTGGCTTCATGTGCAAACAAACTGCATTTCAAGAGCTGTTTCATTGAGAAATGAAAGCAAAAATTAAATGCCATAGTAAATCAATTCTGCCCTGTTCCTTCCCCACAAAACTCAAAACCTTCAGAGTGCTCCTGTGTTTCAGCTGAGGATCATGTAATCCTGGAGCAATTCATGTGCAGTGTGAGAGAGCCAAACACATGACCTTCCATCTCTTGTAGACCAATGATTCCTTGGTTCCAATCTCCGTTGACTGGGTGACCTTGGCCTAGCCACTGTATGCCAGCCTCAACTACCTAACATGGTGGAGATGTTAAATTGTGGGGAGGTATGTCCCACCTTTAGCTCCATGGAAGAAGGGTGGAATAATAAAATAATAATTAATCACTTAAAAAAAATTCAGAATGAATATCCACCTGTCTGTCAGCACCATAGCATTCAAGGCCATGAACTCTAGACATCTGAAACTTGCCATGCATACTAAGTGGACCTTAGGGGTGTGCACCTGAGGATTATTTGCTTTTGAATTAATGTAATCATGTCCACGTGCTTAAAGCCTGCAGTAACATCTTCAGCCACTAGGAGTAGACTTTGAAGCCAGGGGAGACTACTAGGCTGAGGGGCACAGTTAAACATTTGTCTCCTGCCGTGCCCTCCCCAGTGGGCAATGGAGTGCATAGAGCTTTCCATCAGGGAGTTATAGGGGTGCATTGTGGTGGGCACCATTCCTAGGGGTCTCAGTAATGTGGCGTAGCAGTTAAAACATTGAACTGGGACTTGGGAGATCCAGGTTGTAGTCCCCACTCAGCCATGAAGTTCACTGGGTGACCTTGGGTTAGTCATCAATTTTCAGCCTACCCTACTTCATAGGTTAGTTGTGAGGATGAAATTGAGAGGAGGAGAACCACGTTAGCCACCATGGGTGCCTCGCAAGAGAGAAAAATATGATGATGATGATGATGATGATGATGATGATGATGATGATAGAATCAAAAGCAGCTGTAGGTTCACTCAAACAGGGTAGGCACACTGTATCCAACTCTGACAGCTTCATAACTTTGTTTGAAGGCTTTGCTGTATCAAACTAAGGGCTGTATCAAACCAACCTTAGCTGGAACAGTTTTTGTGAACAGCCCAGAGAGCTTCGGCTATTGGGCAGTATAGAAATGCAATAAATAAATAAATAGCAAATCCAGGTTCATTTGCTAAACATCATATGATGATGATGATGATGATGATGATGACGATGACGATGACGATGGAGAAGGAGGAGGAGGAGGAGGAGAAGGAGAAGAAGAAGAAGAAGAAGAAGAAGAAGAAGAAGAAGAAGAAGAAGAAGAAGAAGAAGAAGAAGAAGAAGAAGAAGAAGAAGAAGAAGAAGAAGAAGACTACTCATGGTGGATGAATGCCCTAGAAACCCGATAATGATACAGAACCAGATAGTGGCAGTAACAGATCAAGCAGACATGCTGTCAGTGCTGTTAAGTGGCCTGCTGGGACTGTTTCTCTTGCTTGGACTCCTGGGACCAATGCAGTGCAGGAGCAGAAGAGGCTTCCCTATCTACAGATTGCAGCACAAACAAAAAATGTGCTTTCACACAGTAGGCAAAATGGGTGACATAGGGTTGATTCTCTTGGGAACGTTGTTGCATGTTATAACCAAGCCTCCCACAATCTTTTTGTTTTTTAAAAAAAATAATCAGAAGAGGGCTGGGCATGTTAGGTGATGTTGGCACGTAGGCAAGCTGTTTGGCAAGGTTTTTGAAGGAAGGTGAGGCTTAGTTGACCTACCCACTATTTTTGGCAGGCCTTGAGGATTTGTCTGCTTGGTTTAATTCCTTTGTGAATTAACCCCTTCCCCAACATTTGAGGATGTCTGCACAGGTCCTCGAGCAGGTCCAGCAATAGATTTGTGATGCTGGCTGATGATGGACAAAATTAAGTTGACTATAATGCCAGGCAATGTTCCACCTGTATACAGTCTGCCCTATAGCAAATTACTCTAAAGTGATAGCAAGAGTGGGAAAGTCTTCATCCTAATGGCCAGGAGAGTTGCTAGCAGTCAGAATTCATAATACTGGATTAGAAGATGGTCCTGTAGTCTGAATCAGTCAACATAAAGCT
Source organism: Elgaria multicarinata webbii (assembly GCF_023053635.1). Classification (NCBI taxonomy): domain Eukaryota; kingdom Metazoa; phylum Chordata; class Lepidosauria; order Squamata; family Anguidae; genus Elgaria; species Elgaria multicarinata. The sequence continues at coordinate 45,734,016 of NC_086172.1, forward strand.
GTGCCTTAGAAACATGTTTTGATTTTGAGTTAGTCTCCCATCCCTGATGTTTTCCCATAAAACAGGATATTTTTGAATTTATCCTCATTTCCTCATTCAGCATTCCATAGGTGAGCTCTGCCATGGTCTAATTAGGGATGGGTGGGAATTTCATTTTAATTAAATTTTGATAAGGATTTATCCAAAGTCACAAAGTTCTCCATGTTTGGAACAAAAAGAATTCAGGATTAAAAGCAACAACAATAACAATGTGGAACAAACCAAAAGGCCTAGGGCCTTGAGTGCTTTCTTCTTAAAAGTCTGGGTTTATTGTTTGTTTTTAAAAAATCTCAAAAAAAGTCTGGGTTTAAATCTCTGTGTATGCAGTCATATTAGTGCTTAATTAGGGCTGCCGCCTCTTTAAAAGCTATGGCAAGCAGGTGAGCATAGTCCTCTCCATGCTGGGAATACCTATTGAATTTAGTTGGTGCAGGTGAGTGAGAATTTTGTTTCAGTTTGTTTGTTCTTATAAGAATTTAGCAACATTTGCCAAGTTCTTCATATTTGGGAGAGAAAGGACTTGAGATTTTTTTAAAAAAATACAAGAGAAAGCAAAACTGATAGATTTGCCCAGCACTAGGCCTAGTCAGATTTGCATTTTCCACTGGGTCTCATGTCCAGGAATAACTGGTCAGTTTAACTCTCCCCCCCCCTTTTTTTTTTGCCAGAGGGAGAAATAGAGCAAATGGACAGTGATGACAGTGGCAAGGAGGAAGGCCTCTGAAAATTTGGAACTGTCTTTTTTATACAACATGTATTAACTTATGGAATTCATGATGACAGGGTGGTGATTGGAAATGAGATGCTGGACTAAATAGACATTGGTCTAATCTAAGAAGGCAATTTGTATGTTCTTACTAGTGTAATCATTAAGGACTTGCTAGAAATTATGTTTAGTTTTTCCCCCCTGTTAGGAGTGGAGATCTTTAACAAATGAGGTGAGTGTCATGGAAGGCTTAAATGACACAGTCAAGAAGCTGGACAAGAACTTTATTGTAGAGACTCGAACAAGACATCAACAGGAAATGCTTGGCTCCATTCAGATATAACTTAAGTCCTGTGCCACCTGGTGACAAAACTATATAATGACATTGTCCACACGCAGAGTAGGATGTTCAGATTATATAAAATGGCTATTCAGGACTTCAGTAATGAAATCCACATTTTGGATTACAACTCCTGCACTAAGCACTCCACCATTCCATGCAGGCAACATGACCAGCTTACCCTACTCATTGAGTAGTCCAGGCAAAATAAACATAAGGCACAGGTATTTCTTCATGCAAACCCTAACTTGCTGCCTCAGCACCAACTAAATGAACACAGAAGATGATCCATGTGCTACCACTTCCTACCATTCAGTCATTCCCTATCAGGCCCCCAACCTATCATGCTCCTTACCATACTGCACTTGTCCTGTACTTAAAAGGTTTCAATGATGCCAAGCTCAGGCCTTTCAGAAATACTAAACATTCAGCCCTAGGGGATGAAATAATGTGAAAAGAAAGCAGTGAATTTAAAATAGCGATGATGAAATTAAATCTGTCAACATAGCAGCCCATAGTAGAATAAAGTACTCAATCTGATTTTCTTAAATTCATTATTTTAAGGCAAATAATACAGAGACAAACATACACACACACACATTATCAGGAAGCGAGAAGTATTTTTAATGCAGTTGGAACATGTGAAGTTCAACTCACTGAACTCCAAACAAGAGTAAATAGTTCTCCATGTTTAGACTGCCTTCTGCATTTAATCCTGTGTGTGTTCTACAACACTGGGATGGGTAGAATTCCACATGCTTACTACCAAATAGATGATAAGGTGCCAGGCTTCCACACACAAACAGGCTTCCACACACAAACTTACACACGCACACTCACATCCCTAGTCAGATGAGTAACTGTATGTACAAATGGGCTCTTACTGAGCCTTCTCGGATGAACAGTCATTGTGTTGATCAGCTGTTTGGGACCAGGAAAGCTGGGCTTAATCTACGCTGCTCCACTCTTCTTGAGTTGATCAACATCATTACTGCTTTTTTAAGAAGGCAAGGTCTGTTCAGCCCTGGCTGCTGCACGTGTGCGTAGGTGGCTCAGAGCCACAATGTCATTTGGATTAGGGTGCAGAAGTGTAATTTTATGGCTCAACTCTCACCCTAACCTAGAATTCTGCATTGTTGTTGAATAGTTAAAGATACAGTCTTGGAACTTCATCCCATAGTGTGCTAAGCTCTTATTGTGCAATATTTAGAACTTCCATTTTTAAATATCTAAATGAGATGGACCTTTATAGTGCTGTTGTATATCTGTATCAGACAGGTTATGTAAGAATATGCGTATTTGATACGTTTCGTATGGCTCCACATTCCCAATTTCCCAAGCCATGAGAAGTCCCCAAGGGGCAATGCTCACTGGATTTTCATTTGAATGAGAAGACCGATGATGCTCCTTTTATCATATCTGCTTTATTTTTATTTACAAATATACAAGTAGAGCATACAAAGAGGTAAACAAACAGCAGGAACTCCTATGAGACAAATCTGCTACCCCACATTAAATCCCCCAGAGTGAGTCTCTGCAGTTCCAAGATACCTTCTGCCAACTCCCAGTTCTCCCTGACTCTATTTATTCCAAGCTGCAAACTTCTCTTTCTCTCTTTCTCTTTTTCACCCCCCCCCTACCTTATATTAGCACCTCCTGATAGCTAGCCCATCATGGCCAGTCCTGCTATTAGGCAGAGTGAGGCAACTGCCTCCGATAGGAGATATGGTGTGTCTATGAGTGTGAGTGACAGCAGCAGCCAACTCTGGGCCTTCCTAATGAGTCCCCATGTTGGACCACAGTGCTGTGTATCCCACACAGACTTTCGTGCTCTCCCTAAACTAGGCTGCTGACAACAGGTGTGGTAGAGGAGACTGTCCCATCACCAGTGTTGAAATGGAATTCATTTGCTACTTCAGTTTGCTTCTGTACATGGAGTGGGGAGGCCATCTTTGTCCTTTGCCTTAGGCAGCAAAATTGCTTGGGCCACTCCTGATGGCTATCTCCTTCAAAACACTCCAGAGTTCTCCAGGTATCAGAACAAGACTGTCTCCTAAATGTTATCTCCCAATGAGACTGTTAAACAGACATCTACCCAACAAAAGGAAATGGTCAGCCAGCCATAACAACATAGTGGACAGGATAAGGGTTTCAGATTTGGTGCGTCTACTTCTTTTTCTGCATTCAATGAGAACTATATTGCCCCAAGTTGTCTTGCCTCTCTCTGTTGATTTGTCCCCATTGCCTTAATTTCACCATTGATCCTTGAAGCCTGTGCATTATGGACATGAAATGATTGCATGAAATGTGTAAATTAACATGTTTAAGGCTCCCACTTAAACATTTCTGGCTAAGCTAGCCTTCTCCAGCCTGGTGCTTTGTTGATGCTTTGGACTACAGCTCCCAGCATTTCTCACCTGACTAGGATTAATGGGAATAAACTCCAAAACAACTGGAGAGCACCAGGTTATGCCTAAATCATTCCCATTTAGGCTGGACTTTGACTGGAAGATCCTGCAAGAGCTTTTGGCACTGTCTGACTTTTTACTGTCCTATCCACCAGTAGGGGGTTAGAGGGGCAGGAACAAAGCTGAACACCAAACTCCATGGAATATTCCCCTCCTACAAGTGGAAACAGATGGGAAAAGACTAAAGCTGCAATCCTATACACACTTTTCTGGGAGTAAGCCTCATTGAACACCGTGGGGGGGGAGGGGGGCTTACTTTTGCCTAAACTTGTACAGGATTATACTGCAAGTGTTTTTTTTAAAACTCTGGCTTGCTTTAGAACTGCCTGTAATTTTCTCGTTGGATGTGCTCTAATATGTATGGAGAGCTTGGTCTTTTGGCAGCATTTGTTTAGAATCATTTGTGTTTTGGTGGTCCATTTTTTATTTTTTTTACAAGAATGCAAAACTACTGGCTGAAATCCTATTACTCACTTACTTGGAAGTAAACCCCCTTGAACTCCAAGGGACTTACTTGTGTAGACATGCATACCATTGTCCCACTAATTAACATAGTATTTTAAGTTGGTTGCATAATTAAATGGTGGGAAATTGATTGCTAACAGCCCATCTATCTATGAAACAAAATCAGTTGTTCCTGGATTGTCACTGTACTATTTAGAGTGTATTTGGGGCGTGTGAGGGATGATGTCTTATGGTGGTATAACCCCATACGAAAATTCTCCCTGGATCACGCGGAGGAGGGTTCTTGAATAGCCTAGGACAACCCCCTCTATGCAGGATGTTCTTTTCAGATGTGGAATTCCCCTACCTGCACTCAGATATGGAACAGTCCAGAAAATGTGTGTGTGTTTTTGCACGTCTGCAACAATACAGAGTAAGTGGCACTATATAACATCCAATGGAAGGAAAACCATTTTTAGTTTTAACGCAGATGGCAATGCTTAGTGGTTTCTGAAATCACCTGAAGACTTAATTTTGCTCATCGTCGTTTGCGCCATCGAACACATGATCAGCATCCCTTCCTATAATGAAAGAAGGGGTGGCGGATGAAAAAAAGACGACTGCAAAGATTCTGGATATCTGAATGTTTTATAGCCTCTTTTAGTTTGGTCACTTCTTAAGTGTATCTGGATTGTGGCCCACAGTGGCTATTCATAGACTTGGTAAAAATGCTGTTCTGCTGAACAGGCTTTTTAAAAATAAATAAATAAAGACCCAGCAGCACATAAGAGTGTGGATTCATTTATTTTGCCAGTAGATGGAGCTGTCCTGTAAAGATGATGGGTTCTCTTTTATTATTTTTTCTCCTTTTCCCCCCACTTTTTTTTCCAAGCTATTTGCTGATTTGTATTAGGTACCATAGAGTGAGCCTTCGAACAGGAAGCCGATGCTGAAGCAGAAAGGATACTGCAGAGGTCTCTCCCTCCCTCCCACTCTTTTCCCCCCCTACAATGAAAATGCAGCAGTTTTGAATACTTGGAAACCTTTTCGGAACTGGCAAGCAGAAGAACTGGGTTAGATAGCATATCGTTGCAATTGCCATTCCTGGATCCTCTCCCAACCCTCTTTCTTTTGCGCGATATATTTATAATGCTTGTAGATGACCAGGTAAGGCAGCAGAATATTTTGTTGTTCGACTTCTGTTTTCCTTTTAAACCTTGTGGAGATGCTTACTCCGGGCATAGCATAGAAAAGATCATTCATTTGGGGATTTGCTAAAATCTGGAAGAGGCTGAAATGAGGTCGGTTTTGCAGCAGAATGTTTTGCTGAAAGCCGGGTTTCACTCACCTTACATTTTTTTGGATGCATGCCAATTCCTCTGGTTATTTGACTGTTGTTGTTGTTGTTGTTGTTGTCACAGTCGAGATGTTCCTGATAGTCATTTAGGAATGCTCTCCCGTTCTTTTAAAGGTCATATTGTTTCTTAGTGTGAAGGATATTCTGGAGACTTATCTTGAAGTCGAATAGCAAGGCAGAGCAGAGCACTGCAGGGGTGAATAGCTTTCCTCACTCTGTTCCAGAAGAGGCTGTGTTTCATAGGCCCAATGTCTTTTAAAGGTTTATTTGTTGCTTCTTCCCCCACCCCGCTTTTCCCCCCTAGAAGAAATAACTGTTTCAATGAGGTGTACAGTTGACAGGCATTGGGTTAATATAAAGAACGTTCCTGATGCTAAGTACTGCAGATGCAACTCAGTTCGTAACTGAAAATGTTCTTTTCAACAATGCAGGGAATTTGGCTTGTGAACCTCGAGTCAGACTTTCAGCATCTTTGCTAAAATAGATTTGTCCACTGTTTCGTGTCTGAGGTATGTGCTTAAGACTTAATTAAATACATTCGCCTTGGCTAGAGCTCCCCCTCCCACAGCGCTTTTCACCTGGGAAGAGTTTTGGTTTTGTTCGGCATTTTTTTGCTACTAAAATAATTAGCTTAGACATCTTGATTGGAGTATTGGGGTGAGGTCTTTAAGGTTATGGTTTCAGACATATGTCCAGAGGCGCTGATGTTACAAGTGTGATGTCTCTATGGAATCCTCAGATGCTCTCAGCCCTTCACCTCTGAGAGACGGGGACTTTCCCCCTTGGATGTGTAAGCCAAGGAGCCATCGTGCAAAACAGACCGAAACAGAACATTGTAAAGACTGGTGCCATTTTTAAAACAAAACAAAAAACCTTTCAGGGTTTTGGAAAAAAGTGATGGGCCTTCATTTGCTGCACTAAGGCACAGATCTCAAGCAGGCTGCATCAGTGTCATTTTCATCCAGTCAAGCACAATGGCTGACTTAATTCTTATCTAACGTATTCTACCATTTTGTTGCATGCAGAACTTTCCAAAGGTCACGATAAGGACTAGTCTGTATATCATAGCTTATCTCCATGGCAATTTATTTCCATGTGGTGAGTCTCCTCATCCCCCACATAATGTTCAGTGGGGCTGGCTTTGTGGATATCACTGATTGTGTGGAGAATTTCCTCACCTATACCAGATGTTCGTAAGACACACACATTGCTGGCAGAGAAGAAACCTTCTGTCTGATCCTGAGGTTCCACTTAGTAGGTCACACTAAACATTGCAACAAGAGGAAGTTGCTATATGGAAGTATTTTGTTACAAGGATACGTTCATGCATAGACCAGCCTTACACCTCAATGGCAGGAAGAGATGTTTGGCCCTGTAGAGTGCAGTCCCATAATCTGTCTATTGATTGAACCCAGTTGACAATGAATGAGCAGCACAACAATAGTTGGCAGAACTGGGCACATCGTGTAACTGAACATATATTTAGATGGTTGTATCATGTTTTATCCAAGGTGAGGAACTATAAGTGGCATCTGTTCTATTCGGTGATTTATGACCCATTTTTGACCATAGAACATCGCCTAGGAACAGTGTTGGGTTTTTCTTAAACCTTTGCTTTGATGTATGTTCTTAATAAGACTACATCAAAGCAAGTGCTTGCAGGAGGGAACATTCTTGGTAAAGGGAAAACTCTATATTCATAACGGAAAATTATATGCATGAGTCCAGCTTTATCAGATGGTGTCACCCATATCGACCTCTCTAGACTTCCTGTGCTACTCCTAATCTAGCAATGAATCAATTCTGATAAACATACCTTCAAGTATTTCATTTCAAAATGCATTTGGGGGAAAAATAAAAGCTAGATTAGCTCTGTGGTTTTATTTTCAAGGTAAAATATCCATGCTGTACTTTTAAAATACCCTTTACAGAAGACAGAAACATAACAATTGTATAGACCAGCATTCCCCAACCTGGTGCATCCCATCAGCCTCAACTAGCATAGCCAATGGTTAGAGATCCTGGAAACTGAAGTCCAAAATGTATGACAGGCACCAGGTTGGGGGAGACTGGTACAGAAGCTGAGGTTCTTATTTCTATGGACAAGCCTTTTGAGGGTTCAGTTTGTAACCTGTGATACCCCTATGATGTTCTGGTTTTTAATGGTGGCTGGATTTCATCCCATCCCTCTTTCTCAGGAGAGATGTGTCCCTAAAGCAGCCTTCCCAAACCTGGGGCCCTCCAGATGTGTTGGACTTCAATTCCCAGCAATGCCCAGCCAACCAAGTTGGGGAAGGCTGACCTACAGGCTGTACCCAGTCACTTCATTCAGTATTTGTATACTCAACACCTGCACTCGTAGTTTGTTCTGTTGTCCATAAATCCTCGCTTTCAGAGGGTGTTTTTCTTACCCATTCATCCACTTTCTGGCTGTCTCCTCACCTGCTGTGCCAACTGCCTCACAATAATTATGCCTTTGGTTAACTCTCCCATTTCCATATTTTCTCCCCTTCCAAAGCTGTATGAGCATCAATATCTTCCTTCTTAATAGAAGGTACCTCAATCAACCTTTTTTATTTCTGTCTTTTAGTTCCAGATCTCTTCACCCATATATTGATTTGAAAAAGTCCTCTATTGCATCCTTCAGTAATTGGTCGCCCAGCAATGTCTTCTAATGCTTCCAGGATTTACTTTCATTTTTTATACGTTGTAATTATGGTTACATCAGAAGCCTGCTCTTCCGTCTCATTGAGGAAGGGCCATAGCTCAGTGGTAGAGCACCTGCTTTATGTGCAGAAGGTCCCAGATTCAACCCCCAGTGGGGTGGAAAACTTCCTGCTTGAAACTCTGGACAGCCGCTGCCAGTCAGTGTTTATGATACTGCACTAGATGGACTAGTGGTTTGACGGTGTATAAGGCAGCTTCCTACATTTTTCACATCCAAGGATAACACATAAGAAATTATGGGCAGTATCCAATATTGCTGCTGTACTCTCACCGTTTTTGTTGTGCTAACAGGACCTACAACAGGAACTAGGGGTTCTAAGTGCAATCAAGGAAACAAGTGGAAATTGACATTTCCAGAACGGAGCAGGTTGGTGGAGTTCCATTCTGCATGTGCCTCATTCTGGAAATGAGCATTTTGCTGCAGGATTCGCTAGCTTCCCGTTGTGTTAGCAGTGGATCTCACTAGCATGTGGACAGCATTGGATACTGCCCACTGTGGATGAGATCAAACTCACTTCCATCCATAAGCGGGAAGCACCTCCATATGAGAAGAGAGATGATATTTCCTTCTGGTGACAACTGATTGCACCACATAGGGTGTCATTCCTACAAAGGATTGCCTCAACCTGAGGGGCTTTTTGGAGGATGTAGAGCCAGCCTCTGGAGGGGGAATTAAAGAGTCCTCATGTATGTATGATGGTTGGGTTCCAGACAAAGCAAATGTGGGTCAAGCTAGCAAGTAATACCGTTAGATATCCTCTTGTGTGATATGGGTCAGGCTTTTAAAAATGAACTACTTCAATATAACAGAACTGAGCTAAACTTGATATTAGTTAAAGTTGGAATCTAAAGCCAATTTCACATGGCCATTTTTTCCTATTTTCCCAAGGTTTATTTTGAGGATTATTTTAAAGTTTATATAACAATAACAAGACAACATCCACACTAATTCTGTATATGTTCATTTTCCAAATTTACAATGGAGAATACAATTACAGATGTTACTTCTACCTGTCCTAGACAATGCACATTTTAATTTCCATAAAGCAATCCTAAGTATGTCTACTAAAAAATAAGCCTTATTCAGTTCAACAGAATTTACTCCCTAGCAAGTGGGTATAGGCTTGCAGCTTACCTGGGAATAATTCCCATTGAACTCAATGGGCCTTACTTTAGAGTAGACATGCATAAATTGCACTGTAAGTCTCCCATATGCATTCCGTTTCATTTTGCATTATCTTGGAGCAATAAGAAGAAATGGCCCTTTGTGATTGAGAAAATAAGTGGAAAGACATTTGCACATTCAGGTTATAAGTGATAACTCAAATTATCGCATGAATATTTTAATAGGTGAACTTGCTCTAAGTCTATCTGAGGGTATTTAAAAATGCATGGTAAGAGACTGTATTCCAAATCTTCCATATGCATTCGTGCATACTTTTGATCACTTCATGATAACACTTGGCCTACTGTTTAAAGGCATTTGCTTCTTTGAATTTTTAATTACTTTTTACACAGTCCAGTTGGTATCATAAATCTATAGATGGATTTTGGTATTATAAGTCTATAAAGGACAGTGAATTCTAAACACAGTACAAACAAGCCGTAAAGAATAGGATGTTGTGGATATCCGTCTTCCTTCTCAAGTAGATCTAAAACTGCCAACAGATAAACCATTCCCCAAGTCTTGGGTCCAGAGAGGCTCAGGCAACAGTGTTTTCAACAGTCTTTCTTTCCACTGTATCCTCTTAAAAGCTACTTTAACTATGGTAATACTGACCAATATTGCATTCCTAACAGTGAAGTCCACTGCATCTCTACTCAGAGGTAAGTCTGATTGTGTTCAGAGGGCTTACTCCAAGGTAAGTATGTCTAGGATTACACCCTACAATGTACATCTTTTTTTAAAAAAAAAAAATCAATAGGACCAGTCATAAAATTGCCATTGAAACCTATTTACAGACTGCATTTGTTAATTTATTTAGCGCTCAAAATATTGGGTTGGATACAGCTTCTTTTCCACTGGCAGGAGCATTCCCTGAGTGGAGCTACATTCAGAATGCTCTTGCTAGTGAAAAGTGGGTAAGGCGCTTTGCCTGTCTCAGTAGCCCCCAGCACTAACTACCCTACTATTCTGGAGGGTCCTCCAACACTCTAGAGCAGATTTGGGGTGGTATGGAGCATAGCAGATTGACAGAGGAATTGACAAAGATCTCCTCTGCTGGTTCAAAAGCTTCCAGTGGATGAAAGGAGCCTTTCCGTCCACTTGGGAGGCAGATTCTGGATCCAAACCATTGTCTTTTCCTGTAAGCACCCAACCCACTGCCCTATCATAATAAGAACTTCCAAAGAGTTCTCTTTGTATTTTCCCTCTCTCTTAGAACAGACATTATTTAATCAAGGCAGAATCCATACTACAGCTTTAAAACGGTTTATAACAGTAGTTGACAACTGTTGGGGCCCAGGACACATTCCGTATACAGTTTTCAAAATGTTTTCATAGTGTCATATCCTGCTTGGTGTAGATCTGGCACAAGTTATCAAAAAGAGATGGTTTCATGTTAACACACATGGCCTAATTTAAATTCACATGCTCACTGGCAAGCTAATATTCTAACAAAGGTATTGTTAGTCCCTTCCTGTAGTACAGTAACTAACACAAAATCTGAAGCATCTTGTAAAGATAACTTTGGTTTAATAGCTAGTAATGCGCCTAAAAGGCAAAGCACACCGCACCGAGCTTTAGAAACAGTACAACATTATTTAACAGAAAAGAAGAAATCACAGGTTAAATTGGATACAACCAACACACTTGTCAAGTTCATGCACCCAAGAAAGCAAAAAGTAAACCCACAAAAATAGAGAGTGAGTGACTGCAGAATTATCTTTATTAGGATTTAAGCAAAATCATGACTTGTTCAATTTCTCTTCAAAGCTACATAGTGAAAGAAGTTCCTATTGTGCTGATATATAAAAACTGCCACAAACTGAAGAACTAGGTGGTTTTTTAATCTTAGACATAATTTTCTAATACATTCCTTTTAGGATAATCAGGCTAAATGCCCGAATAAAGAGGATAAAAAGACACATGGTAAAATCAGTTTAACTCTGTGGCATAATCTACCTTGGAATACATTAGGAACATTTCTTAAGGAGAGATTGTGTATTTGAGAGCCACACTTATTAAGAAAACAACAAAAGAATCATAGCACTAGAGGCCTGAAATTTAAGGGAAATGCTAATTATGAATGCAAAGGAAACCTGAATAACATAATAATTTGAAATATATAGGAAATCCATTCTACTAATAACTAGCCTAATAGTGGTGATACACTTGGATATGTGGGCATAAAGAGACCTCTGGCTGAATGGATAAACCTCAATGGAAAAATGCTAATCAGCACACAACTCCTAAAATATTAACTGATATCAAAGCAACTGGGTTGGTAAACAAATATTTATATAAAATTATCATAAGTAAACAAACATTTAACCAAACACAAGTAGTTAATGAAACCGAACAAATTGTTAACAGTACCAAACTCAAGTAGTTTACAATAACAGAGTGGTAACTGATAGGTTAAGCTACATGTCTCCGGTTTTTTCTACCTGTTTCACAACTGCTTCGTCAAGATCAGAAAATCACAACAGCTAAATGTTGCTCATGGTTGGGGAAAGAGGAGGATTTGTTGAGTTTTATTCCTCATATTTCAAAACAACCTTTAAGCCCTCCAAAAAAAGGATTCTCTTGGATCCCCAGCCCAAAAACACTAATCTCCAGGAGCGGTGAGTTCTTGACCAGCTGAAATATGAGCTTGACGAAGTAGTTGCGATTAAATCTTTCCTGAATTTAAAAAGTAGTTTGGGAGTTTAGCACATCCACTGCTAAGAGTAAAGCAGTCTGATGTTCATGGATTAATCTTTCTACCTATCTAGCAAGCTCCACTTTTAGTTATATGAAACCCCAGTCTTCTTTCCTCTCCTTATTTTTCTTTCTCTTTTTAATTTCACAAGGCAAACTTTTAGACTTACTCAGGAGATGGCACAGCATGGAAGTTCCAAAACAGGATAAACTAAGCGTGGGTTGTCCTATTTGTGCATCAAATTTAGATTGCCTTTTCCATTAACAAAACTGTGTCTGAATTGACAGTTTTTACAAGCTTAATTTATGACCAATTACTGTGTTGATTAACAAAAGCTATGTTTGATTAATAGTTAACGGCTAAACTATTAAATAGAGCAGCACTACTAACAGCTCTATTGCCCTCTTTTGTAAAGAATAAATAAGTCTCATTGATTAAAGTTCAGTAATCTTAAACAATTTTCTCTGCATCTCTTATACAATAACATCCTAATCCTGTGATGCTCCTGCTGTAACTGTTCCCTGCACTACAATGCCTGTCTTACTCTACCTGCTTTCCATGAAATATGCATTTCCCCAGCACTAAGGGACCAATTCATATATGACAGGAGTCCTGATATGAAATTGCAGTAGTTTCACATACCACATCCCGGCCCTGCTATTAGGCGGAGTGAGGGGGCTGCCTCATGCAGTTGTTTTGGGGTGGAATGAAAGGGCAGCAAATTATTATTTATTTATTATTTTCAGGGAGAATTGGACTTTTCTGACCCAGTTGCCAGAATAACGTGACTAGCTTTGGGTATGGTACACCTTGATTTGGGGTGGGGTAGGGGAGCCATTTGCTGTTGGACTGGCCCTGAACACCCACGCAGGGGCAGCTCTCCACACAAATGGCCTCAGAAATATGTGAAACCAGCCCGTCCATAATTGCATTGAGGGGGCTTTTGTGTAAACTGGAGTTCCTTCTGGGGAGTGTATCTGCAGCCACCCCAATCTGTCCAAACTTCCCATTCAGTTGCTGCTCAATTTGTACAAATCTTTTTTCAGGAAACGAGTAACGATCACAAATGTGAAAGGGAATTGAGCATGAGATGAGTGGCGAGACGGTGTTTGGAGAATCCTAGCGATCTCAAATATCACTCGTTCGCCCACCTCTAGATACACTGTCCACCATGAGAGGTGCAGCTCACTCAAAAGGCACTTCCATCCCATTCCAATGGTGGTCCTGCATGCTCCTAGAAGTACACAAGAAGAGGCAAGGGGGATTAGCAAAAACTCCCTCGCCCTCCAGCTTCCTCACATGGGAGTTACCGCTGGATCTTGCTTCTTTCTGTGTGTGGATGGAAGGAACCCTTCCATTCACAAAAGAAATTTTTTGGAACCGATCCATCTTCTCACAGAATTGGAAGATAAATAGAAACTTTGAGTGGATAGCCATTGAAAACATCATTCCCATAACCTTGGTTTTATAGCAGTACTTCAAGCCATTGCCTTGTGGTGTTTGTGGTTTGTTCCCTGCAAAATATAGGTTTTACCTGAGTTTTCATGTAGCTGAGAGATGAATCCTGGACCTTGAAAATAATGTATATGTGAGATTTCAGTGCATTTGGAGGGGGGAGCTGTAGAGAGAGGGAAAGAAGAAATCAAGATCAATTCTAGTTTTCTGTAGTCAATTAGTACAATTGGACTTCAGTAGCTTTTTTTGCATTAGTCTTTCCATTGGCAGTCTTTCGGCTGTAGTGATACACAGAGAACCATACAAATAACTGAACCCTGCAGCAAGTGATAGTAGAATTAGCAAGATTAATCTGGGTTAAATTCATGACTATTTGGGACAAGAAGCAAATACAGGAGCCACAACCAAGTTGAAAAAGGCCCTATGGAGGACTATCATCTAATAACTGTTTCTTAGTGGAGGCATTCGGAGTAGGGGAACAGTTAGTGTTAGGACTGCCTGGCAGCTGCCTGGCCTGTTAAATTGCAACTATGTTGCAATTTAAGCTAGAGGAGGAAGGGGGGGAGGAAGAGTTGGGGAGAACAAGAATTATGTTGATTGGCATTCCTGATCTCTGTTGGCATCGCAAATGTACCAGACAGCACCATGACTTAGACCCAGTTTGCATGATTGCATCTTGTTAACCCCGTTGCATCTCCCTAATTATCCTTGGTGATGCAGCTTGCTGTGTCATCCGAACCTGGACAGCATTGCTTGTTTGAGAAAGCAGCAACCCTGAAATAACTCATGCACTGTTGTTGTGCTATTTGAGGATAGCCAGGCTGCCCAGGTTCAGACAACAGGGCAAGTTGCACCCAGTGAGGGTAATTAGGGAGCTCTTACCGGCACACATTGTGATCGTATGAACCAGCCCAATTGACAGAGAAATCCTGCTTTAACGATGCTACAACTATGACTATACGGGACAGTTGCTTTGAGCTCCTGCTAATCCTGTATGTAGAATCCCCGGTAGATTCAGGAATCTAAACTATCCTATGGCCTTTTGTTTTTATCAAATTTTTAAATACACAACTTCATCCCTTCCCTGTTCCTGTCTGTGGATATTCCCTTATCCCTCATCCTTCCTAACACTTTCCTTTCCCTGGAAAATAGTATTCCTGTATGTGAACTTAATGTTGTTGGGGTTCCCTGAGCTGTCTATGACTTGGGATGAGTGGCAGATTGCTAAGTCTGAGGTAAACACTGGTATTCCTGCTCACGTCTCCACCCTGTTACCTGCCCAAATGCTGTTCCCCCCATCAATCTCCTTCTCATATTCTCCTCTGTTCACCAGCTACATCATCTCTCTCTCTCTCTCCCATCCTTTTCTCCTGTTCTTACCTCCTGGGAACATGCTGCAAGCTGAAGCCTTGTTGTATCTCAGGTGCCAAACAATGCCTGCCTCTCTCCATTGCTGCTGCTTTACTCATCCCCTGATCTGCTGCCATCTGGTCTCTCCCTCTCTCTTGTAATCTTCCCCTTGTGGGGATACATGCTATAACTGGAAGCCCCACTGTCCCTGAAGTGCCATTTCTTTATTTTATTAACACACCTATAGGCTGCATTTTAGGGAAGATGCCTTCACAATACAGCTTCGATAAAACATTAAAATGCAGCTATAAATCAATAGTAAACAAATGCATAATAAAAATGTGCCAACCTTAAAACTATCCATTGCAGTACAAAGACAGTATCAGACCAGTGCAATACCATTTAAAAACCTGCCAAATCTCATAACCATTATGCAGATTTCAGCGAGAGAGACACTGTTCCCACACACACACTGCTGCTACCCACTTTAATGGGAAAGGCTGTGTTCACCCCACACACTCCCGTTTCTGCCTGTCTCGGTGCAACGGAGACATAAGAGACCTTGTGCTGACATGCTTCTGCTTCAGTGAGAGAGTGGGAGAGACTGACCTTGCTGCCTAAAGAGAGAGAGAGAGAGGCAATTGTGACCTCATGCTGATGCTGCCTTACTAAAAAGTGAAACTGGCCATTGTGTTACCACAGCTGATGTTCTCCTGAAAGTTAGGGAGACAATGGACTTCTTTCCCTACATGTTACCAACCACTTTCATGAAAAAGTTGCTCTTTCCTCTGTGGTCCAGAAGAAGTTGTTAACTTCCTTTCCCAAATGCAACTTCCCCCTCTCCTTAGGCACATAGGCAGGCACCATGCCCACCAATGATTTCTTGATCTTGGAAAGACTAGCCTTTAACTGCTGCTGGCTGACGGTGATAGTGTCTTTCCCACACGTACTTGGTCTCGCAGTGTGCTATGTCCACCCACTTCCTGCCACCCATTTCTCTAAAGATCAGAACTACTGAAGATTTGGTAGCCACAATTTAGGAATGAGGGAAACATCAGAGAGCCAACTTGAGCAGGGTTGTTATTCCTACAGAAAACAATGGAAAATGGGAAATAAATTTAAAATAACAACACCTAAAACTTAAAGACCAAAACTTAAACTAAAACGTTGCTTCTTGCACATCCCTATGGTAGTCCAACCTTACTTATAAAGGTATAGATGACATTTGCTAGTTATCTCCTGGTGGCATGTGTTTAGATTGCTTTGGGGATGAAAAAATCTGTAGCTGCTTTAGTTAAAACAAATGATATTCTGAAGCAGTATCACATGAAATGCTCCTTCCTCATCACGTTCATTTTTTTTTAAAAAAAATCATTTTATTTTTCATTTTATCAACAATTTAGGGATGAGGAAAGCATCAAAGAACTGATGAGGAGGGTTGTTGTCCTTTCCTACAAAGAAAAATGGAAAATGTAATTAAAAAGTCAACTTTGTCAAGGCCTGGTTTCAGGCTCCTCCTGAATTCTGAGGAGGTGAAAGAGTAAGGGAGGGAATTGCCTTCAGCACTGACTGTGGACAAGTCCACATCCTCAGAAGCCCCAGTACCCAAGGACCCCATCTTGCCACCACTTCCCCAGCCTGAGATTGCATTGCCATCCTTGGTAGTCTGAGAATTTCTGCCACAGACTCCCAACACAGTGGAAGGAAATGCATATTAAAACAAGCAATGCCCCTTTAATTACTAGAGGCATCTCCCAGCAGAGACTGAGCTAGCCACATAGGCTGAGCTGCAGCCCTGTGTAGCTCTCAGTCTAGGGTGGTCTGCCGCTGAAGCAGTATTGGAAACTGCGGCCATGTTTGCCCGATCATGGAGGGGGAAGTAAGCCACAGTGGCTTTCCCCTCTTCCACTCATGCCTATCATATGCAGGCGAAGGGGGTGAGTTAGCATAATTACCCTCGGCAGCACAGCTTGTTGTGTTGTGTGAACCCAATCAGGGTGATTTGTTGCCCTTGGCAACAAGCCAACTAGGCTGGGTTCACATGACATGACAAGCCATGCTGCTGAGGGTAATTATGCTGATCCACTTCCTGCCCATGACCAGCATCTGCAGAGTAGGAAACCATGGCTCACTTCCCCCCGCAGTGATGATGCAAACAATCTGCTTGTGTGAGTCCTAGGCTGAGTTCCCCTCGGAGCTGTCCAGGGTGCTGCTTTGAACCTCAACTCCTACTGGAGCACTGGCTTGGGCTGGAACCCTCCGTAGTTGTGACTAGTTCATTGGTTTTGTTGTTTTATTGGGATTTTATTTGTGTTATTGTGTTTTGTACAATGCCTAGAGAAGTATATTTATGAGAGATTTAATAATTAATTAAATAAATAATGCTAAAAAAATTAATCTAATGTTAGAATCAAAACTAAACTATAATTAAAATGTTTCCTCCTGCACATGCCTAGTATTTAATCCTCTTACTTTGTAGGGGATATATTCATTTCTTCTTTCTTTCTTTTTTCCTTCTGTCCTGTGGTTTGTGGAAAAGGTATTAATTGTAGTTTACCTTGTGAGTTCCATAATTGGTCCCATGGCTTCTGGATTAGCACTGAAAAAGAAAACTGGAGTTCAGAAGTGATCATTTACTTTTCACTGGAGTATTGTTGTCAGCTCCTGCAAGTGATAAGAATGGTCATAAAGGAACATCACATATGGGCAATCATTGGTCAAAAAGCTTTCCCTCTATATGCATAAATAATATACATTTATACAGGGCCAAATCCAGTTTCTTTCCCAGTACTCCTTTACAATAGTACCTATTCCATAGACCATCCTTAGATTGTGTGACCTTAGTAGTGCCCAGTAAATACATCTGGCTTTTTATAGACGCAAAACTGTCCCATTTTTAGAATATTTCTCTAGCTAGAACCTGATGACTATAGCAACCATAGGCCAGGCTTTGTATATTGTGACTTTTCATAGCTGTCACATTGAATTGGATGCCATAGTTAAACAAAAGAAAAACTATGCTGAACAGTATTTGACACCCATGAAAACTCAGCACAAACATCACAGTAGTGATGGACAGCTTTTAGACTGAGATTGAAAAAATCAGTTTGAATTTCTCTCTCTCTCTGGCCAACTCTGTCTCATTTTGCAGCTCCCTTGCCATTTTTATTGCACTTCACTCAGCATGGTTTGTTTCTTCTTCTGTGAGATCAGAGATAACTTTAATGTTACAGGCTCAGCTCAGATATCGTGTCAAACCAGGATTTGCACAACGCATCGTTTAGAAACAAAACCTTGGTTTGAGCTTCCAATACAGGCAAACTAGAGCTGTGCGCCTGTTCTCATTTACTGTTTGCTCAGCAGTCCTCTCTAGGCTCAGCGGCCTATGGAAAAGAGCAACTGCTATAACTATAGCTTCTGTATTTAAACGTTATGCCAAGCTATAATTAGTTTGCATCATTTTCAAACCCACTTTAAAATATGGTTTCTGATATTGACTTGCTGGTTAATTTAGCAAACCTTTGTTTGTTCATTCACATTCAATCATTGTTTCGCTTTTTTAACTATGGCTTGGCATGATGAGCTAGATTATTTGCTATGCTTGTTTTCATTTTGCCAGATATTCCCGAATGTAAGATTTTCAAAAGAATCTAAAAGTGGGCAACATGCCTGATCCTATTCCCTTTTGTATTGGTTGCAATGCACACAGCAGCCGGTCTCCAAGAACTACTACAGTAGCCTTCCTGAATGAGACAATCAAGGCACTGCAAAATAATCCTCCCCCCGCCCCTGCTTCTAAAAGCAAGGACAAATTTTGCACCTCTTCCCTGCAACATCTGGAATGCATTAGATTCATTAGACAAAATCACTAGTGGGCACCTAAAAATGACCTGAAATCTGAACCTAGGAAAGGAGGCAGAATGACAATGACTTTGCATTTGTATGTTGAATAAGAGCAATTGTAACATATACATAAAGTAACTAGAGGGGATAGAGCCCAGGAATTATGTACATTGTGCTCCCAAATTTGTCTTGAGCAGTTTGTCATATATTTTAATATAGAATTGTAAATAGCAACTTGCCTAATTGCCTGTGGTGAATGAGACTGGCCTACATATTGCACTACTTCAGACAGCAGGCGGGCAGTACTATTTTTAAATACTCTTCCATTTAATAAACTCCCTGTGGATAGAAAACCAATCCATCAGGCACAGGGCCTGGAAGACAATCTTTCTCCCTGCTATGCTAGTTTTCTGTTTGCAAGGAGTTCGTTACATGGGGCAGCACTGAAAAATATGATCCGCCATCTGCTATCTGAAGTTATGTAGTCCATTTTTATCACCTCCACATTTAACCACATGCATAGATGAGGCTGAAATCTCATCGCTTTCAATGGGGCAGGAGTCCCAGAGCTAACTTTAGCTGGATCACAGCCTATTGCTTTATTTTTTCTATGAGATCTATCCTACTAATTTATTGTCTATATTGTTTCTTAAAGAGGAATTCACAATTATCTATAAATGATGCTTTAAGGTGCAGCATAAAACAAAACAGTGCACAGTAAAAACCATGGAACTCCTTACCGCAAGATGTGATTGATGGCCACCAACTTAGATGGCTTTCAGAGGAGATTGGACACATTGACAGAGGGTGAGCTTTCAGTAGCCACTAGTCATGATTGCTATATATTAACTCTTATGAGCAAAGCCAATATACCTCTGAATACCAGTTGCTGGAGACACAGGTGAGAGAGAGAGAGAGAGAGAGAGAGAGAGAGAGAGAGAGAGAGAGAGAGAGAGAGAGAGAGAGAGAGAGAGAGAGGTCTGTTGCCCTACTGTTTGTGACTTCCCATAAACATCTGGTAGGTCATTGTGGGAAACAGGCTACTGAACTAGATATGCCTTTGGTCTGATCCAACAGGGCTTAAATTCATTAGTACCTGAAATTCATAACTATAAAAAGACTTCAGCTGGAAGGATAGTGTTGTTTATGCTACCAGGATTATGAACCTTCTTTTGCATTAAAATCAAGTAGAAAATATACATCCATTTTTATTTTTTATTTTTGTAAAAGGTTTAAGTCCTGTGAACATATGCCAGGTTTTGCCAAGAAAAAGATGTATATTATAGCCGAAATCTATTCAAACTGACCTTCATTGTTAGCAGGGAAATCCAAACTTCCAATCATCCAGAATTGTTAGCAGGGAAATCCAAACTTCCAATCATCCAAACTTCCAATCATCCAGAAATCCAATCATCCAGAATTCAGAGATAGTTATATTTAGGCAGAAAATTTTGAAACAAAAGAAAACTGGGTATTTTAAAGTTTTTCCATTTATTAAATGTTGGCTTTTTGGATCATAAACAAGAATAGTTAATGTTCTTTGGTGATCCATTTTATTCTACGTTCTACTTAGTAACTGTCTCATATCAATTACTAAGAACAATGGATTCTGGGGTATTGTATGTAAGGTGAGAAATATCAGTTCAGTCTATATCAGTAAGCAAATCTCTTGCACAGTGCAGCCTCTCAATTTCTGCTACATCTAAATTGTAATTAACACCACAATCCTAAATATCTTAATCCAGAAGCCCCATTGAAATAAATAGGACATACTTCCACCCAAATATGCTTTTAGTGTACCTCCTCAGAGACAATCCCAGAGTTTAAATTTAAAATTATTCACATAGCTTTGATGTACGATTTAAAAGTTTGAGTTCTGCCTTCACGGATATACAAGGTAATGTGCATTTTTAGAAGATTTCACTATCCAGTGAAATTTTAGAATGTTTTAAGGGTGTTTTAAAGATGTTTTAATCATGTGTGGTATGTTTTTAATCACTTTTTAACGTGTATTTTACATCATGTTTTTATACTGTTTGTTTTATACTTTGAATGGCTTTAGTTTTTGTGAACCGCCCAGGGAGCTTCGGCTGTTGGGCGGTATAAAAATGCAATAAATAATAATAACAACAACAACATGCTTTGTTTGTTTGCATGGAGACTTTGGGCCAGTGTTCTTTAAAGCCTAGTAGTATAAGTTGTTTAAATCACTCAGCAATATAATTTTTGTTTTGTTTTTTTAATTTTCAGTAGTTTTTAAAACTACTGAAACTGATCATGAACATTTTCAAGTGTGTGTAGGTTTCTTATCACTGTCCTTCCTTTCTCCCTCTCTCAGATACACTCCACGCACACACTCCACACACACATACCTCATAATCCCATTCATGCCCTTCATAAAGCAAGGCTGTAATCCTGTTACCTGTTGAACTCAATGGTACTTACTTCTGAGTAGGCATGCATAGGATTGTGCTGTCTGCCTCGGAGTTTATTATGGTTGTGATAATGCTGTTGCTGCTTTCTTTCTTTGCACCCCTTCCCACCAGCACCTTATTCTGTCCTAGTCCCTGTGTGCTGATATTTTTAGAAGGTCTGAGAAGCTGGGTTGTTGATCAGGATTCCATAGCATTTTAGCTGTTCAGCCAACAGCTTAATAAAAATTTAGCCAGAGATAAAACAGCCAATATTAGTGGAGGTTTCAATTATTTGCTTTCTTTTCTTTTCTTTTCTTTTCTTTTCTTGTACATTTGGTTGGGGGCGGCTAAATTTTCAAATCCACTATTTTCCTGCAAATCTGTGTACTCTGTGCTTTAATGTGATCTCATAAATCTCTCTCTACAACCATAGTAAGTGCAATAAGAGATTATCCCAAATTGGCTTTGATTTTGCAAACAATTATAGAAATAGAGGCTTGATGTGCAAGTAGTAGTAGTAGTAGTAGTATATGCTCAGAATTAGGTTAAAATAATTCAGCATCTATTTTCTATTGGCTGAGCAATTTCCAAACCATGACATAAAACCTAACAAGTAGATTGTGAAACCTTGCAAGTCCTTGTAACTTAAGACGGTAACTCATGTCCTACTTCTGGGTTTCCCCACAGGCAGCTGACTGGCCATTGTGTGAACAGAATGCTGGACTATGACGATCATCAGATGGAGGGAAATCATGTTTCCCTATCATCACTTATCCCCCGCTTCTGTCCCATAATACTTACACTTTCTTTACACGGGGAAGAAAGAGGAAGTAAACAATGGCCACATGGGCCATTCAGTGGGAATTTTTATCATGCTGCTTCTCCTGCACACAGCAGGAAATGGCAGCATGTTTCTCTATAGCTGAATAAGTCAGATTTTCTGGGTCTTTTTTGCCATGGGAAAACGAGCAGAAGGGGCAGGAGACGTGCAGGAGACAGACTGTGTCTTCAAAAGGACCCACGAAAAGCTGTGAGTGGCCGGTAATGAGCGTGTAATAAAACACTTGTCTGATGACGCTCAATGGACCCTTGGTCTGATCCAGCATCATTCTGCTTATGTTCTTATGGTAATAATTCAGACAAGTAGATAATGACATTTTTTCTTTGCCTTACTTACTTGTTGCTACAAATCTGTGATTACTTAGTGGAACTGCGAGAGTCATAACGTTTTTTAAAGAATTGTGACATTGTAGGCAAGCCCAGTTACAGCGCAACCCTATACATGTTTACTCAGATGTAAGCCCCACTGTGTTGAATGGGGCCTACTCCCAGGTAAGCGTGTGTAGCAGGGGTGCAGAACCTCTTTCAGCCCAAGAGCTGAATGGCATTTTGGAGAAGCTCGGTGGGGGGGGGCACTCTCCAGTGGTGGGCAGGGCCAAAGGCAAAAGGGGAGTGACCAAAACACCCCAAGTCCTAGTGTATTTTAGCTTCAAGTTCTTATGCCAGTAACTAAGCCTTAGGACAGCCATTTCAACCTTTTAGAATGGGGAGAAAACGGTACAAAACCCTGGGAAACCACCAACGGATTTGTGGTCAGGGGAGAGGGGGTGATGCCAGGGGAAAGGGGCGGTGGCCATCTGGCAAACCTTGGCGTGCCAGACAGGTACCCTAAGTGGGAAAAATTTGGCCCCTGGACCTACGGTTTTGGACCCTGGCATATAGGATGGAACCCTAAAGGATTTACTATAGGTAAATGCTGTGGTAATACCAGCAGTGCAACACTTTCCTTCTACCTACTACCCTTGAATAAAGGATAATTGCTTTCTTACATGGAGGTGGGATGACGACTCAATTTGGTCCACTTAATCCATCTCTCCACAGATTTAGACCAGACCATGGAACCTTTAGAGCACTTGTGTCAACACGCTTGTTGGGGAAGTTCTATTCATTATAATGTTTTAAACGTCACACCATAATCTAGCCTCTAGAGCCGAATAAAACTAATGTCATTCTGTCCAAAAGGTTTATTGGGAGTACTTTACTTCTATTGGGTCATTTTTAAAAACCTGTAATCTGAAATATGCACGCCCGAGAAAAAATTCAGAACATTGAAACGCATGGAAGCAAGCTGCACCCATTTGTGTATTGTGCGGGTTGGGATTCAAAGTGAATCATTTTGATGTTATAGGCAATTATATTTATGCTATGCAATTATTACGTCTATGCTAGGTTGTATAACCCAAAAATAATATATGCAGATGCCACTACCATACGAGATCTTCCACCTCCAGCAACTGGAATTTTGTACACAGTACTACGCTGCCATGCAGGTACACGGCCAAACAGAGGGTCACTACTGTTGGCCCTGAAAGCACTGTCCACCTGTTTTGGGGTGGAGGTTTGGCCCAGGCATCCCTTCCAGATTTCCCAACAAAGGCATATCATGATTAAAAGATGCCGCCTATAAAATGCCTGGATGGAGCCCTCCTCCAACAGAAGGGCTCTCATTGCACAATCAGGGATGCTTAAGAAAGCCAAGTCCTCAAGGCATTTCAGTGTGCAGCTGCTGCTGCAACTCAATCTGTGGCCACATGTGCCTAGCCTAGTAACCAGGAAGCTGGCCTTTATTGTTATTTTAAGCACTATATCTGTTAATATCAAGTAACATTATAGCATGGTGCTTTTAGTTCTGCCTAATAGAGAATTGTGACAGTTCTGTCACCTATTGAACCCTTTGATTACAATTTCTTCTCCGTATCATTAACTGAAAAAATATCGTATCCTCACTCAACATTGAATAATCACCTTTTCCACTAGGGGAAAAATACTTTTAGAAGTCTGATTTTCCTAATACTTGGCCACTTAATATTACATAAAAATAATCATAGCTTTTAATTTCCATTCTTTCTTAAAATGCCTATATTTATTTCTTTATCTTAAGCTCAAACATGATATTTTTAAAATATTACATGCTGCTGAATCATTTAAAAATTATTTGCAGTTATTCCTGAGTATATAGTTCCTGAGATGCAACTGACAATTTGTTGAAGGAGAAAACCCACACACATTTCATGATTCATCATCTTCTCTCAAAATACTCTGTAACACAATGCCAAGACACATTATTATAGTTTTAAAGTCGTTTCTTTTAAAAGGAATAGCATACGTATCATGCAGATTTACAACACATTGCATTTCATTGACAATAAATTCGCTAGTATATGAAAAGAAATAGAAAGTATTTGCCTTGCTTATAAAAGCCGTTGTTGCCAAGTTCCCCCATCATTCAACAGCTGTCAACCTGATGATCTTGTTCAAGCCAACCCCAATGTAAGTGTTTTCCTTCTTTCTCTGAAATCCTGATGCTTTATAAAACAAGGCATCATCCACAGGGTGTGGCAGAAACAACAGATTTTGCTGTTATGGCTTGGGCTTAACCATTTGAAGTCAGAACCAAATTAATTGTTGATTGGAATAGGAATTATTAAAAAATTCTGGAGAAAGGTTTTAAAGAAGTTTTGTTCTTCCCAAACCGAGTGTAAAAAATAGGCATAGAATCCAGCAAGATTTCTGCAGTGCAGATTATATACAGGGACGAATGTGTCCTGTACAGTTGTTGCCAGCAACAGGAGCCTCTTGTATAAGGGGCTCCGGATCAGCCTTTGAATATATTATTAGCTTGTATTCTGCAGATCATTTTTATTATGAATTAATCAGTCATAATTAAACCCTAACATAGGGTGACCATGTGAAAAGGAGGACCGGGCTCCTGTATCTTTAACAATTGTGATGAAGGAATTTCACCAGATGTCATTTGTATGCATACAGCACCTGGTGAAATTCCTTCTTCATTACAACAGTTCAAGCTGCAGGAGCCCTGCCCTCTTTTATATCTGGTCACTCTAGTATACCTCCAGCAGCTTTAACTGTTGTGATGAAGAGGGAATTTCACCAGGTGCTGTATGCATACAAATGACACCTGCTGAAATTCCCTTTTCAATACAACTGTTAAAGATACAGGAGCCCAGTCCTCCTTTTCATATGGTCACTCTACCCGAGTGTCAACACAAAGGCTGAGTTTGGACGACACGCTAATTAACTGGGGAGGGGGGTAATAGGAACAGAATGGGAAACAACCATTGATTAGCGTGTTGTCCGAACTCAGCCAGAAATTCTACAGGTAATTTCCCCATCACCATGCTAGATAAAGTTCTATTGGTTAATTTTCCATGTATGAGGTTGCTCTTAAAGGCATGGGAGCAAGGCCAGTAAAAAGGCCGCAATCCTAACCATGACAATTCCCATGTCTGGGGTAAGAATGAATCAAGCCAGTCCCTGGCTACATAATCTTACCAGTGGCTTGGTCATGTTAGAGTGTGATGGATGAAACCCTGGAACTGGTTTATAGCTATGTGATAAACATCTGCGAATTCTTTCCTACGTTCTCACATCCCTCCCTGCTCTGCTTATCTACTCTGGCCCTTGTTTCATAACCCTTAAGGGTGTCCTGTTAAGGTCTGAGAATCCCTCTGGCTCAGGCTGAGTTGGGCATAAGGGGTGGTGACAGCCTGCCTCGCTGGGTTGGTGTTCAACCCAAGCAGCCTTTTGTCCCTGCATACACTGCTGGGAGTTAGGGTGCCCCCATTCTTCCCTTCACATGGTTGCTGTAGTGGGTAAGATACTAATGCTGATTTGAAACTGCACAGATTTTGGTTAAAATATTCTCTTGTGAAGAACCTGTCTATACATGTCAAACCATGGGTCTTCATTAAGACAGGGCCAAACAGAGATAATTAAAACCCAGGACAAAGGGAAGCTACAGCCCCCTGGTTATATTCTTAAGCCTCTGACAAAATCTAAGGTGATCCCCATTAGCCAATCACAGGCTGACTTGGAAAGGTCTGCTTTGGCCTTGACACCAGACAGCATGAGATAACACACACAGATGGCTTGACAAATACGTAAAGGCTCAGCCCTACAAAATGGAAACTTACAAGCTACTGGAACACAGAAGTAAAATGCATTTCTTTACACAGTAGACTCAGAGAAATCCCACAAGTCTGAAGCACGTGTACGTATTCTGCTGCCTCACAGATTAAGCCATTATGACCAGTCTCCTCCAGTATGTTTTCTACTATTTATTTATTTATTTATTTATTTAAAATATTTATATCCCGCCCTATATCACTAAGATCTCAGGGCAGCGTGCAGATAAAAACATACAGTATAAAACAATAAATATACACAGTTAAAAACAAATTAAACCATGATCCAAGTTAAAACAATATATAATTTAAAAGCAATAGATACAGTTAAAACAATGTGCCAGTGAGTTTAACCATCAAAGGCTTTGTTAAAAAGCCAAGTTTTTACTTGGCGTCGAAATGAAATCAATGTTGGCGCCAATCGGGCCTCCAAGGGGAGGGCATTCCACAGTCGGGGTGCCACCACAGAGAAAGCCCTCTCCCTTGTCCCATCATAACGTATATGTTGCATTGGTGGGATGCGGAGGAGGGCTCTCCCAACAGATCTAAGGTCTTGGGCAGGCATATATAAGGAGAGGCGCTCTCTCAAGTATCGAGGTCCCAAGCCGTTTAGGGCTTTAAACGTCATTACCAGCACCTTGAATTCCGACCGGAAGCGTATTGGCAACCAGTGCAGTTCCTTTAAGACCGGTGTTATGTGGTCTCTGTAAGTCTAGCTGCTGCATTTTGCACTAGCTACAACTTCCGCATCATCTTCAAGGGCAGCCCTACATAGAGTGCATTGCAGTAGTCTAATCGGAAAGTTACCAGTGCATGCACTACTGTGGCTAGGTTGTCCCAAGATACTAGGAGATCTTGATTATGGCAAGCTTGCTTCTTTAGGTTTCTTCCTCTTTGGTTGCCAGTGGGAACTAGACAGTATCTTTGGGAACTTACCGTGTTCTTACACTTCCATACCTCCTAAATGTCCTGTTTGTTCTCAGGGAAGAAGAAGCTTCAAGCCTTTTGGGCTTTGGGCAAAAGTGGTTTGGTCTTGACTATTTCTACTTCGGCCAAACCCAGGTGGTGCAGAAAGTTACAAGTGGATGGATCAAGAACTGAGCAGGAGGCCTGGACCCGCTAGGAATTGAATGGCAAGGCTGGTCTAGCATTAGCTTTGCTAGAAGTCCTGGACAGGCCGCAGGGGAGCTGTTCAACAGAATCCAGCTTCCCAGGCTAGGTGAGAAGCTTCCTCCCTGAGCTGTTCCACCAGCATTGAGTAGCTTGTGGCTGGTGCTTTTATAATGTACCTGCCAGCTCCTCCTCTTCCTGGATCTTCTCCAAAGTATGTGTATGGGTTGTCTTCTTCTCCCGAGTAGGCCAAATGGAGGAGAAATCTTGGACTGCCAGATAGGTAGTATGTTGCTAGATCTTTGCCACAAGTCTGTTGCTGACACTGTTCCTGATAATGAAGGAGGGTCCAGAGCTATAGTGGGGATCCCAAAAGAAGGCACTGGGTCTATCACTATTAAAGGCTCCTCAGGTGGGGTGTCTTCGAATGGGGATGTCTCAAATTGTCCCTCATGAGTGACTGATTTCCCCTCTGTGCTAGGAGCTGCTGCACAATCCTGGTCCTCTTTGGAGGAGGTCTAACCTGGTCTGGGGTCCAAACATTGGCAGGACCTGACAAGCTCTAACAGAGTAGTAAGTTTTAAGTACAATTATTGTATCCAATAATTAGGCAGGGGGACTAGTGAATGGGGTCATTTAGGGGGCGGGAAGATTCATTTAAAGAAGAATGGTTACAAAAGGCAAGATCAGTTGTGCTTCTGAAGAAATGGGCTGTTTGATTACATGTAAAACAAAACTTGCTGTGCATCTATTGTTTTGTGACAAAATGCTGTCTATTACACAGAGCTCATAAGAATGGCAAAATCCTATGTAATGAAAAAAATCATTAGGAAGTGGTCCTACAGAGGAGAAATTGCAAGATAGGAAAGAGAATTGGTTAGAGAAGGCAGCACCAACAGTAGGTAGGGACTAGGGGAGACTGGATCAGATGGCAAGCCAATCCTGTTGTAAAGCAATCCAGTTTCTTTGAATACGCTTTCCACGACACATTGCAGAATGACTTTCCTGAAGTGGCGATGGGAGTTTTTCCATTTGTACTATACAAGAGTCAAGCCTAATGTACAGAACAAAAGCAAACCCTCTAACAGGATGGGCGAGATCTTGAGTTGCTGAGGAGGTGTGACAAATGTCTTGTTTATCATCCGATGAGTAGGAGCCAGAGACATGTTAGGGTTCCCAAGCATAGCCTCCCATGCCAAACTATTCTTGTCCTGGCCATAAAGCCTACAAGATTTGGCCACCTGGGTCAGCAACACAATGAGTCTTTGGCCTTAGCTAGACCTAAAGTTTATATCCTGGGGTCGTCCCTGCCTGCTCCTGGTATCCCCTGTGTGTCATTTACATGAACAGGGATGACCCCGGGATAAACCATAGGTCTAGCTAAGGCCTTTATGTTTCCAGCAGCCTCAGGGGAAGGCATGGATATTAGCACTAAGATGGTCCTAGTTCACAAAATGACTTCTTGTAGATGCCCAAGACAAAGATGACTTGGAACAGAGGACGTAATTTGGTGATATCTCATGGTAACCTTAATATGTGCTCTGACTCTAAGAATCATGATGTGCTTCTAACCTAAAAAGTCACACTTCATCTCACTAGAAATTGATGTGGTGTTTGGGATTAGATAAAGTGTTGCTAAGAATCTTAGCACTCTCGTGCAAGCATATTTTGTTGTGCTCTTAATTCAATAGATTATATATTTTACACAGGATCCCACTGTGGATCATCATCGTTATAGCATAAGAGCCCTGCTGGATTAGACCAAAGGCCTATCTGGTATAGCATTTTGTTCCCACAATGGCAAAGTAGTTCCCCATAGGAAGTTCAGAAGCAGGACAGGAGTGCAATAGCCTTTTCCTATTGTTCCCCCAGCTATTGGTATCGAGAGGCACGCTGCCTCTGATACTGGAGGAAATATATAGTCACCATGACCAGTAGCCATTCATATCCTCCACAAATTTAAAGGCAACCAAGTTGGTGGCCATCACATCTTCTCGTAGCAAATTCCGTAACATAATTATGTATTGTGTGAAGAAGTACTTCCTTTTATCTATCCTGAATGTCCTACTATCATGAGATGAGCCCAGGTTCTAGTACTGAATTTATATCCTGTGTACTTAGGGTCAGTTCTGATGTGTACTGCAGCCACTGTTTTTCCTCTGTTTAACTGAATTGGGCTTGTAACCTCTCCTCGGGCTCATGCATACCTATGAACATATGAATTGTGTGAACTGGAAGTACTTGTGTACACATGCTTCCAACAATTCCCATGATGGCATCAGCTGCAAAAAAATGTTTCTGGGTCACAAAGTTCTCCCCCCCCCCCATCTGGTGGGAAAGCAGTAGTAGTTGTGTCACACGTCAGAAAAAGCTCTGAGGTATGCTACAGTTTTCAGGAGATATGTGTCCTGATCATGATCTCTCCTTGTCTTGATTTCACTGTTCAAAAGACTTATTTTTTTTCATTGACAACATAAATTGCACCACAGTAGCAATCCATAAGTCGTAGCTGCAACTTATACCTATTCTTACGGGTCATAATTTCTGTGGCCATGGAAAATAGTTCTTGACCATCTTCTCTGTGGCATCCTTTTATGTACCTAAACTCTGCTAACATGTCTCCCCTCAGTCTTCTTTTCCCCAGACTGAACATCCCAAGTTCCTTCAGCCTGTCTGATCCAAATTGCATGATCCAGGGCAGGTTCAGGTCAGTTTCCAGAGATGACAGTTAAAGGGGCCAGAGCCAGATAGCATTGTCTGAGGTAGGCAAGAGCTCATCAGATCCCAAGGACAGCAATCTATTCAGGTGGACAGACAGGCAGTCAAGTTTCCAAAAGAGAAGGCAAGGGCAAGGCAGTTTCTAGAACGTGGATGGGCAGCTTGTTACCCTTCAGCTGTTTGGGCCTATACCTCCCATCAGCCCTAGCCATCATAGACAATGTTGAGAGTTGTAGGCCAAAACTCCTGGAGGGCCACAAATTGCCTAGCCCTGGCCCAGAGCTTCTCCTTTGTATGAGACATTGCTTAGACTGAAGAACCAAGCCTGAAGTAGCAGTGATACCAGGGCAACTAAGGCTCCCCAGATTACCTGATCTAGCTAGGTTGACATGCTGCAGTACACCCAACTGGTCACTCTCTGGGTGGTATTGCAGAGCAGCAAGGATCAAATCAATAGCTCCTTGTGCCTGAGAGCTGCCCCAGAGAGTAAAGCACCCCAAGCCCTAGTACCAGAATTTCCAGTGTGGGGCCCCTTGGTTCCTTACACCCATGTGTATAGCTTTACCCATAGGGGACCTCAAAGAATGTGCATAGATCAAGGTGAAGCCTTCTGCTGTGACAATAGTTCCCTGCGTGCATTCACTGAATGTGTGGTGGAGTGATAGGTAACAGCTTAAAAGAACTGGAGTGTGACTATCTAGAATCTCAATTTGTCATTTTATAGATTCAGAAAAAACACACCTCTGAATGCCTAGCAATGTAAACTAGGCCTTACTTACAATTCTTACTAGTAATGATAAGTCTGTGGTGCTTTGAAATAAGTCAAATGTCTTCATGGCAGGGCAAAAATCAGAGGTTGAACATAAGAAGAGCCATGCTGGATCAGAACATGGGTCCATCAAGTCCAGCACTCTGTTCACACAGTGGCCAACCAGCTGTCAACCAGGGACCAGCAAAGCAGGACACGAGTTCAACAGCACCCTCCCACTCATGTTCCCCAGCAACTGACGCACATAGACATACTACTTCTGATACTGGAGGTAGCACATAGCCATGAAGACTAGTAACCATTGATAGCCTTCTCCTCCAGGAATTTATCCAACCCCCTTTTAAAGACATCCAAGTTGGTGGCCGTCACTACATCTTGTGGTAGTAAATTCCATCGTTTAACTATGTGCTGTGTGAAGAAGTACTTCCCTTTTTCTGTCCTGAATCTCCCACCAATCAGCTTCATAGGATGATTGCTAGTATTATGAGAGAGGGAGAAAAATGCCTCCCCATCCACATCCTCCTCACCATGCATAATTTTGTTCATCTCTATCATGCCTCCCTTTAGCCTCCTTTTCCCCCAAGCTAAACAGTGCCAGCTGTTGTAACTTTCCCTCATAGGGGAGATGCTCCAGCCCCTTGATCATTTTAGTTGCTGTTGTCTGCACTTTTTCCAGCTCTACAATATCTTTTTTTTTAAAGTATGGTGACCAGATCTGTGCACAGTATTCCAAATGTGGTTACACCATAGATTTGTAAAATGGCAATAGGATATTGGCAGTTTTATTCTCAATTCCTTTTTAAATTATGCCTAAGACGGAGTTAGCCTTTTTTACAACAGCCGCATAATGGGTTGACATTTTCTTTGAGCTGTCCACCACTGAAGCCTCTTGGTTCAGGTTATGAACAAGGAGATATACCATACTGGTAGCTCTTAGAGATATGGAAGGAACACTGCAGTGGTGCGGTTTAACCAAAGCGGAAGCAAAGTATAGAGATCAAATGAAAAAAACACTACTCATTAGTCAAGCCCTCTATGGGTTGAAAACAGATGACCTTTTACACAGCAGTGGTGCACAGTTCAATCATGCTGGGGTCCAGTAGTCTGTAGCACCTGCTTGAGGTAGTGAGAATTTAATCTCATCCTCACTATCAAGGTGTAGTGGAGATACAGTCAAATTCTCCTGCATATAGAGATTACTTGTTCCATACTGTGTACTCTAACCAGAAGTAGCTCTCTGCACCTGTTACCCAAGGCTAGGGTGACCATAGGAAAAGGAGGACAGGGCTCCTGTATCTTTAACAGTTACATAGAAAAGGGAATTTCAGCAGGTGTCATTTGTATATATGGAGAACCTGGTAAAATTCCCTCTTCATCACCACAGTTAAAGTGCAGGAGCTATATTAGAGTGACCAGATTTAAAAGAGGGCAGGGCACCTGCAGCTTTAACTGTTGTGATGAAGAGGGAATTTCACCAGGTTCTCCATATATACAAATGACACCTGCTGAAATTTCCTTTTCAATACAACTGTTAAAGATACAGGAGTCCTGTCCTCCTCTTCATATGGTCACCCTACTGCCAAGGTACCTTTTTAATTGGCGATACTTGGGAGATACATGCTCTCCCACAGAGCTGCCATCACTTCCATTTCATTCATGACTCAGCATTAAAGTGAAACACAGAAGAATAGGATATTTTGCTCTAGTATGGTAGAAGTCCTGGCTCAAATTAAGCCTTGGAAGCAACAACCCCATTTGCTGGCAATCCTTTCCCATAAACAGGAGCAGTCAAATTAGCTGTGACCCTTTTGATCTTGCTAAATGGATTGTAGATTCAGATTTGACAGCTTGGTACAGGAAGAATTAAAGCAAAGTCTGTGAAAATGAATGCCTCACCCACACCCCTGTTTTGCAACGCTGGTGAATCATATTGAGAAAACTGCACTGTCATTTTTGACGTTAAAAACATGGCTCCGTTCCAGTTGCTTAGCCCATTGCTCCTTAGTCTTGGTCTCTTCCTCCCTCCTCTACACCCCCTTTTAAAAACACATCCTCTTTTCCTAGATTGAATTCACATTCTATTACAAGTTAGTAACCTTGTTCTATAAAATCAATAGTATTATTTGATTTTCCTTGAACAGGCACGTTCTTTCTTTCTACCAGTTCTTAAATGGAAATGATGAGAATGGGACAATAAAAAAACCCTGTTCCCAATGCTGTAAGGTTTGCTAGGGTCAGGATTGCAAATTATTCAGCAGCTGTTGTAGGAGAGGATTCACAGTGAAGAGTGCTACAATTTCCCAACGGCAAGGAAGTTCCTCGCTTGCTCTTTTTTCTTTTCCCTTTCCCTTTTTTTTTTAGTCAAAAGCCAGCCAGCGTCGCTACCTTGAAAAGATCTCAGGCAACGCTTCTTTTCCACTGCAGTCATTTGCTGCAGGAGGAGTACTGCAGAAAAACGCACATCAGTCTGACAGCAGCAGCCCAGCGGACCTTCCCTGGTAAATGTGGCTGCTCGGATGCAACAATATTGTTAGTGCCATGTGATCTCACCCTGTAATGTATTTTTAAACACAGCTAATAACGATAACGTGCTGATCAGATAAAAGAGTACTGGTCCATTTCTGTTTCCTGCACCATTAGGAAATGCACTACTGTAACAAACGTTAAAGAGGATAGAGTTGAGTTGCAGATTTTCTAATAGCAAAGTGTGTTAAACATAACTGCCATCTCTATTGTACTTTTTAGTGTATCTCATCTATTATTCCATGTTATATGGATTCTTCAGCACCCAAATGTATTTAGGCAGCTGTGCTGGTAATGCAACGCCTAAAAGCGAATGCTGAGCTACTGACTACAGTGGAAATAGTGCCAGCGCCGACCCAACCCTAGTCCCAGAGTAGCAGCCTCCATCAACGCTGCTGCCCCAGGGGTTGCTCTATGGGTCTTACTTAGGACAACATCATACATTCCAACTACTCCTATTAATTTACGAGGAGCAGTTCACAGATTCATCTGGTACTCGTCCCTGGTAAATCAGTGTTCCTGTTTTTGCCTTTCGCCAAGAGTTGTCATTCGTCAGGGTTCAGCTCCCTCCCCATTATGACATCTCATCTCTAGTGAACATGCATTTGCATAAATACTAATGCAGTGAAGAGAGTGCCATTTCGCACTCTGTAAAAGTTGGGACACAGTAAACAGTAAACAGTATCAGAGGCAGTAAGCCTATGTGTACCAATTGCTGGGGAACATGAGTAGGAGAGTGCTGTTTCACTCCTTTCCTGCTTGTGGGTTCCTGGTCAACAGCTAATTGGCCACTATGTGAATGGAATTCTGGACTCGATGGACCCTTGGTCTGATCCAGCATGGCTCTTCTTATGTTCTTATGAAGGGCCAAAGGTTCCCTGCTCAGGCTGTGTTACATTAATATCAGGAATAAAACAGGATAATCCCACCACCACCACCACCAAATAAGCAAGTGTGCCCTTCAGTCTCTAGCTCTTTTCCGTTTCCAGCCCTTTTGCATCTCTAGAGAGCCAGTGTGGTGTAGTGGCTAAGGTGTTGGACTGGGAATCAGGAGATCCGGGTTCTAGTCCCCACTCAGCCATGGAAATCCACTGGGTGACTTTGGGCCAGTCACAGACTCTCAACCCAACCTACCTCACAGGGTTGTTGTTGTGAGGTTAACATGGAGAGGAGGAGGATTATGTACGCCACTTTAGGTTCCTTGGAGGAAAAAAGGCAGGATAGAAATGTAATAAATAAATAAAATAAAAATAGAGGCAGTCCCTGGGGAGTAAGAGGCTGTGCCTGAGGAGGCAAAGAGAGTTCTGGAAGTGTGTGTGTGTTTGTGTGTGAAGTGAGTCTGAAGACTAGGCCTATGATATGAGTTACAGAGAGTAATTTGATTTCTTTGCATTCCTGGTTGATAAAGAAAACTTCTGATGTTTCTCATAAACTGGAAGCCTCAATCCCTGCAAAATAATCTGCTTGGGTGAGCTGCTGGAGTGGGCCACAGAGCTACATAACAAAGGTATAGTTGAAAGGTTAGTACATAGCCTTCCCTAATCTGAGACCCTCTAGATATACTGGACTACAACTCCCAGAATCCCCCAGCCAGTGCCATGTTCATCTCTGGCCCTGCCACCCCTCTCTCTTTCTTCCCAATTAGCTGAAAACCTGATATTTTCAGATGATATTTCTGAGAAGGTATTCCGAATGACTCATTTCTACATTATTGTCTGCATATTTTAGATTATTGTCATTTCTGCAACTGTTCAGGAACTTTTCAGTTGCCTGTCATGTAGCTGGGTGAGACATTATTACTACTGCTAATGAGGCTGTCATTTTATTTTTGTAATTTGCAAAGACAAAAAAACTTCTGCCTATATCACTTCTCCATTTTAAGCAGCAGGATTAGACAGTGGTTACCCTAGAACCTTCTAGGGCATATAAAAGCATCTGGGCATCTGGGACGTAATATCTAATTTAAAAAAGTAATAGCAAATCCTGTGTATATTTACTTGGAAGTAAGTCCCACTGTGCTCAGTTATGTTTAGAACTGCAGCGTAACTAACCATATAAATTTAATAAACACATCAGAGCTCATTTATATTTTTGCTGTCTCCTATTGAGTTACCCCACACCCCCACACCCCTCCTTAGGCCACCTAACCATAAGATTTGGCTATGGACCTCCTCCCTTGCCAGGAATGGATTGAACTGAATAACTGTTTGGCCCTTCCTATGAATCTGTGGCTAAGGCCACAGCTAGACCTAAGGTTTATCCTGGGATCATCCAGGGTTCGCCCCTGCCTGAGCACTGGATCCCCTGTGTGTCACCTAGATGAACAGGTTTGACCCCTGGACGATCCAGGAATAAACCTTAGGTCTAGCTATGGCCTAGGGCTGCAATCCTGACTGTACTTTCAAGAGACTTACAGCTCATTGAACACAATTGGATTTCCTTCTAATTAAACATGTGCAGGATTGCACTGTAAGGTTGCAAACCTATGACAATTTCCTAGGAATAAGCTGCATTAAACATTGTTGGATTTACTTCTAAATAAGCACGCACAGGCTTGCACTCTAGGAATTTAAGTTTCGGGATCTTAACTTAATATAACCAATGAAACACACTGATACCTTGTATAAATAAAAATTAAGAGGTAAAGCACATTGACATCAAGAGAGCGTCGAAACCAAATGTACACATACCAAATGTTCACACATCAAGGGGGTGTCGTAAATTACAACATTTCTGTTGTATGCTATTACTGCTATAGATAATGCATTGTAGTCAGATTACCACGATGAGCTAAGCATTCTGCGCCCAACAGAGGCCCAGAACGCAGGTGGCAACTGTGCTAAACCTTAGTCCCGAGAGGATGATTCCCTTTAATAATGATTAATTGCAAGATGGTTTCCTGTTCCCTCACTTTCCATGTGGTTTGCAAGACTAAGATTTTTGATTTATTTGTCTTTTCACATTTAGGAGGAGAGAATGCTTATGAGCCTTCAGCATGAGATGGTCTATTAACACTCTCTTCTCCCAGATCTGGTCATTTATTTATTTATTTATTTATTTATTTATTTATTTATTACATTTTTATACCGCCCAATAGCCGAAGCTCTCTGGGCGGTTCACAAAAATTAAAATCATCATAAAACAACCAACAAGTTAAAAATACAAATACAAAATACAATATAAAAAGCACAACCAGGATAAAACCATGCAGCAAAATTGATATAAGGTTAAAATACAGAGTTAAAACAGTATAATTTAAATTTAAGTTAAAATTAAGTGTTAAAATACTGAGTGAATAAAAAGGTCTTCAGCTGGCGACGAAAGGAGTACAGTGTAGGCGCCAGGCGGACCTCTCTGGGGAGCTCATTCCACAACCGGGGTGCCACAGCGGAGAAAGCCCTCCTCCTAGTAGCCACCTGCCTCACTTCCTTTGGCAGGGGCTCACGGAGAAGGGCCCCTGTAGATGATCTTAAGGTCCGGGTAGGTACATATGGGAGGAGGCGTTCCTTCAAATAACCTGGCCCCAAACCGTTTAGGGCTTTAAATGTCAATACCAGCACTTTGAATCGGGCCCGGACCTGGACTGGCAGCCAATGAAGTTGTAAAAGGACTGGCGTAATGTGATCTCGCCAGCCAGTCCCTGTTAGTAAACGGGCTGCCCTGTTTTGTACCAGCTGAAGCTTCCGGACCGTTTTCAAAGGCAGCCCCACGTATAACGCATTGCAGTAATC
Organism: Elgaria multicarinata webbii; assembly: GCF_023053635.1. Taxonomy (NCBI): domain Eukaryota; kingdom Metazoa; phylum Chordata; class Lepidosauria; order Squamata; family Anguidae; genus Elgaria; species Elgaria multicarinata. The sequence goes on from NC_086172.1 coordinate 45,770,858, forward strand.
CAAACGAGAGGTTATCAGAGCATGGATAACTGTAGCTAGGCTATCACTGTCCAGATAAGGGCGCAGTTGGTATATCAGCCTAAGCTGATAAAAGGTGCTCTTTGCCACTGAGTTCACCTGTGCCTCAAGTGACAGTTCTGGATCGAAGAGCACCCCCAAACTACGGACCCGATCCTTTAGGGAGAGTGCAACCCCGTCCAGGACAGGGCAAACATCACCTCGCCGGACAAATGAACCACCCGCTAACAGTACCTCCGTCTTGTCTGGATTGAGTCTCAGTTTGTTAGCCCTCATCCAGTCCATTACCGTGCCCAGGCACTGGTTCAGAACAGTCACTGCCTCACCTGGGCATCTAATAATTCCTACAGTTTCAGAAAAGCCGTCAGAAAAGCAACCAGAAGTGTGAAGTCCTTCAGCTTCAACTCTTCCTCCTGCAGGTCACATGGCAGACAGGAAGCCGTCCCAAGCCAGTAAAGGCTATGGAACATGGTGGAGCTGCCTCATACACTGTTGAACCTTTGGTCCATCTAGCTCAGTTGTGAAGAGTTGTCCAGGGTTTCAGACAAGAGATTTCCCCAGCTCTACCTTGAGATATCATTGATTGAACCTGGGACACTGAGCTATGACCCTGCCCAAAGTGCTAAGGTAGGCAACCTGGTGCCCTCCAGATGTTTTGGACTACAACTCCCGCCAGCCTCAGCCAGCATAGACATTGGTCAGTGGCTATGGGTTTTGATGTCCAAAACATTGGGAGTACTAGGTTGCCCACCACTGCCAAAGGGCTTCCCTTCCCTATGCATTGCTGGCATTGTACAAGGGACCATGGAGGCATCCTAGGAATAATCTTCCTTTAGTCCAGCTTGTGCATCAGTTAGGGACTGTGCGAAGGTGCCAGAAGGACATGCCCTTAGAGAGTTTATGGTCTTTTGTGAAATACAATTCTCCTCAACTTTTGTACTAGTTCTCAAAATAATTTTCCTGAGAAGTGCTGGGAAGCAGGGAAGTGGAGCCATGTAGGCCATCCTCTGCAAAATCAGATCTAGGAAAGAAGAGGTGTAAGCTGCAAGCTAGCAGAGCATCCCAATTGTCTCTGTGATATTGTTTTAGAAGCTAATTTGTCTTGACTGAAGCAACTACCGTACTTTTCTCCCTACGGTGATCTAAGAAGTTACCCCCACTTAACAAATGTCATGTATGGCAAGGTGAGACTACTGCTAAATGTTTTATTTTAGTTCAGCTTTAATTTTAATCTCTATTTTCGTTTTGGGATTATGATTTATTAATTAATTGGGGGGGGGCATTTTCCATTTGGTCTGTACTGAAATAACAAGAACCCTTTTCAAGATGGCCCTCTACTGCTTTTTCATGCCCATATGGTGACTGCTATCCATTCAGTTCGTTACTGAAATCACTGGAAGAGAATATCAGTAGTAGCCCAGCAGAAATTTATGGCCAGTCATCTCATGCCCTAAAAAGACAGTGCCTGTCTACCCAAGGAGGGGAGAAGGAAAGTTAACAACTGTATTTGTTCCAGAGCACAAAGGGAAACTTTTTCATGAAAGTGGTTGGCAACATGTGGGAAAGGGCCCTAATGTCTCATGTCTTTCAGGGGACAGAAGTTGTGAGAACACAATGGCCCGTTTCTCTCTTCTTCATCTAGACAGCATCAGCATGAAGTCACAGTGGCCAGTTTCTCTTATTGAGGCAACCAGCATTAGCATAGTCAGCTTCTCTCTATTGAAAAGAGACTAAAGCAGCAGCAGGTCAGTGCTGTGTCTCTGCTTCTGACACTGAGGCCCTGTTCACATGAAGCTTCCATGGTTGGTCACTCATGGAAGTTTGCAGGTTCTTTTCACGACATTATCAACTTCAGCCACAGCTAGACCTAAGGTTTATCCTGGGATCATCCAGGGTTCGCCCCTGCCTGAGCACTGGATCCCCTGTGTGTCACCTAGATGAACTGGTTTGACCCCTGGACGATCCAGGGATAAACCTTAGGTCTAGCTATGGCCTTCCAATCGTTTTTAAGCTTTATTCTGCCATTTTTTTAACTTGCCAAAAATGCAATCATATTTCTGGAATCATGCAATATCACAGCACTATCTAAATGGAACATATGGGGCTTGCCCCAAAAGCAATTGGTAAAAAGGGGGGCATTGGGAAGCGCATATATTGTGCCGATCGTAATCTCAAAGACTCTGGAAGAAGAACCCCCAGTAAAGGCTTCAATGTAGAGAAGCCCAGAGACAGGAAGAAGCAGGAATGTGCATGCACACAGTCTCTTTCTCATTAAGGTCAGTAGCTGTAGCCCTGTGTGGCCATAGTGGTGAATTGGGTAGTAGCTTGTTAACAGAGAAGCTACAGATAAGGAGAGGAGTAGATATGACAGGTGGACACCCCAGATATTACAAACCTTCTATTTACAGTGCCTGGCACCACACAAGGTAAAGCTAGTGGCATTGGGCTCAGGAATGTTGGTTGGCAGCACCTCAGATATTTAAGGGGTGACAGTTTGCAGTGTCTAACAGAATTGGGCACAATTTGAAAGCCAGGCTTTATTTCCTTCTTTCTCCCTCGATCATTCTGATGTGCACTGCAGCAAGACAGGGTTCAACAAGCAGTGGGGCTTGGGAACTGAAACAGTAGCCCTTCAGAAGACACTGATTCCCAAGGGCCAACGTTCGTTCAGTCGTGACACTCTTCATTGTGGTGCAAACTGGTAGCCTGGTTTCATGGTCTACAACGGAAGCAGGCAGTTGACATATGCTGCTTACGGAACATACGGAAATACATTTTCTCTGTCTTTTGAAATATGTTACTGTGTGCTTTCAGGACAAAGCGGGATACACATAAATGAATTTGTTTTACTTTCTATTGCTTTGGTTTAGAAATACATCCAGGTAAATATAATGATGGCTACATATATTTATTATCCTGCTGTTCCACCCTAAAAGCTTCCCAGAGCAGCTCAAAATCCAGAAATTAAGATAATAGAATAAATAATTATAAAATAGCAGGACATTAAAGGCAAATACAGAACCTTTATGATCATGTGGGAGGAAACTATGCTTAATGTCATGGTATTTAGCACTCTTTTCCTTCTTATTTTGATTGCATTTTGAGAGAGCCTGCATGAGCCTTTTGATAGCTCTGATTTACTAATTTTTAGCCGAAAACAAAAATCATACTGTGTGTTACAGGGCAAGGACAAACAGAAGGGTAGCGATTAAGAACTGTTTATTTTAACAGATTTCTGTTGCCCAAATACATCCTTAGTTACATAGGAAACAAAGCCCTATGAAGAGAGACTGAAAGAACTGGGCATGTTTAGCCTGGAGAAGAGAAGATTGAGGGGAGACATGATAGCACTCTTCAAATACTTAAAAGGTTGTCACACAGAGGAGGGCCAGGATCTCTTCTCGATCCTCCCAGAGTGCAGGACACGGAATGACGGGCTTAAGCTAAAGGAAGCCAGATTCCAGCTGGACAGACTGTTAGAGCAGTACGACAATGGAATCAGTTACCGAGGGAAGTTGTGGGCTCTCCCACACTGGAGGCCTTCAAGAGGCAGCTGGACAACCATCTGTCAGGTGTGATTTAGGGTGGATTCCTGCATTGAGCAGGGGGTTGGACTCGATGGCCTTGTAGGCCCCTTCCAACTCTGCTATTCTATGATTCTATGATTATCAGCTTCAGACTACCAGAGGAAACTGATTGCATGTGTACAGGGGGGTGAGGGGAGGGGGCGGCTTTTCAAAGATAAAGATGAGAAATGAATTTATAGTAGACTACATTTGTTATGCGTGTGTATTGTCATGGAACATACTTTATATTCTTTTCGTGCCAGTAGTTTTCTCCTTTTATTCCAGTTTTATAACTTGACTTTTCAACTGACATAATGAAGGAGTGAACTGAATCGTGCAAATCAGCAATTACAGTCACTCCTGGAAGGGAGTGAATCACAACCAAGATCAAATGTGGTTGACAATGGGAAATAATTACTCTAGGATCACGTAAGTGGAAAGATAGCAAAATTAGGGTGGCCATATGAAAAGGAGGACAGGGCTCCTGTATCTTTAACAGTTACATACAAAAGGGAATTTCAGCAGGTGTCATTTGTATATATGGAGAACCTGGTGAAATTTCCTCTTCGTCACAACAGCTGAAGCTGCAGGAGGTATACTAGAATGAACAGATACAAAAGAGGGCAGGGCTCCTGCAGCTTGAACTGTTGTAATGAAGAGGGAATTTCACCAGGTGCTGCATGCCTACAAATGACATCTGATAACATTCCCTCTTCATCACTACTGTTAAAGATACAGGAGCCCTGTCCTCCTTTTCATATGGTCACCCTAGCAAAATTAATCTAACACATTCCTGGGTATGGCTTAATTGAGAGTCAGTGTGGTGTAGTGGCTAGAGTGTTGGACTGGGAGTTGGGAGATCTGGGTTCTAGTCCCCATCGGCCATGGAAGCCCACTGGGCGACTTTGGACAGTCACAGATTCTCAGCCCAACCTACCCCACAGAGTTGTTGTTGTTGTGAGGATAAAATGGAGAGGAGAAGGATTATATACACCACCTGGGGTTCCTTAAGGAGGAAAAAATGGTGGGATATAAATGTAATAAATAAAATAATTAATGTAATTTGGGAAAGTCTGAGGCCTGGTATCTTCAGTTACAGCTGTTAGTCAGCTTGTTGGGGGTGGGCACTCAGGGAAGCCAGAAAAAGGGTAGTGGGTTGGAGAGTAACAGGAAGCCAATGAGGTCTAGAGTAGTCAGCAGGGAGCAACCAGAGGGTGTGTGTGTTGGGGGCTTGTGTGCCTGTATGTCTGAATGGATGGGGGCTGCTTACAAGCTCCATCACACCTTGGAAGAAACGCTGGCTACCGTCACTTCTCCTTGGACACTCTTCCTGTTTTCAAACAGGAAGTAAACAAAGTGCACGAGGGCCATTCAGTCCCTCGTCGTGAACGTGCTGCTTCTCCCACACACAGCAGGAGAGAGCAGCAGCTTTGGTTTTAAAAAAATGTTTTGGACTTTTTCTGGTTTTTCTTGCGGCGCAAGGAAGGCCAGAAGGGGCGGAAGGCGAGAGAGAGGCAGACGTCGTCATGTGAGCTACCTCCGAGGAATCCATGAGTGCCCAGTCACGAGTGTGCAATAAAAAGCTCATCGGATGGAGCTTTACATGTGAGAAAGAGAGAGGGAGGGTTTCGGGGGAATTTTGGAGTGATCCTGAAAAAGAGCGAGTGTGGTTTTCATGTCCCTGCAGTGAGGAGGGGAAGGGAAGAATGTGCATGAGGTGCTTGCATGTGTATGTGAGACACAGAAAGATGCACATGCGCACAGAAAGAGAGGGTGAGGTTATGTGTAGTGAGCTGGGGTGAGGAAGAGTCTATAGGTGGGTGACCCAGAGTGAGAAACAATGGCAGAGAGGAATGAGTTAGCTGGCAGAGGGGTGGGCAAGAGATTAAAATAAGGTTCTGCTGGTGCTAAAAACTGTGGGTTCAAAGGTGTAGTTCATTCTGTTGGGGCTAGGGATGTCGCAAGTGCCCGTCTGAGTCCGGGAGTCCGGCTGACGCCCCAGTGTCCACCACCCTGGACCTGGTTAGATGCCCATGGTGCAACTGCAGACCTAAACTTGAGCGCTTTTGAGGCACCACCAACCGCTTGGCAGGTGTCCGCCCTCACTGGCAAAATTGCACACTTATCCCCACTTCGTCAACGGGGCCTTTACGGAAGCCATTAATGCAGCAGTGGAAAGTGTGCAATTTCAGCAGCGAGGGCGAAGAGCCACCGATCATTCATCCAGCCAAGCCGAGTTGAGCCTCAGAGGAAGCTTACACGGTCCGATGAGTGGGGTCGGGCTGCACAGATGGGGTGGACGCAGGTGAGTTTGCCTACCCCTAGTTGGGGCTCAGACCCTACCTCTGCCCTATATTCAATTTTTTAGGGAGCTTACTTGTCCTTTGTCACTAGCCATAGGACATGTCTACACCAGCCCTATATCCCAGGATCGTCCCGAGATCGTTCCTCTGCATCCAAAATGCCACACAGGGGATCCCGGGAGCAGGCAGGGATGATCCCTCCATTTTCCTGGGATAACCCTTAGGTGTAGAAAGGGCCATAGTCTCCGATGGCAGCCATTTTTGGTTTCTCAAATCGCCACATGTGCACAGGAGACCAAAATGGTTGCCTACCTCTGTTCTGTGACACCCATTCCGCCCTCTCCCCCAAGCATAGATTATCACTGACTTTAAACCGTCTGCATAGGGCTTAAGATAGCCCTCCCAAATTACTTAACACCTATGTTGTATTATTTGCCAAGTCTGCAAATAACTCATGCAAGCACAGAACCACTAACCTAATCAGATTGCCACCTGCTTATTTCCCTTATGCACAGCTGGGCTCAAATCTGCATGTTAATTTAAGTCTGTTGGTTATTGTTTGAAACACTGTAGTTGCCTTCCAGAAATCCCCTGGGATACCTGAATGGAAGCTTTCTCCTCTAAAGGAAGACTACAGGGCTTGTGTTTTAAAGTGAGCTGCAGTTTGGGAATCACCTGCTTAGGTATCTCCAGTAGGAGATACTGTGAGAGACTTATTTTTGCTCTTTAGGCTGAAAAGGTGCCTCTTCCATCTTAAAATCACATACCTTGATAACAGCTGTGTAGCAGAGATGCAATATAGGTAGGGTACTGAGGGCAGTCTCCACTCTGTATTTTCTAGACGTGTAGTCAGCCTTCAGGAACATAAGAGTCCTGCTGGATCACACAGACAAAAGGCCTATCAAGTAACATCCTGTTTCCTACAGTGGCAAATCAGATGCCTCAAGGAAAGCCCACAAGCAGGACATGAATGCCGTAGTCCTCTCCTGCTTTTGCTCCCCAGCAGGTGGTGTAAATATAGGGTGACCATATGAAAAGGAGAACCGGGCTCCTGCAGCTTTAGCTGTTGTGATGAAGAAGGAATTTCACCAGGAGCTGCATGCCTACAAATGACACCTGCTGAAATTCCCTTTTCTATGCAACTGTAAAAGATACAGGAGTCCTGTCCTCCTTTTCATATGGTCACCCTATGTAAATAGGCCTCCCACCTCTGATCTTAGAGTTAGTATCTATAGCCACCGTGACTAGCAGTCATTGATAACCTCTTTGTCCATGAGTTTCTGTAATCCCTGCCCTCACTCCTCGGATTTGAAATGGTGCCTCTTGGTCATTATATATACTTCTCATGCAGAAGGCAACAGCCCCTGCAATAAATAAATAAATGTTGCGACCCTATGTACATCTTGTACTCTTCCAGCTAGCTTCTAACAGAGGGATGGAGGCGAGAGCAATACATTGGCTAAAATCACGGCCGGGCTTGCAGAAACTGTAGTGTGGCGGGCCCTTCACTTTAAATTTCCCTCAGTGCCCCAGCCTGTTACCCTCTAGATGTTATAGACTACAACTCCCATTAGCCCCAGCCTGCATGGTGAGTGATCAGGTGTGGTAGGAGTTGTAGTCCAAAACATCAGAAGTTGTGAGAAATTTAAAATGGTGAGAGGTTTCCAAAAACCCAGTCACACTGCACGGACCCACAGCCAGCACCAGCTAAAGGCCTTCCTGGGCTCCTGACAGCTGCCCAAAGGAAGCCAAGTGCTGGTGCTGGCCCTAGAACACTGTTTCTTTGCTTATATTCTACATGCCCCAACTGATGGTTCTTTCTTTCATTCTGCTTTTCCTAGATAAGTCTTCTTGTTTTAAGAATCCCCTTCAGCTTTGCCTGACCTAAGCCCACAGAAGCCTCTCTCTTAGCTCTGTGTCATTTGGACAGTCATCTCTGTAAGAAATGGAGAAAATTGCAAGGCTGTACTAAGCTGGCAAAGTGTTGTGCAGGCTTTGGGCAAGCTTCGGCATCCACCATGTGACCTTCCTTACCTGTCTGGGTTGAAATATGCTGTATGGCAATGTTGGCAAAACCCTGGGTTTTAATGCCAGTGAGAAAACTAGCACTCTACTCTTGCAGGCCTCAACACCTGCAGTGGGTGTTGTTGTTTTTAATCTGGAAGAGCAATGATGCATAAACTGAGAATTATCTCAAGCTTCCTCTGACCCTGAACACTCCATACAATGTATAAAGTGTAGTACTGTTAGGGGTGTTGTGGGCCTTTTCCTGTCTTGCCCAACCTCACCAGCTTTAATTTAGCGAGCTTTAATGGACCATAGCTCAGTGGTAGAGCACCCACTTTGCATGTAGAAGGTCCCAGGTTCTATCCATGGCATCAGAAAGGCAAAGCTGGAAAAATTCCTGCCTGAAACCCCAGGGAGTCACTGCCAGTCAGTGTTGACAATATTGGGCTAGATGGAGCAATTGCCTGACTCAGTATAAGGCAACTTCCTTTGTTCCTATGTTGGCTGTGGCTGATGGGAGTTGAAGCCCAAACGTCTAGAGGGCACCAAGTTCAGGAAGTCTGATCCAGAATATTGTCTCCCTATAGTCTGGCTGTTCCTTCAGCATTCAGGTGCTTTGGATGTTTTCCTCTTTCCCAGAACCTGACAGTGTCTCTGTTCAGCATCGCCATTTCTGCCACAGTCATCAGCATCATTCTCCCTCTCCCCTCCCCACCCCAGCTCCTTTTGGGGCTATTGTCTGTTGCAATAGTGTGAACAGGAGCAAGAATAACATAGCTGTGCAGCAGCTTGCTGTTTCTTATAAGAGCAATACTTGGAAGAAATGTCACATCCATCCAATAGAAGTGCTGGCCCAGGCTTTCGTGCAACAATAAGGCTCTGTTCAGAAGACACTTTAAACCACAACTTTAACAATGGTGAATAAGACTTTTTGCCTTATTCACCATGGTGAATAAGACTTTTTGCCTGATTCACCATGGTGAAAGCCATGGTTTAAGGTATCTTCTGAACAGGGCCTAAGTGTCAAGAGATGATGATGATGATGATGATGATGATGATGATGATGTATTGTGAATTAAGAATTCCAGGATAACCAAGTCATTCTCATTCTCAGTGAATGCTTGCAAGTCTAAGAGTTAAACTGTATTATTTTTAAGACAGCTCATGTTAAATTTGATTTTTCAAAACAGTATTGCAGGTCATAATTCATTCTTTGACACGTGGCCAACAGTAATGGTATGTCCTATTATAGGCCCACATGCATGCATTATGTATGAATTTCTAAAATTAATTATAAACGTAACTGGGACGGTGCAAAACTCCTAAACCAATGATATGGTACCATCAACTATTACTCTGTGATTGTGAAAATTTAGGTAATCTTGCAGATATTTATGATAAGTTATATTTATGGATTCCACCTGGCTTGCAATGACATCTAAAAATTTGAAGTGAAACACCCTTCATGTTCCCTTAAATGTCGATTCAGATATCAACGCTGAAGTATATTGAGATTCATCCATTTAACAGATGTGGTCAAGGGAGACCTTTGGAATTCAGGGTTGTTTTTGTTCTTTACTCTTCGTGTGCATTAAGGATCCATTAGCTGTTTTTGCAGTGTAGGGCTTTTCCTGCTGCCATTAAGCGGAATCTTTTTACCCTCTCCTCAAACACTTGGAACTGAGAGAGACTTTCAAAGGTTCCCTGCAGTTGTTGTTGTTTTTCTAGTTGTTTTGTTGTTGTTTTCAATCTGCCATCAAATAACATTTTCAGAACCCAAGGAGGTCAGTTTTCTATTCCCCTCCCCTTTTTTTCTACATTCCACCATCTATTGCTTTTTTTTAAAAAAAATCTCTTACATAATTCTGAAAGTTGTTGCTACTGTTTTTTATTATTATTATTCTCTTTTCTTTTCCTCTCTCTCTCTCCTTTCTCCTCCTTTCCCCCCACCTCTAGGGTGACCCTATGAAAAGGAGGACAGGGCTCCTGTATCTTTTAACAGTTACATAGAAAAGGGAATTTCAGCAGGTGTCATTTGTATATATGGAGAACCTGGTGAAATTCCCTCTTCATCACCACAGTTAAAGCTGCAGGAGCTCTACTAGAGTGATCAGATTTAAAAGAGGGCAGGGCATCTGCAGCTTTAACTGTTGTGATGAACAGCAAATTTCACCAGGTTCCCCATATATACAAATGACACCTGCTGAAATTTCCTTTTCTATGCAACTGTTAAAGATACAGGAGCCCTGTCCTCCTTTTCATAGGGTCACCCTACCCACCACCTTTCCCTGCTCTGCAATATTTTCTCCCGGCATCTTTTTTACGCCTTCAAAATGAATCCGTGCTCTCTTCCTGTGGCCCATGCTTCTCCTTCAGTAGCACTTCTCTGCTCTGCTTATCTGTCTCCCTTCTTATCAGATCGTGCTTTTGCACTTCTCCGCCATTCTCCATCTCTTTCTTTGTCCGGTGTATTGGGCCTGGCACTAACAATCACAGCCCTCCTTCACGGCAGCCTGCCAATGGGTGGAGACTGCAGACACATCGCTTTAGTCTTTAAGAAGGGAGGCGGGGGGAATGTGCTGTACTCTCTGCCCAAATACACATTTGAAAACTATGCCTGCAAAAATCACAAAGCCATTCAGCAGCATAAAAGATGCACCATAAGCAATTTTCTGGAGCGCTTGGTAGTTTCCACCCAGCCCTTGTTGCCATGCTGAGTTTTGGCTGTACACTGTATTTATGACAATATTGTATCCTTCTGTTCTTAAGTGTACTTCCATAATAGTATATTAAATCCACTAAAAGCAATGAAGAGCATATGTTACTTCGTACAACTCTATTGAGCATATGTGCTCAGGAAAGAGCAAGAGCCAGATTTTGGGGTTGTATTGGGGTTAGTGAAAATGTGCTTCCACCTCCCTTGCAGCTATCTGCTGTTTGTTTGGTTTTGTTTATTTCCCCGGCCCCACTGTCTGCATGTTATAGAGGATTGTGCAGTTTCTAGGTTTTGCTCTGACCTGATTTTGAAAATATCATCAGAGAATGAATCCAGCTGAAATCAAGTGCAAAGAGCAGTTGCTGAATTAGACCCTTTTTGTAATTAACCAGTGTGTTCCCCTAGGATTCTATACTATGATTTTTTTTTTATTTTTCAGAGTTAATAAAATACTACTTGTATAAAAGGCTGGGTCTGTATGCCCTCTGATAACAGAAAATCAGTTTGCTTACAGCTTTAAAAATGATTAAACTGCTAGCACAATGGACCAGTGTTTTGACCTATGTAGCTGTCTCATTGAAAAGCAAATAGTTTCATATTTTAAGATATAATCTGCTGTTCACTGCTGCTGGGCAATCTCCATACATTCCAGTGGGTTTCTAAGAGAAACTAATGGTAGGGTTCCTATGTCTTTTGACGGCTACAAAACAAATAGAAATTCAGCAATTGATGCTTTCCCCATCACTGGATCTGAATGCTAGGAAAAGCTACCTGATCAATTTTGGCTGGTCATGCCACCATTGAAGATATAGAACCCCTGCCAGGAAAAAAATAGCTAATAATCCCAACCGCAGACAATTCCCACCAAAAGAAATGGAGGCTGCACAGCAATAATGCCTGCTGGTGGATTGTGTCTATGAGTCTTTTTAATGTCTTCAGTTTAGTGTTTTAACATTGTAGTAATTTATTTGCATATTTTATGTTAACATAATGAGGAAGCAATTCAATGTTTCTTCATTCCTTAGTCATGTTTTATTTCTCTCTCTCTTTATCTCTCCCTCTGACTCTCAGTACTTCCTTATGCAGGAGAATAACTGGTAATTAAAATGTGCAGGATGAAAAGATGGAGCAGCCAGTGCTTGTACCACCAGGACCTGACAGCTTCCACTACTTCACTAGAGAGTCTCTTGCAGCTATTGAACAACGCATTGCTGCAGAAAAGGCTAAGCAGCCCAAAGACCATAAAGACGTCGACGATGAAAATGGCCCAAAGCCAAGTAGTGACTTGGAGGCTGGCAAATCACTGCCATTTATTTATGGAGACATACCTCCTGGAATGGTGGCTACTCCCTTGGAAGACCTGGACCCATTTTATGTTAATAAAAAAGTGAGTGTTTCATATCAAGCACTTTACTTTGTCACTTTCCTGTTGCAGTGCTGCTTTGGTATCCCTTCTCTCTTATGTTTTTGCAGTCAGGTATGCAACCTGCATTTTGCAGAAGCTTCCTTTTGAGATCTCTGTTACCTGTGATCTACCAGGTTTGAAAATGAGTATTTCTGGGTAAGAATTGGTTACACTGTATAGATGTCTTTAATTATTCTTTGCGGGAAATTGATGGCTAACAAATCACTGAAAATGTGTACGCCAAAAGTGACTTCTATTTTCCTCTCTGAGAAAGTTCTCAAGCAAAAAAGAAAAACTGTGTGATTCTAACGCTAAATGAGAAAAATTCATTGTGTCTGAATCTTAAAGTTATCAACTGTTTTACATTAGGGAACTTGTACATGACATACTTTGCGACTGTTTGCATGACATGACCACCCATGGTGAGGCTGTGGTGTGTGTGGCTTCCATTTTGAGTATGCGACCCCTACTTGGGAATTGTTGTTCATGTGAACCAGGCAAGTGTGGCTATGCGAGGGTTAAACAATCCTCACATAATTTATGGTCTTTTTAAAATTATGCAGGTGTTTTTTTAACCCTCATATAACTCACACTTGTCAGCTTCGCACAATATGACAACCCCCAAGCGTGGCTTGCATATGGAACTCGACATCCACAGCGTGTTGTTCAAACCTGGTCTTGGTCTTGAAGTTGCGTCTGAACTGATTTACTAACGTTAGAGGAAAAATGATTTCCCATGTTGCCTCTTCTATAAGAGCCAATCATTTTGGTGGCTTGATGTATGTGAGCTGGGTTGTGCTTGTGGTGATTGCTTCTCCACAAACTCAATGTGCAACCAACCCACATTTACTGCACCAACACTGACTTCTTCCATCCTCTTAACAGGTCTTATTTTTACCTGCACATTGTGGTTGAGGAGAAGCAGTCTTATGATGAATGCTTGACAACAAGCATGGTTCAGATTCACCTAACTCACCTGCATCTAGTTAGTTGTATGGATTGGTGCTAACACAGATCTATGTCATTTCACAGTTGTTTGTTGTAAATCCCTGGAAATGTCCAGGAGACTGATGAATGGCTGCCTCTGGAGTTTAATATCTCATTATACCAAGGACGTTTCTGATTGGCAGTGTACCTACTTTATATAATTTGTGATGCACCTGGCAGAGAGAAAAGCACTGTTCTATAGACCAGATAATGCCATTAACTTCTCTTCCATGGTGTTTAGTTTTTGTTTTCAAAGTTTCTGATATTGTTGTTCACCCGGACAGCTGAATTGTTTACTGACAAGAGTTCTTCTGTATAACAACGGATGTTTCAGTGGTTTGGTTATTGTTGACCCAGGAGGTTCAGCTGCTTGGGCTAGGCCAAGGATATGCAACCTTTTTGGGCCTTGGGCACATTTGGCTGTTTGTTGTGGGAACCACCACAAAATGGCTGCTATGGGAGGCAAAAGCAAGTGACCTGCCCAAAAGACTGCATACAAGGCAGAGGTGGGGTCTGAGCCCCACCATATTAAACAACTGTTTTGAACCCACAGTTTTCATTACCAACTGAAACCTATTTCACAGCAATCCCAGCTGCTGGTAAGACAATGTATTAATTAAAAAGAACATGAGACAGCTAGTTCACCTTGCTGGACAAAAAGCAAGGTGACTGAAAGCTTATTGGAGCCTACAAGCACCACGTTGCCTACCCATGTAATAGACTTAGTAGCTAGTAAACAAGCTGATACAGCCTCAATGTTTGTTTTTGTATTATCTCTTTGATTGACATTGGTTCTTATGTCTAGTTCTTGTCCTCCATCAAATGCCCTTCTTTTCATCGCCCTCCTCTGATCATATCACCTGACATCCTGGAACCAGATGATAGTTGACCACCAGCTTTATCGGCAGCAACCCTGTCCATTTAGCTTTTGCTTCCCACTATCTCAGAGCCGTTCCCCAGAGATGGTGTGTGTCCAATTACTTTCCAATATCCACACAGGATTCTGCTCTTGAAAAGTTTGAGAGATATGACCAGGAAAAGATCTGCAACGCCAAAATAGCAAAGCCTTCACACAAAGTCGTCCCCTGTATAGAGCAACACATAAGATATATGAATGTCGGTTTGTGTTGGGCTATTTATACAATAAGTGGAGTTTATTATTTAAATTTATAATCTACCAATGATTAAACACACGACTCCGACAAATACAATAAAAACATTTTATTGAAATACAAAAATCAAGCAGAAAAAAGCAGAGCAAATAAAATCATCAAAATAAAATAAATGATCAAAAGCAACAACAGTGGGAGATTAGAATCGGACTAGGAGGCCAAGGTAACAACAAGGTATTTGCCAGAATGAGAGCTTGTTGGGCCTCACTAGGAAGGGCATACCAGAGCCTGGGGCATTCACTAAGAAGGCCCTCTTTCATGTCACTTCCCGATGCCTCTCCTGCAGGTATCCAGGCAGAATCATATAGGACAAAGCAGTCCTTTAGATAAACTGGTCCCCAGGGGTTGTCATAGGCAAATTCTGCTTTGATTGATTTGGAGTCGTCTCAGTATTTAATGAGCTTTCTCAGCCAGTATTCACAACAAGCTCTGGGTGAAGGACAACCACATCCACATAAAACATTTGCAAGAAACAAGTGAATTAACCGAAATTGAGAAGATATTCATCAAAGCGAAAGGCAGGTTGAGCAGGTGGTTTGGTCAAGTAATTTACAGCACTCAAGAAGCATCCTTAAAATAAGGAGCCAGGTTCTGTCCACGCAGCTAGAAAACAGTTGGTTTGGGGCACCTGATCTGTTGAATGCTGACTGCAGATGCGTCAAATCTCATCTGATAATTTAACCAGGAGGAATGGCACTTGTTTTGTAATACAGCCGAACACTACAAATTCCCATATTAAGTTAGATATTTACGAATTTCAGGGCTTTTACTGGTTGTATCCAGGAGCAACAGCTGCAGCAAGGTATCCCCTGAATTAAGTACTCCTTTACTATAATTGCTGTTGTCAGATCTCCTAAGTAAATTTCACAAAAGAAAGAGTTCTACTAGTTGGAAAGAAGCAAAATATTTGAATTTGGGGAGGAAGGGTGAGGGATGCATTACTTGTTTACCAATGCCTCTTTTTACTCTTTGAAACACCAAAGGATGTAAGTAAATATGTACAAGTGTAACTAAATATGTTCATATTGTCATCACTATGAAGGTACACATGTATTCTCATGTTGATATGCAAGAACCTCTTTGAAGCAAATGATGCTTCCTTATAATGGCAATACGGTACTCTTTATCAGGTAAGTAATAACAATAAGGCTTTTTACTAGATAGGATGCTTGTAGAATGACTGCATTTTCATCACTGAAAGAAAGTTAATAAGGAAAAATGAATGTGGAACTGCATGTGTTTCAATTGCTTTCACGTGTTCCTTTTTTTCTTCCAGACTTTTATAGTATTGAATAGAGGGAAGGCAATTTTCCGATTCAGTGCCACCCCTGCCCTTTACATTTTAAGTCCTTTCAGCATTCTTAGAAAAATAGCTATTAAGATTTTGGTACATTCATATCCTTTTCAAGTGGCTTCTTTGAGACAGTTTTGTTTTCTTAAGATAGCAATTTACAAACACGTTTTGCTCAATTAACTTCTGGTGTTTAATATTCCTTATTTTACAATATTACGTCTAAGAGTAAGATGTTTCAAAACATTATTATTATTATTATTATTATTATTATTATTATTATTATTATTATTATACTTTCTGGAACCAGCTTCCTACAAAATTTCCCAAATGTGTGAATAACCCTGCCAGAGAAATCTATTCATTTGGACCCAGATTTATACATATGCAACTGGGCTGGTAGAGATAGACTTCCCCTCCAGCCCCTGAAAATGCTACATGAAGGTACAGGGGACCTTCTGAATGGAGTGAGCTGTAGCATTCGGAAGAAGAGGGGGATCCCGGAAAATCAGGCAGAGGCACCTTCTACGAAGGGAACCCTTCCATCTATGGAAGGCAGATCTTGGATCCAGCTGATTGAATAGATTTGTTTAAATCAATGCATCTTAATTCTAAATAGAAATGTATAGCATTTCTCTGTTAACCATTGATTATTTAATTTCCATAGCTGGGAATATATACCTAGCTCCAACATAAGCAGATACCACTGTACTCATTGTCAGTTGCAGCTCTTTGGATGGGCTTTGAGAAAGGTACACTTGTATTCAAATATATATGGCTGTGAATTACTGATCTGCAATGATAAAATAAATGTAT
The DNA here is from genome assembly GCF_023053635.1 of Elgaria multicarinata webbii. Taxonomy (NCBI): domain Eukaryota; kingdom Metazoa; phylum Chordata; class Lepidosauria; order Squamata; family Anguidae; genus Elgaria; species Elgaria multicarinata. The sequence continues at coordinate 45,787,139 of NC_086172.1, forward strand.
ATAAAATTGTGTCTTTTTATATATTTTGTAAGCCACTTTGAATGTCTACCTTTCTTGGAGAGGATAGTAGGGTATATATTTCTTCATCGCAACAGTTAAAGCTGCAAGAGCCATGCCCTCTTGACCAGATACAACTGTTAAAGTTACAGGAGCCTTGTCTTCCTTTCCATATGGTCACCCTGTGGTCTGACTATATTAATATCTTAAATCCTACGCTTTATCTACTAACTACTATAGTATATCATTGGCAAATCAGAGCTGATGCACAAGTAACAGCTGCCGTGATGACACTGCATTAAGGTTGCTCTCCTGTGTACACTTACTTGGGAGTAAGCTCCATTGAATTCAGTGTGGACTTCCTTCTTAGTAAAAATGCATATGACTGTACTATAAAACAGTTATGACTGGCAGTTGTCTCCACACACTAAGCAATAATTTGCAGCAGATTTCCATAGGGATGGTGTAATTTGCTCCACACAGCCACAGGCCTTTCTCCTTCCAATGGAGAAAGTCGCCTGAAGTCAAACTCAAACAAACAGTGAGCCACTGCATGTGGTAGTCTATGTGGTGTGAATGGCTGTCCTCACAGAGGCCTTAGCTAGACCAGGCTATATCCCGGGGTGATAACCGGGATTGTCCCTGTGCATCCAGATGATGCACAGGGGATCCTGCGATCAGGCAGGGATCAACCCTTTCTGGCCCCGGGATATAGCCCTACAATTTGGTCCTGTTTTTCCTACGGTCTCAGGCTGAGCTCGGGACCGCGGAAGGTGTGGCCCGTTTCCGCAGCTTGACCCCACTATGTGCAATGTGCACAGGGCGCAGCGCACCTCAGGGGTAGGGGGAGCGGGGAAATCTTTTTTTTTCTAAAAAAAAGAAACCTTACCTTGAGTCGCTCATGCACTGCCGGCCCTTTAAAAATAAAAAAAATGGTGGGCGCAACACCTCTCTTCTTGATGTCGCCGTGCCTTACGTGTAAACAGAGGTGAGATCTCATGTTATTCACAACACGAGGTCTCCCCTCCTCTCCCCCGGACTTTACGGTAGGTCTAGCTAAGGCCAGAGACAGCTGCTCCCTAAAATGATTTACTGTGGCCTCCATGTGTTGCCCCCGTGTGTGGTCTTGATCTCAATTTCTATAAGAAAGAGCCAGGCAAATGACATAAGGTAAAATAATTTCTGATAATAGCAATTGAATATTTTAATCCTTTCCAGTCCTTTTCTATACTGTATATTCTGGCATCTTTTTCAAGTGCTTATGTCTGAATGGTGTGAATGACATTAGCAAGAACCAACTTTTGATGATACCTGGTAAACTAAACGTTGCTGGATTGTTTTTACTAGTTTTCTTTTCTTCTGTAAAAGGCAAGACTGACTACCTTTGCCGATTTCACTTAAGAAAAAAAGTTGTTTCATGGTTTCAGTAGCAGTTTTATGTTTGAATTGAAACTAATTTGGAAAACAGTGGTTTGAACTGAAATCTGAATTGTGATGGTTGCATTTGTAAAAACAAAACAAAACAAAGTAATTGCAGAAACAAATCAGAGATATATTAACATGAAAATCAGATTTCACAGTCTGAAAACTGGATTTTGCATATTGCATCCAAATTTTGGATCCCTAGAAAAAGATGGCTTGGACTCTTATTTATGAAATGGAACACACACACACACCTTTCTCAGTGCAGCCTCTTGCATCATTTAAGGATCTAGTCCTTAGGGATTAGGGGCCCTCCAGAATACTATGAGATGGGGCACAAGGAAGCTGTGCCAGTGGGAAGAAGAATCCATGTAAATCAGGGGACCTCCCTTGCACAAGCAGAACTGCCTTCTACTTGCACAATGGTGCCTTTCAGTTCAAGCCAAAGCATTGGATTCAGGACTGCCTTCTATTGACAGAAAGTCCCTCTGCCTGATTTTCAGGGATTCCACCCCCCTTTCTACTGCACTAGGTCATCCATTCAGCAGGTTCCCCAATCCTCTGTGTAGCATTTTCAAGGCCAGGAGGGGCTAGGGACATTGACTTCCACCAGCCCAGTTGCAAGTGCCTAAATGTGGATCCAACCCAATCCAGATGTGCAGCACAATCCCACCCTGTTCTATGCAGCTTACTTCCAGCTGAGTGTTCTTAAGACTGCAGTATGCAGAAACATTTGAATTCCTATGAATTAATCAGTGTTTGTGAATAATAGATTGAAACGTAGCAGAATTGATATTTTTTATGTCTGTATCCGTGCTAAACTATGCCAAACCTAGTATTGAATTCAACCAACTCTACATTATTTTTTTCTGTCTCACTGTTTTCAGTGGGGCACTTATGCATCAGCTTTGAGTTTTTCCCTCTTCGTTAACTCTTTTGCTGAATGCAATGCAGCTTTAACCATGGTTACCTCTGGCAGAATCACACTATGGCCTTAGCTAGACCGGGCGAAATCCCGGGGCGAACCCAGGGATCGTCCCTGTGCATCCACATGATGCACAGGGGATCCCGGGATCAGGGAGGGATCATCCCTCCCTTGCCCTGGGATCTCGCCCTCTGCTTTGGGCCCACATTTTCCACAGTCTTGGACTGAGCCCGAGACTGCAGAATGTGTGGCCCGTTGCCGCGGTTTGACCCAGCTCCGCACGATTCCTCGCACACACCCATCAGGTTGGGTGGGGGGAGTGGGGAAATTAAATGATTAAAAAAAAAAAGGACCTACCTTTGCACACAACCATTTGTGCCCTCCTGTTTCTTTAAAAATAAAAAAAATGGCGGGCACAACGCCTCTCTTCCTGAGGCCGTCATGCCTCACATGTAAACGGAGGAGGGATCTCGTGTTAATCACAACATGAGATCTTTCCTCCTCTGTCACGGACTATAAGGTAGGTCTAGTTAAGGCCAGAAAAACATTCAGATCAAGATTGTACATTTTACATTTGTTGACAAAAATATCCCTCTAAAAAAGCCCATAGTCACATTTATGACACATATTTCCAAGTATGTAGTAGTGGCATGTAGTTGTTATTCAAAGAAATCGTTCTGTGTTGTATGTATAGGGTGACCATATGAAAAGGAGGACAGGCCTCCTGTATCTTTAACAGTTGTACTGAAAAGGGAATTTCTGCAGGTGTCATTTGTATATATGGAGAACCTGGTGAAATTTCCTCTTCATCACAACAGTTAAGCTGCAGGTGCCCTGCCCTCTTTTGAATCTGGTCACTCTAATATAGCTCCTGCAGCTTTAACTGTGGTGATGAAGAGGAAATTTCACCAGGTTCTCCATATATACAAATGACACCTGCTGAAATTCCCTTTTCTATGCAACTGTTAAAGATACAGGAGGCCTGTCCTCCTTTTCATATGGTCACCCTAGTTAATATGACCAAAATGCAGTTAGGAAGAAACATATGTTAGTAGGGTTGAATAAGGTAAACTTGGTTTGGAAATTCAAAGTTTGTGGTGCCATCATGTGGCCATCTTTTGTGTTGTGTGTGGATACACAATTCACTTTTAGTATTAATTGAAGTTGGAAAGGTTGTAGCTTGAACCATAAAAAATCTAAGTGTTGGCAATTACACTCCTGCCCTTGCTGACACTTATACTTCTCAAGTTTGTAACATTACACATCCACACGTAGACTGGAGCTTTTGCTTAAATAGCTTGCACCAGCTTTGCAGGGCCCAGAGCTTTTTCTTTCAAATTACAGTGCTATTTAATATGGTGTTGAATGTGCTTATTTTCCTGTTATTAGAAAGCTGTACTGGGTGAATTTATATTCAATTCAACTGTTCCGGGTTTTTTATGTTGTCTGTAACAGTTAATTAATTGCATTACTTGCAGGTTTTCAAAAAACAAAACCAATTTTCAGGGCTCATTTTTCGTTACTTTTTTAGACATCATCTGTATGGGATCTAAAATGATTTTATCAAAGTAACAGTGACTTGAATAACAGTATTTGGTGTAAAAGATATGTGTCTTTTCTTTCATCTAACTCACATATTTTTACCAGCATTTACAATGGTCCTGGATTTCTAATAACAATATGTTGTCCCAGAGATGTATTTATATTAACAGATGTATTTATATAATGAAAAGAGAACATCCCATTAATGCTGTGTTTTGTTTATTAGTAATTCTACAATTTCCTTCTGTGTGTTCCTTAATGATATAATCTACATTATTCAGCATGCTCATTATGTGCACTATTTTGACCAACTGCGTATTTATGACCCTAAGTAATCCTCCTGAATGGACAAAGAATGTAGAGTAAGTTGGACATTATTCTTAAATTAAATGTTTGAATGTATTTTTTATGGAATTAATTCTATTAGAGCAGATAGATAGATAGAAGTCAACTGTAGAGCATGGCTGGGATCCATTGAGCCCCCATGAACACAGACCTTTGTGCACTCAATTAAGATTTCCCTTTTTATTCCAGTGCCAGATTACAAACTGCCTTTGGAAGCAGTGGATAAGGGGGTGGAGGGAAATTACCTTTTCTTAAAGCACTAAAACTCAGGAACCGCAAAATGAATTTGACTGCCAAGGGTTCAGGACGGACAAAAGGAAGCACTTCTTCACACAACCTATAACTAAATCAACACCACAAGATGTGGTGATGGGATTAGGTCAATGCATGGAGGATAAATCTATCTAGATGCTGTAGATTCTTCAGACATTATCCTTTGGTATCTAAATTTCATGTTCAAAAACAGTGTGCCTCTCTCAGGGAATAAAGAAAGGGTGGCCATCACCTTTGTGCCCTATTTATGATCTTTCGGAGATATCTGGCTGGCCACTCTTGGAAAACAAATGCTGGACTAGATGGTGCCTAGGCCTCCTTCCTATATATATTGCACTGGCTGCAGTGTATCTTGTGCCTGTGGGATCACATGGCCATTGGTGGGTAGCCCATGATATAGCTCTGCAAACCAACCTCATTATGGTAGATGGAATGTGCAGCATGGGCTTCTCCCACATTGCTCCAGGTTTTCCCATTACTCCAGTAATATGGGAAGGAGTCAAACAGCAAAAGCTCCCACACAGAGGGACATGGGTGAGATGCAGTAAGGCTATTCTTCTTGTGATAACTTTTTTAAAAATATTCTCAGGGGGTGGGGATTAAACTACCCTGCTAATTAATATTTTGTTTATTTCAATCAGGTATACATTCACAGGAATATATACATTTGAATCACTTATAAAAATTATTGCAAGGGGCTTTTGTATAGACGGTTTCACCTTCCTCCGAGATCCCTGGAATTGGCTTGATTTCACCGTCATTACATTTGCGTAAGTTTTACATTCCTTTTGCCCCGCCCTGCCTCCTTTTAATTGCATAGGTTAATTTAATAGCATGCAAGACTATGAAGTTTGTTATAATAAGTATGTGATTTTATCAATTAAGAGTCAGAGAATATAGATTCTTCAGTAATGATTGAATATGATTATTTAATGATTGATACATGCTAGTATATTTATACCACACTCTATCAGGAAATTGAGCTCTCTCTATTATCTTATTTTCTGCTGTAAACATACATCACCTCTGCTCAAAATCCAGTTGGACTTGTAGAAAATAAAGCACAGTGGATAAGGGACTCTTTTGCTGTCTTGTTGATGCTTGTAGCAATATGTACACAGCCAATCAAGATGTTAGGGAGTTTATGCGGAGGAACCCTAATAATTGCTTGACTTTATTCATTCTTGCCTGACTTTATTATGATGGTGGAATTGTTTTGTTTGTTTCTTTGTAAAGCCATATATGGTGCACTAATAGTAAAGTAACTGGTAAAGTAACTTGTGGTGTGGAATGCATGGTACACTAATAGGTGTACAGTTACTGACAAAGAAGCTAATTCCAGGTCTTGCACTTCCCACCTCCTACCAGAAGAGGAACCATCTTCCCTAATTAAGTTACTTTAATTAGGAAGTTATTAGACTTTCACAGTAAAATCACTCTGGTTTGTTTTGTCCTACAACATTTAAATGTAAACTGATCACCGTTGAAAGATCTTAATGAAAGGCAAACTGCAGTGAAAGGTAAACATCTGAGTGTTGCTATTTAATTTACCACTAAAGTTACCCAAGGGGTCTTGATAAAGACCCCAAATAAGTAGCATAAAGTCTGCCTCAATTCTGAATAACTGTGATTTAATTCTACAGGTATATAACAGAATTTGTAAACCTAGGCAATGTTTCAGCTCTTCGAACTTTCAGAGTATTGAGAGCTTTGAAAACTATTTCTGTAATCCCAGGTAAGAAGTAAGTGGTGTAAGGTGTTAGGTCCCTTGTTCCTCCCAACTGTTCCTTTTTATCCTGTCATTGTGTTTGTGTGTGAACTCCCCTATTACAGATATGTGACAGAGTTTGTGGACCTGGGCAATGTCTCAGCGTTGAGAACATTCAGAGTTCTCCGAGCATTGAAAACAATATCAGTCATCCCAGGTGAGAGCTAGGTTAAACACAGAGGCTGACTCTCAGACTCCATGGAAATTCAAACCACATTTCTTCACCATAAGCCTTGTTGCTTGCTCACTCATTTAAAAACACAAAGAAGAAAAAGCAGGAATCATGTTTTGAGAGAAATGAACATTGTGATCCTTTGCTTTTTTGCCATTTGCTTGTTTACTTTTGAAATCAGCCTTTGCGTTTAACACATTGTTGCATGAGATATTGCAGTACACAGCCTGTGTGATTTGCATCATATAATGTCAAGCTTTGAGGTCCAGCTGAAACGTGACTTCTTTTTACCCACATGTTTTTTTCCTGCGTGATGTAAAACTATATTTGTTCTTGGTATTTTTTGATGGAGACTTAATATCTGAATTGCTATTGAACATATTGAAATATCTGGATTACTATTGAATATAAAACAGTAAGATAATAAAGAATAGCATGGGCATTGCATGGGAAATTTATTATCTTTCCAAACCACACGCAGTTTCTTAGCAATAAGTCCTAGTAGCGTCACTCACTCTTTCCCTATCAATGTGTTTTAAAAGTGATGCCAGCGGAGGCTTGGGTTAAGAGGTGTTGGCATTTTTTAAAAAAATAATAATCTCACACCTTTAACTTTTCAATCCCTAACCCTAAACATCTTACGTGGGAGCAAGTTGCACTGATTTCAGTGGTACTTTCTTCTGTGTAACATGTTTAGGCTTGGTGTGATAGGAAGATTTCCACAAGGTGGAGTTAATGAAAAGCATGAAAACAGAATCACTTGTTTTAGCCTTAAAACAAGCTTTTTTTTTTTTAACTAAGCGCAGTACATTTTCATTCACAAGCTCAATGAACATAAACTTCCAGTGACTCATCTTCACAGATACATCTTCACAAATGATAGAACCATTTAGAAAGTAATTTCACAGAATATCAGTGCCATTTCTTTGGGCTTCTGCATGAGGTTGTTGTTGTTGTAGTAGTTTTAATGTTACTGGGGCGCAGCGTATTTGAAAAAAATTGTATTTGTCAGTGTTCTAACTCTGCCCTTCTGCTTGCAGGCCTGAAGACAATTGTGGGAGCCCTCATTCAGTCTGTGAAGAAGCTGTCAGATGTAATGATTCTGACTGTGTTTTGTCTGAGTGTATTTGCTCTAATAGGGCTCCAGCTGTTCATGGGCAACTTGAGGCATAAATGCTTATACTGGAATCCGGAGAATTCTACAGATTCAAATGATACTTACCTATTTAATTTCACATTGGGAGAAAATAGTACATTTAATAGTACATTTAATGGTACCCAATTTGACTGGAACGAGTACATAGGGGATCCAAGTAAGAATGCAATTTATATATCTATATAATAATTAACAAAATGGCAGTGTGCAATATTAAATAAGCATGTCTCAGAGTTATTGAAAGTATCCCTGATCCAAGGAGGTGGGAGCTACTGAAACCCTATCAGTTTAATGCTTTTCTAACCATTTTTCAGTTGGACTACTTGGATAGATGTGGCTGACTTAATTATGCCTCTGCGGAAACCTTTGAGGGCTGCCTCACTGAGTTGAATTTATTCATTTTGTTTATTTTCTAAAGTTGTATACTACCCTTCAAAGGTATTTATCCAGGGTAGTTTGAAATACAATATTTACACAATTGAATCAACCCAAGTAACAAAACCGAGTGGAAAACTGCCTTTACCAGTACTTAAAATATCAACTTAAAGAGCAATCCTGTGACCCCAGATAGTGTCTGAGGGGCCATAGGATGTTGCAGAGCTCCGACAGCAGAGGAGGAGAACTGATTATGGATCTTACTTTATTTTATTTATTTATTCCATTTATATCCCGCTTTTTCTCTCTCCAACGAACCCAAGGCAACACACACCATCCTCCTCCTCTCCATGTTCTCCTCACAACAACAACCCTGTGAGGTAGGCTGCGCTGAGAGTCTGTGACTAGCCCAAAATCACTCAGTGGGTTTCCATGGCCAAGTGGGGACTAGAACCCGGATCTCCCGACTCCCAGTCCAACGCTTTAGCTACTACACCACACTTCCTCCTGCATTGCCACTCTGTGGTGGCTTCCTCTTCTGATAGCAGTGTCATGACCTTGGAGGCGGAAAGAGGGGGGGGCAGTGGGCTGGTTGGGGAGAAGAGAGGCTATGGATCTGCTGGATCCACACGCCTCTCCGTTCCCATCTGCAGCCAGGCAGATGAGTAAGATGGGCTCAGAGGCTCATCTGGCTCAAAATCCTTTATTGGAGGAACAGGCGGCAAAAATACCTCCGTCTTTCCTCCCACTTGCTCTTGTCAGCAGGGCTCCACCTTTGGATCCTTCCATCTAACATCAGCCTTGTAGGTCAGCACTATTAATAAAATACCTGAGAAAATAAAAATATCTTAACCTGACACTTAAAAGAAAATAAGGAAGGTACCAGGCAGCCTTCTTTGAGGAGAATGTTCCACAACCAGCGCACCACCAGTGGGAAAATCCCTTTCCTTTGTTGCCACCATCCTGCTCTCTGAGGGTGGAGGATCTCCACATTCAGTGGGTTGATATGGGAGAAGGGGGTCATTAAGGTACTGAGTCCCAAAAGAACGTAGAAAAGAAGAGCACTTCTGTAAGTCCACCCCCAGTTTCTTAGCATTACGTTTCAATCTCTTATTTACATTTTCACAATCAATGCATTTCTTCACCACTGACATTGTGGTCTGATTAATTTTCATTAGTCAGTCTTTGACCTATAGCATTGGCCAGTCTATGACTCTGGGAACTGCACGATAAAATGGACCATTGTCAGAAGTAGGACTTGTTACATCAAGTGTTGGGATTTCCATGCGATGGGGATACTTCCATCATGCAGTTCTGGTTTTTGCTCTTGGTCTTTCTTGTTTCACTTGCAGGGAACCATCTACCATCACAACAGTTTAAGTCACAGAGTCTCTATTTTAAAATACTTGTCTGTGACACCATGAAATTTGCAGAGCACTGAAGGGCATGCCCTTGAGGAATTGTTGAGAATGGTTCCAGCTTACATTTCCTAAAGGGATCAATAGTCTGATCATTTCTGGGAACGTGTTAGTCACATTTTGTAATGACATAGTTGTTCAAGCTGCAGAGGGTGGGGGTTAAGCTACCAGCCTGTTCATACTAGTTAATGTTGTGAAGAAGAGAGATGTTTTAATATCTTGTTTGGGGTTTTGAGAGAGAGAGAGAGAAATAATGCCCTCTCAACTACTTACCTGGGAGTAAGACCCCTTGGAACTCATTTGCTTTCTTCTGAATAGGCATGTATACCATTACACTGTTAGGGTGTTTTCACACTTGTCAGGTTACTGCAACCTTATATAGTTTAATAAAAAATCTTGTCTACACAGTGCCACCACTGCTGAAGTAGATTAGGAGGCAGGCTCGGATTTGGTCAATAAACTGAAAGCATTTCTTGCCATGTGGCTTTGTGCATGATTACATGCAAATCTGCCTCAATCTGGTCAGCCAATAAAGTGTCAGCTATTCCACGTGTCATGAAGATAATTTTATACACTTCCTCAGCCAGAGGGAGAGACAGAGAGGGATGGAAATTCTCTGCCCCAATGTGGTCAGTCAATAGATTTGCTCAATATAAATGATACGCTTACAATAACATGTCAGGTATTCAACATGCAGGTGAGTTTATCTCTTGATGTATGAGTAGATAATTTGCAAACATGTAGGGAAGATATTTTTATAACTTCATCAACCAGAGAGAGGGAGAAACAGAGAGGAGGAGGGGGGGATTCTCTTTTCTTTGTTCCTGCCTGCACACATCCTCTTTCTCACACATACTGGGGGTGGTGAGGAAGTAGTACAGTGCTTAAAGCAGAGGTGAATATCTTGTGGCCCTCCAGATGCTGTTGGATTGCAACTCATCATCCCTCACTTATGAGAGTTGCAGTCCAAAAATATCTGGAGGGCCTCAACGTTGCCCACCCTGGATTAGAGTGTCAGACTAGAACTGGGGAGACCCAGATTTAGATGCCCATTCAGTTATAAAGCTTTCTGTGTTCCCCTGGGCCCCTCCCCATCCCTCAGCCCAACCTATCTCACTGGCTTGTTTTCAGCATAAAATGGGGCAGGGGACGCTTCCTTGGAGAAAAGATGTGGCAGAAATCTAATAAGTAAAATAAAAATAGGTATCATTTGCCAAAAAGAGATGAAATCCTCCCCAGTCAGCCTATTGTAAACTGCCCAGAGAGCCTTGGCTGTTGGGCAGTGTAAATATGTAATAAATAAATACATATAGGGAGTGGAAGCTGGTTTCATGCATATATGCATGCACGCACATTCTCTCTCTCTCACACACACAGGTTGTTGTGTTTTTAAATGTAGATTTTTTTCTGCCTTGTGCTATCATGACATGTATATACAGATGCATTGACTGAGTTGTCAAATTGATCTAGGACAAATAGGAAACCTCTAAAGTACAATAGTTGGGAAGGGGCAGAATGTTAGGGGTGCCCGTGCTCCGTTGGCCTACTGTAAACATGGACACACCTACATGTACCTGTAACTATGTTCAACACGCACACAGGTGCCACACACACACTTTTGCGAGTATACTCACATTATGCACTACAAACCAATACAGGCACTGTTGATGAAGGGGATGAGGCAGAGGGAGCAAAGTCCTTTACCTTCCCCCTCTACATACACCCTACACATCTCCTTGCCCATATGATACCTCTCCTACCTTTTTCTGTTCTTCTCCCCCACAATTCCACCTGTTTCCCTCATATTCTCAAGAGATGGGCAGCAGAATGAAAGACAGCAGGTGAAGCCGCCAACGATCTCAGAATTGGCTGCAGGCGCTAAATTCCATCCAACTTCCCATAATTCAGCACTTGACAAATGATGCCTAAGCATCTACTGGGGAGTCTGGGGGAATCAGTTTGGCCTCCCCACTATAGTTCCACAAAGGCAGGAGATCGCTGTCATGTGCATATTCCTTCTCCTGACTTACCCAGTATTCCAGATTTGATCCTCTGCCATCTGGCTGAGTTCAGAAACTGGAAATAGGTGTTGTTGACTCACTTGTAGCAGAGTACTTCTCAGCACAATTAGTGTGGTATTTTTGTCCATTTCAGTATACTCATAGCTACAGAGGCGACAAAGGGAGGTCAGAGGTCAGAATGACACAGCCCATGTATCATAAATAAATACAGCATACTTGGTTTGGTTAGGATGAATCATCCAGCCTCAAAGAAAAAAACTTTGTACAATTGCATTCAACACAAATATATTATTACTCTTCCATAGTAATAATATATTTCTACAAAGGGTTGGTAATTTTCTAGGCGATTTCATTCTTGACAATGCCCCTTTCCATTTCCAAAAAAGAAAATTAATTATCAATTTAGGAGCAACATACCAGTCCTTTTACTGGTCACATTGCTTTTCTACACAAGGTATTTATTTTGTGTTTGTCATTCCCTAATCACCATTGTTTACACATGCTTTAGACAATGTCATGACCCTCCAGTTTCACTTATGCCTCTAACCTGCACTTTTGACAAGGTTTTTTTTTAGGGCAGGATGAGGTATTTAACTGTGAAAGAAAAAGAAGTGCAATTTCCTCTTGTATATTTGCATTATTCAACTATACCACAATTTGGACAGATTATCCACCATCCCCCTAATTTTTTGCATGAGAATTGTTGGTAGAATTGTTTAATGGCAGGAACAGGTTCATTACACAACAGTTTTATTATTATTTTCTTCTGATGTTTTCAAAATATTTTTTCACACAGGTCATTTTTACACTTTGGAAGGACAAAATGATGCTTTGCTTTGTGGCAACAGTTCCGACGCAGGGTAAGATCGTCTTCCATCAAGATCCTCTCTATTTAAAGAAATAAAATAAAACAGCAGGAACAAGTTTGGATCCACCATACTTTATATAATTGATTCAAATAACATGTGTTCTACTTGAGAAATGGGTTTGATCAGCTCTGATTTAGGCTTATTTTTAAAAAATAATTTAATTGTAATTGACTAAACATGTTGAATTGAAAATGCATAGCAGGAGACAAAAAGGGGGGGAAAGAAATCTAGAATTACAGTACATCTTATCTTACTAGAGCAGCCAGTTCTCAGCCTGAATTGGCCTGGGTTAAGGATGAGGATGAAGCAGCAGACAGTTGAGGGTCCCAAAGGATGGAGACAGAGGCCATTTCTACACCTGCCTTTTTCCCAGGGATCGTCCCGGGATCATCCCAGTGCATGCAAATGACACACAGGGGATCCTGGGAGCAGGCAGGGACAATCCCTCCATTTTCCTGGGATAATCCTTAGGTGTAGAAAGGGCCAGAGAGAGGAAAGGAGGAGGGAGAGATGAGCAGAAACAAAATGCAAGAGCGTTGGGATAAAGCCAACTGGAAAAGGATGTTAGATCTGGCACACCACTACTCACTCAGTTAGCTATACATGTATCCACTGTGTCGTAGGTATTTCACTAGCATTAATTAATAGTTGGTTGTTTTTCAGTCTAACCCCTCTCTCTGTGTCTCTCTCTTTTTAGTCAATGTCCAGAAGGATATGTATGTATAAAGGCTGGTAGAAACCCAAACTATGGCTATACAAGCTTTGATACATTTAGCTGGGCCTTCTTGTCACTCTTTCGATTGATGACTCAGGACTACTGGGAAAATCTTTATCAGCTGGTGAGCAGCAACCATATGTGTAGCAAAAACTTAAGTATACTGGTGCTATCAAAACAAAAGCTGTACATTTATTTATTTTTAAAGTAAATAAACTATTATTTCCCCTAGACTCTGCGTGCGGCTGGCAAAACCTACATGATCTTTTTTGTTCTGGTGATTTTCCTGGGCTCTTTTTACCTGATCAACTTGATCCTAGCTGTTGTTGCCATGGCCTACGATGAGCAGAATCAGGCCACCATGGAAGAAGCGGAGCAGAAAGAGGCGGAGTTTCAGCAGATGCTAGAGCAGCTGAAAAAACAACAAGAAGCAGCTCAGGTATATTTCTGATGGGAAATAAATTAGGGTGACCCTATGAAAAGGAGGACTGGGCTCCTGTATCTTTAACAGTTGCATAGAAAAGGGAATTTCAGCAGTGTCATTTGTATAGAGAGAGAACCTGGGGAAATTCCCACTTCATCACAGCAGTTAAAGCTGCAGGAGTTATACTAGAGTGACCAGATTTAAAAGAGGGCAGGGCACCTGCACCTTTAACTGTTGTGATGAAGAGGAAATTTCACCAGGTTCTCCATATCTACAAATGACACCTGTTGAAATTTCCTTTTCAGTACAACTGTTAAAGATACAGGAGCCCTGTCCTCCTTTTCATATGGTCACCCTAAAATAAATGGACTGAATTTATGCACAGCTTTTAAGGTGTGGCTGAATATATCAAATTGATAGAAGATTAATAGACAGCTCCCTTCCTTCAAACCTGCAATCTTCATATTAACCAGTTGCCTGTAAAATACTTTGAGGAGAAAGTTTCCTGGTATTTGTATCCGCTTTTGAAGGATGTAACTCCAGTTGAGTCATGGGGGAGGGGAATACAAAGGAATAAACTATACATGGCAAGTTACTCCTGTATAGATAGAGCTCCAATAAGACATTAAAAGAAACAGACATTCTACATGATAGAATCAGTACAGCCTCTATTAAGGTTGGAATTGTGTGAGGAAGAGTGGGGATGAGCATCCTGGCTCAGCAACTTCCATCGCCATCCTCAGCACCGTCTATGGGATGGGTGTGGGGCAACTGCCAGCAGTTGTGAATATGCTCTACTCATGTAGAATCCCTGGGGCCAGATCTACCCCAAGCAGGATATAGCACTATGAAAGCTGTATGAAAGCTGAATATAAGAGGCAGGAGCCACACTACTGCTTTATATTGAAGTGCACTGACAACTGTTGGGCCCATTGACACATACCATATACCACTTTCATAGTGCAATATCCTGCTTGGTGTAGATCTGGCCTGGATTTCTGCAATGCGCTGTACGTGGGGCTGCCCTTAAAGCTGCCCCAGAAGCCGGAGCTAGTGCAGAAAGCAGCAGTTTAGCTATTGTTGGAAGCTGCCCCCTTTCAGCATGCAACCAAAGGAAGTGAGGCAGGTGGCTACCAGGAGGAGGGCCTTCTCTGTTGTGGCACCCTGGCTGTGGAATGAGCTCCCTCAGGAGGTTCGCTTGGCACCTACATTATATTCTTTTAGACACCAGGTGAAGACCTTTTTTTTTCTCCCAGTATTTTAAAAGTCTATACATTAATTTTAACTTTGCTGTTTTAAATTTGTATTTTAAATTTGTATTTTTGCGTTGCTGTTTTTATCTTGGTTATGGTTTTTATATTGTATTTTATATTATGGTTTTATACTGTTGTTTTATACTTTGAATTGTCTTAATTTTGTAAACCGCCCAGAGAGCTTTGGCTATTGGGCGGTATAGAAATGCAATAAATAAATAAATAAACTTCTTTGCTGAGCGCCTTACCCCTTACCAACCTGCCCGGTCACTAAGGATAGGGATGGTGTGAGAGTCTGCCCCTGGCTTGAAGCCTGGCAAGCTCCCCTCAGCTCGGCCCCCTGAGCTGGAGTTCACAGATCGCCCACCCCACCCCCGCACAGCCCATCTTGCGCCTCGTGAACCTGTCCACAGACTTTGGCCCGTTTCCAGGATTGTGCACTTTCCACCTGCTGTGTTAATGGCGTCCGTCATTAATGTAGCAGGGGGAAACATGTAATTTCCCCAGCCTTGGAGAAATTATGCGTTTTCCCCCCACCCTGTCAAAGGGGGGCTTAAAGGCCCTATTAACCCAAGTGGGGGGTGTAGAAGCACATGATTTCCCCAAGGCTGGGGAAATTGCGTATTCCCCCCCCCCCCCGCCACAATTAATGTGGAGGGGGGAAATATGAAATTTCTCCAGCCTTAGGGAAATCATGCATCACCACCACCCATCAATGGGGGTCACTTGCATTAATGGGGCCTTTAGGGGCCCCATTGATGTGTGGGGGACGCGGTCACCATTACTCAGCGGAGGAAAGAGCTGAAGCCAGGGCAGGCAGCTTCCAAGCCCTCATGAGACCTGGGTTGTGGGGGCAGACCACACAAGTGAAGATGAGTTGGGGTACAAGAACTCACGAGTGGACCCTGCTAGGTCCGTAAACCCTATCTCGGGACATGTTCCCGGTGGTTCCACATGGAGCTATAGTCCGATTGCAGTTCACCAGGAGAAGAGCCTTCAGTGTGGTTGCCCTATTCCCCTGGAATTTCCTGCTTTGGAGGCCAGGAAGGCACCAACGTTGGATTGCTTCCAGTGCCTCCTGAAAATGTTGTTGTTTCAGGAAGCTTTCCCTGAATGACTGGCCATGGTTTTATCAGGACTTTGTTCTTTTAAAAATGTAGTTGTTAATACGTTGTTTTTATTCTGTTTTTATTGTTTTATTCTATTTGCTGTTCACTACTCTGAAATCTTTGGATGGGGAGCAGTACATAAATATTGTAAATAAATAAAATAAAGTTTGTTAATTGTACAGGGAACGTATATGAATAGAGTATGCTTCCCGTTGCAGCCAGTTACCCTCTAACTCGTGGAGGGCAGTTGGGGTGGGTGGGGAGGTACTAGCATGCTTGCCCTCATTTTCTCTCATCATGTGGGGCTGGGGCCTCAAACGTGGTGCCTGTAGGCATCAAGGTGTCCACGTGGATACCTCTCCAGGTGCCAGCAAGTTTCCCTGCCTCCCCTGATTTTTATTTTATTTCCTATTTTTTAATAAATAAATAAATTGGGAGAGTGGCATGCTGGAAAGTGAAGTGTTGTCCTTTAGCAGCATTTTTATTTGTTTTATGTCATTGTTTATGCATTTTTTTTATTTCAATGTAATGGATTTTTTTTATTTATAAAGGCCCTGTTCAGAAGACACCTTAAACCATGGCTTTAACCATGGTGGTTAAGCCAGAAAGCCAGGCCATGTTCAGAAGACACCTTAAAAGATGGCTTTAGCCATGGTGAATAAGGCAAAAAGCCTTATTCACTGTGGTTAAACCCGTGGTTTAAGGTGTCTTCTGAACACAGCCTGGCTTTCTGGCTTGAACACCATGGTTAAAGCCATGGTTTAAGGTGTGTTCTGAACAGGGCCATTGTCAGTTGCCTAGGTGGCCTTGGATATAATGGCAGGATACACATGATCTTAAATAAAATAAAATAAAATAAATAGATACAGATAAGGGTGAGGGGCAAGGATGTGTGCCCACACGTGCATGCATGTGCAGAAAGAATTCATTTTGATTTTTGGAAATCTATAACTCATTGCATCACCCAAGGACTTTTTGTTATGGATTTTCTAGTGCTTCAGTTAAGAGTGTTGTTCTTTTCAGGAAGCCACTAAAACAAAACTATTAATGCTTTATGGCAGGCAGCGGTGACAGCTGCAGCGACAGCATCGGCTGAGTCAAAAGATCCCAGTGCAGGAGGCGGAATAGGGGGGCTTTCTGAAAGTTCTTCTGAAGCATCAAAGTTGAGTTCAAAGAGTGCCAAAGAGAGGAGAAATAGAAGGAAGAAAAGAAAGCAAAAAGAGCAATCTGGAGGAGAGGAAAAAGATGAAGATGAGTTTCATAGATCTGAATCAGAAGATAGCATCCGGAGAAAAGGTTGCCGATTCTCTATTGAAGGGAATAGGTTAACACTAGAACGGAAACACTCTTCTCCCCACCAGGTAAACTGTTACAAGAGTCATGAAATCAAACCATTATTGTCTGTTGCAAAGCTGTAGTCATATTACAGACATTACTCTGTGACCTTACTAGAGGGGACTGATCTTTTACAAAACAAACAAAAGTCATTGCTCATTAATTACTACTATTGGGGGCTTTGAACGTAAATTTTCTCTCACCAAATTAGGCGGGGAAATTCTAGAGAAATAATAATTAATTTTTGTGAACCGCCCAGAGAGCTTCGGCTATTGGGCGGTATAAAAATGTAATAAATAAATAAATAAATAAATAATGGGCTCTGTTGGAGGGCCAGTGCACCCCTGCTTATTCCATTGTGCCAGTGCGACCTGCTGCTACTGCAACGGGGAATTAGCACTTCGTGAAGGAACCTCTAAAACAAGCAGAAACACTCATTTGGGGATTGATGGGACAGGTCAGCAGAACTGCATTTTGTGAACTCTGCTTACTTCCCTCGTTCTGGAAATTTCTGCTTATTTCCAGTTCCTAGCTCCTTGTTGTGCTAGCAGTGGGTCCTACTGGTGCATGAGTAACAAAGGATATTGCTGACTTTTCCATAGAGTTGTTGAAGACATTGTTTCAAAACACCAGTTTTATAAAATACTAAGGATTTCTATAAACATGCTTCTTATTGTCTCATCCTAAGGTTTGTCTGTCTGTCTGTCTGTCTGTCTGTCTCTCTCACACACACACTTAAGGGATAACTGCTGTTCACAGCTCATAATCCCTGTATTAAGTTGGTATCGAAGGAAAATATTATGTTTTAGGCAGGCAGGCTGGCTTAGATATTGGCCCTGTTCAGACAACACGCTAAACCATGCTGCTTAACCACAAAATAGTTAATGGAGTGCAACCATTTTGTGGTTAAGCAACATGGTTTAGAGTGTTGTCTGAATGGGGCCATTGAGAATCAAGATGAGCAAAAACATTAAGAGAAGGGAGGCTATGATTTCATTACAGTTATGAGGCACGATGGATTTAAGTCTCCCCTTTGGGAGCCCCTTCAATCCATCTTTGATCAAACAAGGCTGGAGTATCCAGTGCATTTCCTCCAGAAACCCATGCAAAGGGGATGTACGTGGTGAACCTATTCATGTTCACTTGGAAGTAAGCTCAACTTAATTAGATGGAGTTTACGCCCAAACAAGTGTGTATAGGTTTGCAACTCTAGTAGGTCTAGTAAACTGATTGTGTTTTCTTTCCATGAACTTGAGTACTGTAAGTGGTTTACCAGGGTTTTTGTGTGTGTGTTTGTGAGAGCTCCTTTTCTCTGTTTCTTAGCAAGTAATTTTAGTACAGTGGCTTGCAGTACTATTAATCTATGGACTGCCTCTTTTTACATAGCAGACAATTTTCAATTAAATGCAGCATAATGCAACTCAAAAAGCAGAATCTGATGTATGAAAAGTAATGAGTAAAGGGGGCAGGGAAGGGGGAGATCTAAAACTGGCCTTGGTTTTGTTGTCCAGAGGTACGGCTGAAAGGTTTTCGCTAACCACTGTGTTCTTCTGTCTTTTCCTGCAGTCTTTGCTGAGCATGCGTGGCTCCCTGTTTTCCCCAAGGCGCAACAGCAGAACAAGCCTTTTCAGCTTCAGAGGTAGAGCAAAGGATATAGGATCAGAGAATGACTTTGCTGATGATGAACACAGCACATTTGAAGATAATGATAGCAGAAGAGATTCCCTTTTTG
This sequence comes from Elgaria multicarinata webbii, assembly GCF_023053635.1. Lineage (NCBI taxonomy): Eukaryota > Metazoa > Chordata > Lepidosauria > Squamata > Anguidae > Elgaria > Elgaria multicarinata. The sequence goes on from NC_086172.1 coordinate 45,805,990, forward strand.
TGCCGCGCAGACATGGTGAACGGCGCAACAGTAACATTAGTCAGGCCAGTAGGTCATCCAGGATGCTGGCAGTGTTTCCAGTGAATGGGAAGATGCACAGCACTGTGGATTGCAATGGGGTGGTTTCCTTGGTTGGTGGACCATCTGTTCCTACATCGCCTGTTGGACAGCTTCTGCCAGAGGTGATAATAGATAAACCAGCTACTGATGACAATGTAAGGAAGTTTTAAATAGTTCAGGCATGGTGGCCTTTTCTTAATGCACCAGCCAGTGTGTCTACAGAATGGAATCCCTTGGGAATGATCCTTGGTTGGTAAAGCTGTGAATGCTCCTGCATCTTGTAATATCTTTTATATACTAACAAAATAAATTTTAAACCATAATTATTTGCAAAACAAACAGTGAAAAAATATCTGGAGAATGTGCAAAATATATTGCTTTGTATGTTTCATATTCAGAAAACCTTGCTGGATCTCACTTTATCTGGCTATGAATTAATTGTATCTGGCCAGGTCCAATAAAATTTCATCTTACTCCACAACTAAGAGGAAGCTATAACTTTTGGTACCATATGGATTCTGACACTGCCTTGGTTGTAGATAAATTTGATTACATTCTGTCTCGTGAACATCATTACAACGTACAATCAACGTGGCTAGAAGTTCTGGTTCCCCAAACATTGGTAAAATCACTCCAAAATTTCACTTTATATATTTAGCATTTTCATGCATCTTTCAACCTGATACTCCATTTTTGGCTGACAAAATAAATATGATACCTAATTGAGATACCACATTGATGCACACACATTTCAAGTTATAAATATATGTGCACATATGTGCTGTCACACATGCACACACACTATATTTTTCTAGCTATCTACAAACAAACAAAGAAACAACAAAAAAGACCTTCCTATGCTGACTTGGAGAAGCATGACAATGCTGGATTTTTTTTCCTTTTCTTTTGATTAAGTTTGAATGAAAAGCTTGCTGTCCATCTTAAATGCAGAAGATAAGCAAGTGACATGCCATTTTCCCCATCATTGAAATTTTTATTTATAACCTGGGATTTATGCTGTAATCTTATGTGTGGGGTATGCTCACAAGTAAATGCTTATAGGGTTACAGCTTATGACAGATCAATTCCAGTTTATTTCTTCTCCCACAGACTGGGCACTTTAAAGAGAAGAATATGAGGATATTTACAGAACAGGGCATAGATCACGAGTGTAGTACATTGTGGGGAGGAAATCCATATTGGGCAAAGTCTGGCATGCTCTACAAGGCTCCAATCCTGCACATCTTTACTTGGAAGTAAATCCCACTGAAATCAGGTGTTCAGGTTGAAAAGTATGAGTAAGTGGGATTTTGCTGAGCTAATGAGGATGAACAAGGCAGTTTAAAAAACAAAATACAACTGGGATGTTCCCTGTGGGTTATCTGGGAAGTATAAAAATGAAGTTATTGAGACAAGGACAGCATGTTTCTTACAAATACTCTCAGAGATTTTAAAATACCAGGTTAATGATACAATAAGTAACAACAGTTTGGCATGAATAATTAAGCATAGCTCAAAAGCATGACGCATGTATACCTTTGAATTTAGACACTCTTCATATAAGCTGCTATATTCAACGACCATTTTCAGGATGATCTTATATTTCACTTTTTTCTTTGCAGGCCACAACCACAGAGACAGAAATGAAAAAAAGAAGATCAAGTTCTTTTCACGTTTCTATGGATTTCTTGGAAGACCCTACTCTAAGAGAAAGAGCCATGAGTATAGCTAGCATAATCACAAACACCATGGAAGGTATAGAGAGAGAGGTTACTTGAAAATACTAAATACATTGCCCCCCACAATATCCTATAATGATGGAATCCCATGGGTATTCCAAGATTGAATTAGATTACACTGAGCATTCTCAAATTCTTGACAAGTAATCCAACAAACCAACATGAGAAAACAGTTTGGAAAATCATGCTGGAAAATTATGGAAGACAGAAAATATAAGAGGTCTCACTTTCTAATGGAACTAGAAGTCAGAAAGTAAGCAAATGCAAAGAAGTTTCTTTGGGGAAAGACTTCCCCTAAAAGCAAGAGGTTCAAACTTCCACCCACAGATTTGTGAAGCTACCACTAACAGAAAACTGTGGTGCTTTGAGATGAAATGAACATAAATCAAGTTTTTAAATAGATAAGTGAGTTTTTTGAGCCAGTATTTTTTAGGGCCCAGAAGAGCAAAGCAATAACAGTTTCCTATCATGCCCAGAGGGCTAGTAACAGAAGCAAAATTCTGACCAGAGCCACTCAGGGTTAGCTCTTGTCTTCTGGCAGAAGAACAAAACTATCGATACCCTTGATCATTAAGGAAGACTATGAGTTTATGTGTTTTTATGAGTTTCCAAACAACTGATGAAAACGCCTACTAAATTGTTCTTATTAATTTTAGTAGGCCTTTAGAATAGCCACCAGCACTACCATAGTCCATGACAGATGCCGTAATGCTTGTTAAGCCAGACTGGAGAAAGCAGATTATGGCAGGGACTGAAAAATTATGTGTCTGCCAACTACATGACACAGGTCACTTTCATTTTTATAATCATCCATTTTCATGTAGCATCATGATGGTCAAGCAAGCCATGTACAAGACTGGATAGTGCACATGCAAGTAACTTGCTAACAAGTGGAGTTATCATCTTTAAAAATAAAAGATTCTGCAAGAAATCATCCTACGTCCTGTCATGAAATTAGCAAGTTTCAACAGTGTGAACACAATTCAAGTTTCTGATTTTAACCTTTATAGTTCTAATCAGTCAGGTTCCAATATACCAGAGGGATCATCTCCTTGTGTATGAGCTTCCTTAAGAACATAAGAAGAGCCCTTGTGAATTGGACTAAAGGCTTACTGAGACTAGCATTCTGTTTCCTATAGTGACCAACCAAATGCTTCTGGGCACCCTACAAGCAGGGCGTGAGGATCCCACTGTTATTCCCAAGCTATTGATGTTCAATGACATAATCAGTTTGAAGCATAGAGACACCATGACAAGTAACCGTTGGTGGAGTTATTATCCAGGAATATGTATTCCCCTTTTAAAGTTATCTAAGGTAATGGCTATCACTACTTCCTGTGGCAACGAATTCCTTAATTTAGCTATGCACTGTGTGAGGAAATACTTCCTTTTGTTTGTGCTGAATCTCCTGCCAATCAGCATTATTAGATGACCCCGAGTTAGCTTGGAAAAAAGGAGGCTAAAGGGAGACATGATAGAAGTGTGGGAAATTATGCATGGTGTGGAGAATGTGGATAGCGAGACCTTTTCTCCCTCTCCCATAATACTAGAACCTATGGTCATCCCATGAAGCTGATTAGTGGGAGATTCAGGACAGATAAAAGGAAGGACTTCGTCACACAGTGCATAGTTAAACTCCGGAATTCACTACCACAACATGTGGTGATGGCCACCAATTTGGATGGCTTTAAAAGGGAGCTGGAGAAATTCATGGAGGAGAAGGCTATCAATAGCGACTAGTCCTGATGGTCATGTGCCACCTCAAGTATCAGAGGTAGTAAGCCTGTATGCACCAGTTGCTGGGGAACATGGGTGAGAGGGTGCTGTTGCACATGTTCTGCTTGTGAGTTGCTGGTCGACAGCTGGTTGGCCACTGTGTGAACAGAGTGCTGGAATAGATGGACCTTTAGTCTGATCCAGCAGGGCTCTTCTTATATTCTTATAATGTTGTGAGCAAGGGAGAAAAACTTATCTCTATCCAGTTTCTGCACACCATGCATAATTTTTACACACCTCTGTCATATTCCTCCTTACCCAACATTTTTCGAAACTAAAAGCCCCAAACGCTGTAAGCTTTCCTCATTTTGGTTGCCTTTTTTGAGATGTGACCAGAAATTTACACGGGCCGTACAGCTCTGGCCCATCATTAACAGTCATTCATTCAGTGTGAACATAGAGTAGTGATTTGTGTATTGTTAGTGCTTGACTAGCTACCCTCCTTTTCGGCTACCCTTTAGCTTGACTGACTAACCTTTCCATTTTCCCCAACCCCTTTTCTGAGAGTATATGTAACTTCACCCTTCCATCTTTTCTTTACATTTCTTTATCTCCAGACTTTGGAAGTAGAAACAATAGAATCACCATTTTTGTTTTGTCTTAGCCATGTTTGAGGCAGCATATTCTGAATTAAGGTCAGCACAATACAATTTGATCTTTTTTTCTTTTTAACAGAACTTGAAGAGTCAAGACAGAAATGCCCACCTTGTTGGTACAAATTTGCAAACATTTTCTTGATCTGGGACTGCTGCCCATGTTGGTTGAAAGTAAAGCATTATATGAACATATTTGTGATGGATCCATTTGTTGATCTTGCTATTACAATTTGCATTGTTTTAAATACACTGTTCATGGCAATGGAGCATTACCCAATGACAGAAGGATTTGCTCACGTGCTTAATGTTGGAAACCTGGTGAGTCATCCATGAGATACTATGCCCTTAAATACTACCTATTTTAAAGGTGTACCGAAATTATAGCACTAAGTGAAAAAATATTATTACTTTCCTTTAAAAATAAACTTGCAGTATTGAATTCCTGGATAGATATGTTTCAATTAATTAGTGCTCGATAGACAATCCATATAGGGTTTAGTAATAATTATCAGGATACTATATGACCTGTAGGGGTGTCATTTTTGACTCATATAGCTTTATGTTCATCTGCCAAAAATATTTATTTATTTAAAACATTTTTATCCCGCCCTATATCATTAAGATCTCAGGGCGGAAGTTAGTTTTGCTATCTGAGTATGTCAAGAAAATATAATGAAATATCTGGAATCTAAAAAGCAGAATTATTTAATATTTTGTTTATTATTGTTTTATGTTATGATATATGCTGCCTAGGGTACTTTTGGAATAAAGCAGACAGACGGAATATACATATTTTAATTAATAAATATTCATTGATAGCAATTGTGATGGTTCTTCAGTGAATAACTGTTGTTATACAACAAATCACTTTCTGCATTGATAGTGCAATTCTATGCATGCTTACTAAGAAGTAAATCCAACTGAGTTGAGTGGAACTTACTCCCAGGTTAGTGTGCATAGGATTGTAACCTGAATCAATATTTCTCCCTTATAGAAATTCACAAATTATTTCTCGTCATGACTGCAACCTAAATTTTCAGGTGCAGCAATGAATTCTTGGATTTAGTGAATGTATGACATCATTCTGAGATGTCCCTATTCCACACAGGTCACAAAGTAACCTGATAATTATTGCTAAACTCTATCTGGATTGTCTGTCAAATACTGATTAATTGAAATCTATTTTATATCTGTATCAGAATATATACTGGCAGATGTGCCTGAGGGAGGTTCAGTTGTATAACTGTGTCCCTTGACCTAATCTGTTGTGGCTTCAAACTGTATGGAATGCAAAGCTATATTGTTTGTATAATTGTATCTGTACGCCACCCTGGGATCCTAGTGATATAGGGTAGGATACAATTGTTTTAATAATAAATAGATAAATAAATAGTGAAGTTTGTCCCGAGTGGCTGAAAATCTAGCTGCAGGCTTCAACCACATGGACACATTTAAATTAATTAACATTAATGCATTTTAAAAACAAAATAACCCTGAAATGCACATTCCCCATAGCATACATGTGGCTGAAATTTTCACTACGCCTAAAACCATCCCCGCTAGAGATAGATCAAATCCTAAAAGTTTCATAACCATCGGACGTACAGTTTTCGATTCCATGGAGGACATACAAACATTTCATTTTATATATAAAGAAGATAATACTGAAGATGATTAAACTCCATTGAAATAAGAGAAATAATTAAACTTTTAAGAGATGAACTAGCTGACAAGGTTAGCTAACTTTAAATGTTAAGTTATAATCACTTAGCTATTTATATAGTAAAATATGCATAGTATCTTCATTGTGTTGCACTTGTGGCACTGAAGCCTCAGTCTAGTTGAATGAGCAGATGTGATGGCGCTGACTATTTCAACCACTCAGGGAACAAAGTAAGCAACAAAATTTTCACTGTACAGATTCTGAAAGGAGAAGGAGTTATTATTATTATTATTATTATTATTATTATTATTATTTATTTATTTATATAGCACCATCAATGTACATGGTGCTGTACAGAGTAAAACAGTAAATAGCAAGAGTTGACAGTTTGGATGGGATTCAAACTTCCTGCAAGCCCTATGGATGGAAGACTTGTGTTAGGCAGATTAATGATTGGAAAGTTGACTGAGAGGAAGTTCTCAGAAGGTAGTGAAACTAATGTCCAGAATATCCTGGAGGAAAGGTAGCTGAAGAAAAGGGACAGAACAGGCAGTGGAGTGATATACTGAGCATGAACGTGATGGAAGAACAGATAAGAGGGACAGAGTTCTGGGAGTTAGTCCAGAATTAGACATAATGGGGCCTGTTCAGACAACATGCTAAACCATGGTTAGGCCTCTAACCCTTTTGCATCAAATGGTTAGAGAACAGCCTGTTTCAGACAACATGCTAAACCATGCTGCTTAACCACAAAATGGTTAACGGAATGCATTAACCATAATATATTCCGTTAACCATTTTGTGGTTAAGCAGCATGGTTGTCTGAACAGGGCCAATGTATTTAAACCATGGTTTTGTAGCCACCATGGTTAGGAATGGTTCACACGACATACTAAGTCATGGTGCACCTGACACTTTAAGCCATAATGTTTAGCTCCAAATGCTTAACCACTGTGGCTTAGCATGTTGGCTAAACAGGGTCAATGATGCTGGTCAATAAACCATGGTTTATTGCCATGGGAGCTGTGTTCATGTTCTTCCTCCTCCCAATTACATTCTGACTGTGCTGGTTTCTTTAAGTCACAGTTTCCAATCACATCTGAACTGAGAAAATGTAATTTCATCATGGCTTACCATCCAGGATCAGATCCTGGTTAGTAAGAAAAGATTAAACCAGTTTCCTATTTTGAATGTAACAGAAAGCTGAAGTTTAAAGAAACCAGAAATGAAGCATCAAAGCTGAGCACATGGGGGAGATGGAGAGAGGTGAAGAAGGAATGCATGACACATGGTTCATTTTCATGCTGATAACTATCGGCTATCATCTCAACATCACTGCAACTGAACCAGGCCTCAAAGTACAGATGACACTTACTCACATAAACGTTTCCCCAAATCAGCTTCAGGAAGCTTATCTCTGTTCCTATAGGACATTTTTCTTGTTAAGATTACCCACTCAAAGCAGCTTTTTGACCCGTGAAGGAATACAAATGAGTCCAATCCTGATTGCAGCTTTCTGCAGCTGCTTTGGGTAACTGGATAAACCATTTCCCACAGAAAAGTAACTTTAAAGAAAACTATCCTGTGACTGTCATAACTACTTGCCTCAGTGCTAACATACTGCTGTTAATGGTATCAGTAAAATATCTAGAATAAAGAATGTAATAAACTAAGTTATATGCACCCAAAAACATTTTTAGAAATAAAGATTTTTATATACTTCATTTCTTGTAGCTATGGACACCTTGAATATGACAACCTGAGTAAACTGCAATTTTAAACTTTTGCATATATTTACATTTATATTTCGCATTTAGGTGTTCACTGGAATCTTCACAGGAGAAATGGTTCTCAAACTAATAGCTATGGATCCCTATTATTACTTCCAAGAAGGCTGGAATATTTTTGATGGCTTTATTGTTACCCTTAGTTTGGTTGAGCTTGGCCTATCAGATGTGGAAGGACTGTCAGTTCTCCGGTCTTTCAGATTGGTAATTGTCTAAATCAACAAAATGTTACTGCATTTTTACAAATACAAGCATAAATTTAAAACTTTGTCTTTTCAGGATACCTACTTCGTTATGATGCTGAACCTCTAATATATTTAGTTAATTTTAGTCTTTAAGGACACAATCCAATGCATGTATAGATGGCGAAAAGGGCTAAGACAACCAGCATGCCCAAGCCAGCCAGGCATAGGATTGCATCTTAATAGTCTTTCTTTCTGAGTTATTTAAGGGTTGTATCCAATAGTGTTCTTCCACTGATGGAATGGACACAATGGGGATGGCAGTGATTTTGATTTTCACCAATAGTGTTAGTTATGATTGACCGAAGCCCCATTGATTTGAATGGAACTTTCCTGCACTTAACCTTTGCTAGCATAGGCCTGGGAACTTTTGCACTAACTCATTTTCATCCTTACAGATACCCGTTGTCACTTCTTTGTGTTTCAGCTGCGAGTTTTCAAATTGGCAAAATCTTGGCCGACGCTAAATATGCTGATCAAAATTATTGGCAACTCCGTGGGTGCTTTGGGAAATCTGACCTTGGTCCTGGCCATCATTGTCTTTATTTTTGCTGTGGTTGGGATGCAGCTGTTTGGCAAAAGCTACAAGGAATGTGTGTGCAAGATTGCTGCAGACTGTGAACTCCCACGCTGGCACATGAACGACTTTTTCCACTCTTTCTTGATCGTGTTCCGAGTCCTTTGCGGAGAATGGATAGAGACCATGTGGGACTGTATGGAGGTGGCTGGACAAACCATGTGCCTTACAGTCTTCATGATGGTCATGGTGATTGGAAATCTGGTGGTATGTAACTTTTTTAAAATATATATATATTTATTCTAGATCAAAATGATGCTGAGTCTAGCAAGAAGTAAAGCAGTCTGAGCTGCTTCATCTAAACTCTTAAACATATGCTTTTCAAGGGGATTTTTTTCATATAAATATCAGACATTGTAACCAGTGTTGAATATTCATTCTAGCATTAGAAGTATTGGTAAGCAGTAACATATTTACTAGCCCACAAAAAATATTTTACCCTCTGTGCATTACAAGACATCGTGAGTGTTGCAACTGGAAATTTTTGAGCCAAACAAACCAGGATGTGTGTATGCTGCCAGCCCTTACCCACCTTCAGAATGGCATATAACGTAGCCATTCATGGATTCCTTCTAAGTTACAATGTTAGGTTTATGTACTGGGCTGTAGGTCTTTAAAATATCTCAAATACATTGTTCTAGAGCATAATGTTTACTGAGTGAAGATTTGGGTCTTTTTTACTCCCCTTTCTTTAGGTACTGAATCTATTTTTGGCCTTGCTACTGAGCTCATTTAGTGCAGACAACCTTGCTGCCACAGATGATGACAACGAAATGAACAATCTCCAGATTTCTATGGCAAGAATAGATAAAGGAATAGCCTATGCGAAAAGAAAAATTCGTGAATTCATCCAGAAATCCTTTGTTAAAAAGCAAAAAGCTTTAGATGAAATCAAACCGCTCGAAGAGCTGAACAATAAGAACAGCTGCATTTCTAACCATACCATTGAAATTTGCAAAGATCTGGATTATTTTAGGGATGGAAATGGAACCGGCACAAGCGGCATAGGCACAGGTAGCAGTGTAGAAAAATATATTGTGGATGAAAGTGATTACATGTCGTTCATAAATAATCCAAGCCTGACCGTGACTGTGCCAATCGCTGTTGGAGAATCAGATTTTGAAAATTTAAACACAGAAGAGTTTAGTAGTGAATCAGATTTGGAAGAAAGCAAAGAGGTAAGCTTTCACATACTGCTTGTCTACTTGATTTAGAGAAGAATGCTATTGCTGACTGGTGGCATTGTGGTGGGAGGACTGAAGAAAAATCATTACCTCCCATTTCTGGCACTGGAAGGGAAACATTTAAATGTGCTATGTTAATGCTTTACGGGGCTGGGGGCATGTTTGGGAGCTGGGAGGGCTTATGGCTTACTTATTCTCTGCCTGTGCACCCAAAATGCCCATTTCCCCCCTCTATGAAGGTGGAGTTACAATGTCATAGAGGAACCACTGAAGAAACCTCCATAAAGTTCTGGGTGGAGCAGTGAGGGGGACTCTGACTTTGGAAAAAGCCCTCTGAGGTCAGAGCTCTGGTTACGGCAACAGAGTGGGTCTTCTGCACAATCCTATGGCTCTGTGAACCAAGGATTTTTCTCCTAGAAAAAATCCAATAATTGTGATACGCTTCTATGTTGTTTTACAGGAATTAAGCAATTTGAGATACTTGCGTACAAAAGGATTAGAGGGATGCATGTTTAGGCAGAATCCTAAGCATGTTTAGACAGAAAAAAGTCCCACAACTCTCAGAATTCCCCAGCGAGCACTACTGGCTGGAGAATGTAGGACTTTTTTCTGTGTAAACATGCATAGGATTGCACTTTTAGAATACAAAAAGTTATCCAATGTAACAGAGAGCATCCAAAATTGAATTTTGTCATCTACTTCACTGATATTGCTACTATAAACCCAGTCCTCCTCCTTCTTCGGTTCTTCATTTTCCAATAACATATTTTATGCCATTTTCCAGTTAAATGGGTTTTGCAGAAATGGCTGTCATGATCACATCAGAAAACCGAAATAGGGCACCAGTTGAATAAGAGCCAAAAATAAACAACTTCACAGAAATATTATCCTGAGTGATGAAGGCAGATAGGCAAACCAATATAATAAAGGGAGATAGGCAAACCAGTACAATAGAAAATTACCATATACCAATGTACAAATTAAGCAAAGATGGCTAAGTGTCACACACAAAAACACGTGATAGATATTCAGCAGGTACAAGATTACATCAAAGCATGAATATTACTAAACACAAAAGAGCAAAGGTTTTTCAGATGAGCAAAAGTTTTTTGGTGGAAGAACCTTTCGATGGAATGCAGCTATCCCCCTTTTGTCACTCATTATAATATTTTTGTGCAGTTGTATGCTTTTTAGCAATTATTTTTTGGCTGTCATTATCACATCTTCGTGTAATGTTTGAAATGGTAGCAGATAGATTTCATCTGCAATTAGATTTATGTATATGGTTCATTCATAAAGCATCATGGGAGAGAATACCAAAGTTATAATTACATGTCATACGTGTGTGTTTTAAGAACATAAGAACATGAGAAGTGCCATGCTGGATCGTACCAAGGGTCCATCTAGTCCAGCAGTCTGTTCACACAGTGGCCAACCAACTGTTGACCAGGGACCAACAAGCAGGACACGGTGCAACAACACCCTCCCACCCATGTTCCCCAGCAACTGGTATAAATAGGCTTACTGCCTCTGATACTGGAGGTAGCACATAGCCATCAGGGCTAGTAGCCACTAATAGCCTTCTCCAGGAATTTATCCAACCACATTTTAAAGCCATTCAAATTGGTGGCCATCACTACATCTTGTGGTAGCAGATTCCATACTTTAGCTATGTCCCATGTGAAGAAGTACTTTTATTTGTTATGAATCTCCCACCAATCAACTTCATGGGATGACCCTGGGTTCTAGTATTTTGAGAGAGGGAGAAAAATGTCTCCTCATCCACATTCTCCACACCATGCATAATCGTGTACACCTCTATCATATCTCCCCTTAGCCTCCTTTTTCCATGCTAAACAACCCCAGATGTTCATACCATCAGCATTATCATTTAATATACTATTCAGTTAACAAAAACCCATTTAACATGTTGTGTTAAGGGTTTTCCATCTTCACCCTAGATCTAAAATGCTTGGAAATTACAGTTGTTAAGGACCACACCCTTAAGAGACATGTTATTTAGGTAATTTGGATATGGTATGGTGTCTCATGCTGTGGCGTTACCTTGAAATTGGGTGCCTGTCAGTGGCACAGTGGTGAACCTAAGTCCCAGGTTTGCCTGTTTCCTGGGCCAGATCTACACCAAGCAGGATATGACACTTTGAAAACATTTTGCAAACTGTATATGGAGTGTGTCCTGGGCCCCAACAGTTGTCAATACCGTTATAAACTGTTTTAAAGCAGTAATGTAGATCCTGCCCTGGAATAAACACATGGATTCTATGCAACTGAAACTATCATGCACTGAAGCTACCATTTCATGTTACAAACATCTAACTGGCAACCAATACCATCCACATAGAATTATAGAGCTGGGAGGAACCTTGAAGGTCAACTAGTCCAATGAAAGCTACAATCATGCTACAGTACTACTAGGGCTAAGTACATACTAGACCTTCCTCCCGAACGGACACAACAGGCAGCTTCTCAAAATATGCTGTACAAATGGAGAAATTGGCTGGTAAAGTTTAATGCCAGCAAAGTCTATGAGAAAGAAAACAGACAATTCCTGTCAAACTGCTGGAGGTCACTCATCAAACTTTAAATGAGCTATTTCCTACCCTTTCTATCTCAAAGTAGAGGTACAACTACACTTCACTATTTAAACGAGAACTATCACTATTTTCTGTCTCAATGGTCTTTTCCCCCCAGCTTAAATTCATTAACTATAATAAAACATTTCTTTAACAGAAGCTAACTACATCTAGTTCATCTGAAGGAAGCACCGTTGATATTGGACTTCCTGCGGAAGAGCAACCGGAAGCAGAACCGGAGGAAGCGCTTGAACCCGAAGCTTGTTTTACGGAAGGTCAGGGGAGACGATATGAAACATCTGATGACTTTTGCTAGGCTTCTGTTGCGTTTGATTGCTTTAAAGAAATGTAAACCAAATCTTGTGGGAAGATGATGATGATGATGATTCAGATGTGACTGTGCAAAATGCGAAACAAAATTACCTTTTTCTCTTCTGCCTTCTCAAAATGTAATATATATTTTAGGTTGCGTGCAAAGGTTCAAGTGCTGTCAAGTTAGTGTAGAAGAGGGGAGAGGAAAACTATGGTGGAATCTCAGGAAAACTTGTTTCCGAATCGTTGAACACAACTGGTTTGAAACCTTCATTGTCTTTATGATTCTTCTTAGCAGTGGTGCTCTGGTAAGTGAAAACAGGAAATGCATTTTTTAAAAAATAAATGGTTTTTTTAAAAATAAACACTTTTTTGCATTGTGTGGGCAGCGCTTAACTGGGTCCAGCTGGTGAAGGGATGAGAACAAATAGATACACGGGCATAGCTGGGATAATAAATTGGCCACAACTTTTATTGATTCACTGAACAGGCGTGGCGGAAGCATAGGGCGTGGATCCTGTAATCGGCCCACCCGCCTGCTGACCGATTCCTCTGGCCCGCATGCCAGGAGCACCGGTGGTGGTTGGAAGGGCCAGGGACACACCACGGCACAGACCGCTAATGTAAACTCCTTGCTACCACCATGGAAGTGGCCAGCTCGCAGCCCCCATGCTGGTCTGGTCTTGGTGCCACATTCCCAAGATCTCTTACGGGAATCCTCACCATGGGGGAGCAGGGAGCCCAATCTCGCTCCCCCTCACCAATGGATCCAGCCCAATGCCTATCGCGCCTACGTAAGTTGTGACAAATGTTATCAAATGAATTTACTGATAGTCCGGATCAACTTATTTACAATGGAATTAATCTTGCAATAGGGAAGGCAAAAAACCCTGCACAGTCCTTGCCAATTGGTGTGCACGTAAATTTCCTTCCCGGCCCCATTAACTGGCAACTACTTCTGCCACGGCAAGACACCTTACTACCAGGAGTGGGTGGTGGGCGGGGCAGCCAGCAACTGCAATCCTGGAGCCGCATGGGAGGTTCGCCTTTGGGAGCCTCAGGTTGAACTGGAGGCAGAACAAAGGAGCGATCTCACTTTGCTGGGTCTGCCTCTTTGGCCCCACCCCATCATTGTGCTGATTGGCTCAGCAGTCCCCACCAACAGCTGCTGCTGCTGGGGCTGTGCTGCCTCTCTTTACCTGCCCTTCTCACTTTGCTGCCAGCCTGCTCACCACCGCAATTCATCACTTCCTGTTAAGGGCGGGACCTCGGCTTGTCAGTGCAAAACATTGCATTCGCACTTCAAAAACAATGTCTAAAATTATGAAAACTTTGAAATGTAATTTAGAAACTGGGAAAGCTTCTGAACCTGTTCCAAATCATCTCTAGGGTCCATGAGATACCTTACACAAACAGATCGTTTCATAATGATTTTTTAACTAGGAACTGAAGTGGTGCCCTAATATTAGAGCCACTGACAGAGCAAGAGAAGAATTAGTACCATGAGTTACCTAACTGGTAGTACAGGAGAGGCAGGAAATCAGTTGTATTATTTAGACATGCTTCGGTCCACACAGTCTTACAGTGTGTAAGATATTAGCCTCTGCTGGCTATGTTTTCTTTTTATAAAGAATGGGGTGAGGTGCGAGGCTGCAGTTGCTGTGCCTCAGGGTTGAATCCAGTTGACATCTCTCCCCTGATGGATTGTGGTTTGCTTAGTGGACATTTCTGTCAGCAGTTCTGGGAGTGAGGCATTTTGGGGGGATTTCTCTTCACCCCTGGAGCTACCTGCACCACCTCCCACACTATTCCAAAGGGTCCACAGATCCCCGGAGCAGATTTTGAGAGGAATTGGGGGCTTTGCCTCCCTCCTTATTCCACTGATGGGAGCCTCCACTGGATCAAAGATATTGTCAACTATTACAAAAACACTGAGGAAGTTGTGGTGGTGATGATGATGATGATCATCATCATCATCATCATCGTCATCCCACCTTTTGCCCAATACTGGGCCTAAGATGACATATCAGTATTATGAAAATTCCTGTAGGGGTTATGAAAGAGTACCATGCTTCTTTCTTGTGTGAAGAAATAATCTGTGTTAAAGAAATAAGCATAATAGATGGAATGCACGTCATTTTCCTGTAGCTGGAACAGCTTCTGTAAAGGAGCTTTCACAAAAGTAGAAGAAAGCTGAATTAAAGGGATTTCTACCAGTTCTTCTACCTTAATAAAAATTAACTATTGTGAACTATTTACAGGCATTTGAAGACATATACATTGAACAGAGGAAAACTATCAAGACCATGCTGGAATATGCTGACAAGGTCTTCACATACATCTTCATTCTTGAGATGCTTCTGAAGTGGGTAGCATATGGATATCAAACGTACTTCACTAATGCCTGGTGTTGGCTGGATTTCCTGATTGTTGATGTATGTACCCTATTGTCTTAAGTATTTCTACATCCATGTGGGACCTGCAACAAAATCTTGCAGTGTGGAGTGTTCCAGCTGTACTCCATTACCCCATTTTCTCTCTTCAGCAATTAATCAGCATGCTCGTTGGGCAGTTTTGGGGTACCCCACTCTCAAGTTTTCCACCCTAAAGATGTCTTGTACTTTGGCAAACCTTGGGATTCACTCAAGCAGGCTGATATCTCCCTCCTGTGAAGAGGTGGTGATGTTCTGGCTTTGTAGGGATTCACAATTGAGAAATGAGGTCACTATTAGTATATAAGATTCCTTTTATTAGGCCCTCTTAAATTGTCAATAGAGATTTTTTTTCTTTTTAAGCCTCATTTTGTTGTTCATTTTGATCATCAACAACATATGGTGCGTCCCACAATCCCTCTTCAAAGGCTGATTCCACTTTAGTGTCTGGCACTCAATCAATTTTCAAAAAAATAGGTCCCACTTCATGGATACATTCCCATTAAAGTTATGTGGATAGCTAGTTTCCTTATAACATTTCCAAGTAGAAAGGCTCAAAAATAATTCTGTGCCTGGCAAATACTGCCTTGGAAGAAGCCCTTAGTAAGTAAAATATTGTGGTTAAACTTTATAGTATATACTTTATCAGCATTATATTAACATGATTCCCAATTAGAGATCTATTAGTGTAGATTTTATAGCATACTTGGTGCTGAGAACCTCCATCAGCTATTATGAACACAAATCACAGCATTTCCAATGCCCTGTTGCCTTTATCATTAAAATCTTGTATGGTGGTAGAGTCGAAGTTAAGTCCCAAGGGGATTTTAATGATATTTAAATCAGATAGTCTATTTATTTATTTGCAATATTTCTATACCGTTCCATAACTAAAACAAATTAAGAGATTGTGTGTGAGTGCATGAGTGTGTGTATCCGTATGTATATATACACATACGCATTTATGATTTCTGAAAAAGCATCCTAAGCCCTGTGGGATGTGGATAATTCTCTGCAGATTATTAACTGCAGATAAAGATTTGCCCAGTTTTAGGGCCTTTGTGTTCTGAACCATCACCTTATATTCTGATGTTCCTGCAATACAGTGAAGGTGTGTGTTTTCACTGACTTTTTTAGTTTTGAAGGGGTTTGACCATATATAGTCTCCAGACTGAATTGTGGAAGCCATTTTGGCCACTGTGATCCACTCACTGAGCTTTCATGAGTGGAGCTGATGTATAAAGGATGACTTGATGACCTTTGGATTGTTTCGAGCCCTGGGATTCCTCCAGAATAAACGTTCTTGAAAGTACCAATTCCTCCTAGAATTTTATTTATTAAAGACTAGAAGTCTTTAAGCATAATGTGACGCCAAGGGTTGATTTTGTTTTTGTTTTTCACAGGTATCTTTGGTTAGCTTAACAGCAAATGCATTGGGTTATTCAGAACTTGGTGCCATTAAGTCCCTTAGGACACTGAGAGCTTTGAGACCTTTGAGAGCCTTATCAAGATTTGAAGGGATGAGGGTAAGATGAAATGAGAGAAAAGCTGCTCATAAATAAAATGCATGCCTAAATATAAGGAATGTTTCATGCATGTCATATAAGGAATGATAAATACATGCAGAAATGCTGCCCTTTCATTCTATTGCATATTTATTAATAATAGATACGCAAAAGGCTTCATTAGCTAACCTTAAGCCTTTATTCAATACCACATACTAGCTGTATGCATTTATATTACTTTACTTTCTAGCCAATTTGAGGAGTTTGCCATAAGTGTATTTCAGCAGATTTGCTAATAGTGATTTGAAAGGTGAGTAGATGTAATTTGCTCCTGCGGACAAATAAAATATTTTTACTTTAGGAACCTAGCTTATGCCACACAATGGTTTAAAAGAGTGTACTGCTCTCATAAATTCAGATCTCTGTGTTCCTCTTAGTATTTAACTTAATGGGAAAACTGTGCTCCCACCAAAATTAATAGTTACACAGGCTTCAGTTTAGGTTTTCATTCAGTAGGTCAAATTTGATTACAATCACGTCTCCAAATAGGAGCATGTCTCCATTTTTCACACTGAACTATTTAAACATACGGGCATAGAAAGACAATTATAACTACAAACTATGTAGACAGTTCAGTAACCTTTAACTCATTAATCCCATTAATTGAACTAAACCTGTTTAAATGGCTAATTAACCAGACAATTCCGTTGATTCTTTTTTTCACAATAGCTAATAATTTCCAACACAGTTAAATAATTCCAGCAAATCCCCAGCATTATTTATATAAATCAACCAATATTCTAAATTTGCTTTCTGAAGTAAGTCAGGAACATTGCTCAGAAAAGTTCCCTGATTTCTATATCCCTGATTTCTTCTTTTTGTTACAGTTAATGGGTAAATTTGTAAACTCCAAAGACTTAGTTGAAAAAAATAATTTACCTTTGTATACCTCCTGATCCAAACTGCATGATGTTCACAAACCTGTTATTTTTAGAGAATGCTTTTTGCCACTTCATGGAAACATAAGAGGAAACAGCTTTTAAATAATCATAAAAAGAAACCTTTCTAGTGAGATGGACAGCTGATAAACATGCTGTCAATAGTTCTTAGGTGTAAACCCACACCAGTACCTACCATGAAATGAAATTCAGATGATTGGAGCTCAGTTCCTCAAATTGTATCCATCAGGTTGCATATCTTTTCTTCAAAATTTCTACGAGGAAATATTGTAAATTGAAACTGACTCGATACATGGATTTCAGGTGCATCTAACCACCCCTTAATTTCAACAAATCCCTTTAAGCAAGAAATTCATGAATTGAGAAGTCAGCAGTGGAATAGGGTAAGAGCTGGTCAATTCCTGTAGTGTTCACGAACATTCATTCAGTTTTCAACTGACTGTTTGGTTTATCCATGTTCATACTTCTTTTTATTTACTATTCATGAACATTCTTGCAAATATGTTTTGTTGGCACAAATGTTTGGGGAACTGTTGTCCTTTCTACTCCTTCCTAAATAACCTTCAAGAACGGCAATGATGCTAAATGTTCATGTAATATGAGTACCAAGAATATGGCAATCTGAAAAATTATTTCAATTCACATCTGGTTCATAAGAAAAAAAATATTATACTTGGTTTCATCTTCCCATTCACTATTTCCGTTGCAACATTTCTGGTTAATACTAAACAGAAGGAACCAAGGAATCATGTGTACACAATGGTATCAGTTATTCACCATTTCTGCATTTTCCTGCACTTTAAAATGTTTATCTCATTGAGCTAAGGAGCAAAAGAAATAACACCTGACTCTGGTGGACCAATAACACAAAGTCAATAATAAACAGATTAGCCCATGAATAAAGTGTGCAAACAAGTAAAAGATGTTTGTCCAAAATTTAGAAAGACTACGCATTCACAGAAATCAGTGTCTGTCTGTTAATGAATGATTCGTGAACAGGAAAATAACTCATATATAAAACATTGAAACACATAACTGACCAGCTCTCAATGGAGTCACTAATGTGTTATGAAAGTTGTTTCATTTCAGCAACTTCATTCTGGGGGAAATGACAAAGGCAGAATTAGGTTGGTGGCAGACAATTACCTCTTTGCAAATCGTTATTACCTCTTTGCTTTCTTCAAGAGGAGCAGTGGTTCAATGACATATGCTCTATATTACTGGGCTTTAGCTATTACCAGTGCATTAGCAGATGGTGCCCATTAGGATGCTTCATGAAAGTTGTTGTGTAATAACATATTTATGTATTAGGCATGGGTGGTTTTCCATGAGATCTTTATTCTGGGAAAATAGGGACCCCAAAAAACTCTCCCTTTGGGACCTTCACTCCCATTACGTATCATAATATCATCTTGTTCTAGCATGCAATGTACAGAGACTGGTGCTGGATCGGGGCTATGAGAGCTCTGATTCCGTGGGAGCCTAAGAGCCAAATAGGGCAGGAGGACATTACAGACCGAAGATTGGCAGGCAGGAGTTCTGCAAGCCAGGTGTTGCCCACCTTGAGTTTATTCTTTGCAACTTTTGAGTTTGGGAAATGTCAAATTACTCTAAAGATAATTCATAGCAATGAAAACTATTACACAATTAAGCAGCAATTAAGCACTGAAAACCATTACCCTCATAAACAAGACAATTAATATTGAAAGTGCTTGTTGTCAGATTCTGAGTTTGCGATAATAAGAACCATTCAAACTTAAATGAAATTGAGGTATAGTCATTGTGCTATAAAACGTATTTGTTTTCATTTAATTAATTGCTGGAATGTGCCATACAAATTTTAAAGAACCTTTTCAATCTTTTTCCATGCCATCAAAACCTAGATTTTGATCTGTTGGTTCCCAAGTATCAAGCTTCGGTTTTCACATATTTGCATACTTATATTTAAATGTGGAGCTTCAAATTAATTTCATATGATTTCTCTGTTCAAAACTGGTAAAATTATTTGTACACAGAAGACAAAGCCAAGACCTAAGGACAATGTAAGTCTGTGAAATGTTACTCAACTGTTTTAAAACTCAAATACTAGCCCATTATAGACAAGGAAAAAATTTCACCAAAGTAGAATAAATTCAAGTCTATCATTCTGAGAACTGTTTTAACATATTTAAAAGTAAATTTAAATGATCTTTACTCCACATAGGTGCTGGAAGGCAAAGTAAATAACCACTTTCATTTGAATTAAATCTGCTACAGATTGAGAGCTATATTCTAATCTTGGTGCATGTAGGTATATTCTTATAACTACTTGCAAAAAGAGATTTGAATATACCCATTGCTTTATACTTCTCATTTTTAATACTTCCTGTAATGTAATGCATTTGCAGTAGTTCAAAGTATGTATGTTATTGTAAATGTACAAAAATCAATATTCATTGCTTTGCTAAATTTAGAGGATTGATTTCTGTAGCAATAAAGCATGTGTTTATGTGTAAACTCACTGGAAGAGAGCATGTTATGCCGTGCTTGATATATTTCTCTTAGAGGAGTAAAACAAAAGGGGAGTTTTTAAGAATTAATCCACCTTGCAGTTTTAGTTTTGCATGACTTACGCACATTTCTGGCTGATTGCTTTAAATTTTATCATATTTCAAATTTCCAGTCCAGTTTCTCAGGTAGCAACATTAAAAAGAAATTGTTATCCTGAACATTATTCTATATAATTCAACATATATATTTTAAATGCCTCTTATATCGATGCATTGACAATTCAATTTACAATTGACAGCATCCTAAAATTATTTTAAATGTTTACAGGTCCAGGTATTAAATTATTTGTGTGTAGCTAATTTATTTGTTATGAGTGACATGAACCACTAAGTCCTCCCTTCAGTCCCTTATTATGTTTCACAGCATGATTGTTTCATACTGCTTTCACCCCTTAATTGTTTCACACTACAACAGGGGCATAATGATATGAAGGAGGAGAAACATAATTTGAATATTAAACTCATGCTGGGTACAGACAGCATGATAACCAATGGTGGTTTAAGTAGTCAGCTGTCAGTTGAGTGGTCAACAGTTGGTTATTGTGTTGTCTGTCAGGCAAAAACTACACCGCAGTTGACTATTTCCCCAAAATAACCAACTGAGATAACCAACGCTCTGCAGCATGTTGTCTGTCGGGCTCAGTGGACTGTTTTGCAAGGTTGAGTGGACTATTTTTGTGGCTACAGAGTTCCCAGTCAAGAGTGGCAAAAACCACTCCATCTGCTCTGCTACAGCCAGCACAACTCGCAGAGGCTTCTGGGATAGTACCGGGAGGACTGAGAGCAGGGAGAGGGGCTGGGGCAGTGTCAGTCAAATGCTGGGTTGACTATTAGTCCACTCAACACCAGCCCCAATCACTCCACAGTTGTGTAGGAACATGTTATGTGGGGAGTACCCACAAAATAACCAACTGTGAGTTGACTATTAACCCACCATTGGCTAAAGTGTTGTCTGAACGCAGCCTCAGTGGGAGCAAAGGTACTCTTGCACATATGGAAAGCATCTTCATCTCATGGAAGGGCAGTTTAATACCCCACATTAGAGTGCTGTGCAAGAAAAGTGAAATTAAGGCAGCAATGCTACACTATACTTACCAGAGAGTATGACCCATTAAAACCAGTGGGGTTTCCTTCTGAGTAAATAGGCATAGGATTGTGTATACTTACTCAGATCCCTCTGTGTTCAGTGGGACTTACTTCCAGGTAAAGGTACATAGGATTGTACTCCGATTTCGTGTATGTTCCTCCCTTTGCATAAGAACTTAGCAAGCAGAAGCATGAGAACTGTTATAGAACCTAATAATTATTGCACTGTGTGAACTGTTGTACAAGCTTTTGCAGAACAGCAGCAGTGGTTGTCTTCCTGATGCTGTCTGTTATTTGGATCCAACCCAATGTTACTATAGAAAGACTTCTGTATCTATTGTTTTAGTAAAAAAAAAACTTCCTCTGGCAAATTAAATATCTGATTCCTTTCAGACACATTTTCTCAGGAACTTGGTCTATGCAAAAAGTATTTTCAAAAGGATGAATGATATGTACTGAAATTAGACACATGTTGGATCCAAATTTAGACATACTTAAAATAGACTAATTGAAATCAGTGGGACTTAATGATTAATGTCAGCCCCATTGATTTCAGTGGATCTACTCACAAAATACTTTTTTCAATCAATACGTCTGCATTTACTAGGGAGTACACCCCACTGAGCTCAGTGAAACTTACTTTTGAGTAAACGTGTTTACTCATTGCAGTTATCCCTTCCACATTCCAGTATAATTTACTTAAGTCATTGCCTGGTTTCAGCACAAAGTAGTGACCAGATTTCCATGCCACCTCACTCCATTCCACACACACACAGGTTTTCTGTCCCCATCCCATCAATGAGCATTCCGTGTCAACTGAGCATTCTCAGTCGCCAATGACATGTTTGGGGGAGGTTTGGGGACCGTTTGGGAGGTATTTCTCCAAATCTTAGGTTTCTCAAAGCCTGATGTCCCCTCCTTTGTGCATGGCTGGTGCCATCTTGGCTACATATGGACTTACATGTGGAGAATGAGTTCACTGTCAGAATATAGAATTCTATTCACTTACCAGGCAGGCAAAGGAAAGACATATGACCTTGCCACGACTCTATTCAAGGCTTAGAAGAGCTAAACACAAGCCCTTATCTTAGAAGGCACAGCCTGCTTGCAAGAACACATGGCCCACAATCGCTGACAGTCTAGGACTACTGCCAGCTGCACTTCTTATGAACTTAAAATAGAGTAGTTGGAATGCAGGAGACATGGCAGTTTCCAAAATAACTGCAGATTATGCCTACGGGGAAAGTCAGGGTGGGAGAAGGATACTCCATGACTAAACAGTTTTGTGAAAAAGAACATAATGCTGTAAAATGATTAACTGGGCTTGAAGCAAGCTAATTTTGAAGATGGAAGAAGGGGGATGGAAGAATTTCATAGGCAGCTGTATGAGCTCTAAGGCAAGGGTGGGCAGAAAGTAGATCTCCAGATGTTTTGGACTTTAACTTCCAGCATTGCTGACCATTGGCCATGTGGCAGTGGCTTCTGGGAGTTGGAGTCCAAAACATCTGAAGATCTAGATTTTTCTCATCCCTGCTCTACGGGGCCCAACCAGTCATAACCTCTGTTTAAATAAATAAGAACACACCATAGAACTTACAAACGTAATAACAAATAGAACATGGAGCCCAGATAAAACCTGTGTTTTTCCTAGTTTACTTTTAATACTATTTCCAATATCCACCTGTACTAGATTGCCCTGTTACATTACATACATCTTCCCTTCATGTCTATGTTGAAAGAAAAGATATATTCTGTCCAAACTGGTAGATACAGATTTATAACCTACTTTTCTGCACAATAATCACAATACATTCCAATTCTTCAGATACAGAAAGTGTTTCTGGCAATATTCATAATTGTCAGTCTTTTAAAGGCATTAAGGCTACAGTCTTAGTAAGTGTGTATAGGATTGCACTTTAAGGAATGTCATGGAAGCGTATCCTCAACCAAAATCCCATACATGTTAAACACGTGTTTGTTTTTTTAATAAGACAGCCCAAGTGGCTTACTAAGATTAACATTTTCACTCAGCCATCAAACCTATTTAGGTAGTACAGTTATTATCTGGCCCATTTGAAAATGATCTGAATCAAGCTGAACCTCACTAGATAGTTGAATATGGGCAGTAGCCTTTTCTGCCCCCACCCTGACAAATCCAACCTACTGGTTCATATGGAAAGTTCAGGATTTTCCTCAAAAAGAAAACAACATCAGAGGCTGGAAATAGATGCACTCTCTGGCTCTGTAGAAGGTTCCTCAATCCTGCTATGATTGTTCCTGTCAGGTTTCCCGGACCCTCAGGCAATCACACATTCTACGAAACTGACGTGGTGGTACACCCAAATCAGTGAGAATTCTTTATTACAGGAAATCTCACGGCAAAAGCTTAATGGTTACACGCTTCAGAAATTGTATAGCTGATGGACAGTAGCTATAGGCTCCAAGAAATTTCAGAACAGTCAAAAGGTAATCACTACAACAGTGACTGAGATCTGCACGGTTCTGAACACAAGGGAAGGGTCAATCCATAGTGGGGATCCAAGGAGTGGGGATTTCCTGGCAAGATCTATGAAAAGTCTCACAGTACTTTTTATGGAAAATCCTTAGCAACCCAAAGTTCCAAGTAGGAGAGCCCATGTGCAGGGTGCCTTCAGATCCCCAGAGGATGATGGATCCAAACAGAGAGGGCTTTGAGCAATGCAGACAAGATGTTCCTAGCAAAAGCTCTTTGCCTTTGCATCAGCTTAAAAGGGAAGGTGTGACTTTAAGACACTTCCTCTGGACCATTTGACAGACCAGGGCTTTTGGCTTTTTTGCAAGGCCCCTGTGCAAACTGAGTGTCACTACTCAACCCTCCAGGATGATGCCTCAATCTGGGTGACCCTTCTGCAAAGCCCCTCTCCTCCTCTGTCAGGTACTCACTGGGAGCTACCAGCCTCCCAAAGCCAAGCCAGTAGGTGATCTGCTCTGAGAACACTGACAGAGATAAGTTCATACACTTTCTGACATAACACAGGCTGAATAGGCCCAAACTCTTCCAGACTACTGATAATCAAATCTTAGCTATAAAGTACAAGGCCCGCTGCAGTGCTGAAACTGTTCCATGTTAGTTCCATAAGTAATACAATGCTGATGATAATCACAATCTCTTAAGACTTGCAAATGTGGTTGCTTCCTCCCCTGATGCTGACTGGTTTTGGAAAGGCCACCCTTTGTTTTCCTACTTCTCAGGATTGGAAAACAAAAAGAGAGTGAACCTGGGAAGGATTTGGATCAAGGAAGGTTCATGTACAGTTTTGATGGTGTTCTCTGTGCATTCCGTGTACAGAAGCTAACTGAACTGGAGGCGGATTCTCACTTCAACTGTGCTGATGGTTTACTGTTTACCACCGCACCAGAGGACAGCAAGCTCATTTAGAGGCCTAGGACAGGCTGCATGGTGTACACAGTCCTATCCTCCAAGAGAAAGGAAAAGCCAAGGGCTCAGGAGTGATAGCTTAGGGGGCTGCTGCTGCTGCCCCTTAGCATCTTCTGCCTGAGGCAGTTGCCTCATGCTGCCCAATAGAAGGGCCAGCCCTGACTGTGAAGGGAAAAATTAGAAACAGTAGGAAATTCTTCCAAAGGTCCTTCACTAAATGGCTACAAATTCTGGCTTTGGCATTCAAAGGAATGTAATAATGTGGAGGTGAACTGCAGCGTTTCCAAACAGCACCACTTCCAGCATGCTGGCAGCTCAGTTCCTCTGGTGTTTCCTTTGCCGTCAAGCACAATCAAACAGGTTCGGGAACAGGACAGATTTTAACACTGCCACTAATACAGTCTCTTTTGATGCATTCTACTGCCTTTCAGCCCCGAAGTACATTCCCATGGTAGTTAACAGTCTTGTCCGTCTTTTAATCTGCTAGCAAGGACTGTTATGAATGCCTGCCAGTTCCTTTGCTGTACAGGGGTGGGAGGTGGGTGTTTCTCCTCAGATGAACACTTCTTCTAGGGTAGTGGATGGCTCTGGGAAGTAGTGCCTCTCAGCATAACATGAGAAACAATATATTCATTATTCCAAGAAATCATGGATGGGAATTTCCCTAGGATTAATGTTCATATTTACTAATGCAGTTTCAGGCTTCTGTATGCATATCCCCGCCTGGATGGAAACCCTAAATGGGCCCTGCATGCACAGTTCTTAATCCAACAGTTCAGACTCTGCATGCAGAGCCCTTTTAAAAAGTTAAAATTCCACCAACCGGAAAAGTGGTGGTAGTGATGGGGATTCAGGCTTCCCTGCCAAAAAACTAATTAGTGGAATTTAGCTTTTAGAAAAGAGTTCCACAAATACAGTTCTGGTTGCTCAGTCTATACCATTTTGGATAAGAGCCATGCTATTTAATATAGAAAAGAAAGTATATTTCTTGTTTAAATATTGATGCCCTCCCACCATCAAGCATTGCAGCAACTTTAGGTAGGACAGCAACCTTGGGTTGGATCCAAAGGAGCCCTTCCGTTCACAGAAGTAGTCCTTCATGTAACAGAAGGGCCTTTGTTTCAGCAGAGGTTTCCACTAAAACAGGTGTGGACAACTTGTGGTTCTCCAGATGTTGTCGGCCTGCAACTCCCATCAGCCCTCACCATTGTCTATGCTGGCCAGGATTGGTGGGAGACCTAGTCCAACAGTAACTGGAGAGCCACAAATTGCTCACTCCTATACTAACAGAAGGAGATAAGGTGATTTGCACTGATTCTCCCTCCCTGTAGCAACCTGCGTGCCTCCAGGAGCTGCACGGAGAATCAATTTAAATCCTCCTTTTCCATTAGCGGGCACAAGGCGCACCCTTCCCATGAGTAGAACTTGGTTTATGGGATCTTAGGGCAGAATCCAATGGGGTGCTCATGCCCCTGCCAATTCTTTTCTGCCCTGCTGATATCCTTTCTCAAGCAGTGGGTCTCATCAATTTCATTGCACAAGTGGGACCCACAGCTTACAAGAAAGAGATTTATTGCTTCCTAGGGGAAGCTTTGAGCCACTTATGCGGCTCTGTATTTCTCTAATAAATAGGGATTCTGTCCTTAAGATCCAAAATCTTGTGTTTCTTGATTCTGTTCCCCCGCCCCCCAGCGATGTTTTATTAGATAAACTATTTATTTAATAAATAGGGATTCTGCCCTTAGGATCCAACATCTTGATGTTTTTTTTTGATAGCATTCCTTCCCAGCTATGTTTTATCACATAAATTTACAACAGTATTGCAGTTAAGGAGTAGGGCAATATCTATTTATTCTTGTTTGAATGTTTTTGATTCTTTAACTAAACACTTCCCTCTATTGATTTGTAAAATTTTAAATTAAAGAAGCACACCATTTAATTGAAAATAGATTAATTGAAAATAGATTAATAAAGACTGGAGCTTGAAATAAACTATGTGATTATTTAGATAAGCACATACTGCAAAATTGTCTGGCTTTCTTATGCAAAGAAATTAATCTTTGTAATAATGCATGATTAAATGTACTCAGGATATGTACTTTTTTTTTACTTGTTTCTCTTAATAACATTCTTGACATACGTATTTTTAGTTTTAGAGATAGTATACAATTATTTCAGTTTATAAGGAATAATTTGTTTCCTTTTTATATTTTGATTTTCTGTATCAGTATTTTAACACATATCTCTTTTTTTACAGATCAGCAATCTTCATGTTACTATTATCAGGTTTTTTTTAATTTTTGCTTTTATTTAGATATTTTAGTTTTCTCATCTTTGTTGTCTTGTTGAATATGTGTGAAAATTTAAATGTAAAAATTATAGTGACTGTTGCAATCAAAATTATGATTAGCTGTTTTAGAGTTAGCCTTATTTTAAACGTAGAACAACTGAGGATTGGTGCAACAGAATAATTGCATTACTGCTACAAATTTTCTTACACTGTTTTCTTTTCCTCCTGTATTTGTATACTAGGTGGTTGTGAATGCCCTTCTAGGAGCAATTCCATCCATTATGAATGTGCTTCTCGTATGTCTTATATTCTGGCTAATTTTCAGCATCATGGGAGTAAACCTGTTTGCTGGCAAATTCTACCACTGTATTAACACAACTACTGGTGAAATGTTCACAATCGATGAAGTTAACAATAAGACTCAGTGTGAGGAACTCATAGAAGCAAATGCAACAGCGAGATGGAAAAATGTGAAAGTTAATTTTGATAATGTAGGATTTGGATATCTCTCTTTACTGCAAGTAGTAAGTGAATACCCTTTACAGGTTTCTTGTTAGTGTTTACTAAAAAGTTAGTTCAGGGTTTTGGTTTTTTAGGTTTGTCACTTATAGTCCAATCTGATGCATGTTTCCCTGGACCTAAGATCCACTAATTTCCCTACTGATTGTGGCTAGGATCGCAGCCTTAAGCATATGGCTGAGTTATAGCAATGCACATAAAGTGTATGTACACCTGTTTTGTTAGCTTGTAAGAGGTTGTATTCTACTCCAACTCTGTTACTTTCAATTTGAATAGGTTCACGATTTTAGCCTGTGATATTAAGAGCAGGAGGACCATGTAACTCGCCTTGGGTTCCTCGCAAGGGGGGGGGGGAAGCGGGATATAAATATAATAATAAACTAATAAATAGGAAGATTTTGACACGGCCACTGCATTGGCTGAGTTGTTTTGGATACTATGGGCATATCACGGAGAATAGTAGGTATACCTAACTTTCATTGAAATCAGTAGGACTTCTGAACCCAGTGAAAGACTCATGTCCCGTTGCTTTTAATGGCAGCATGCTTAAAGGAAGGCAATTATTACATCCTTCTTTTCTTTTTTCTTTTGGTGGTTCTGGTGACACCTATTAGACCCAAGTAAACTTAACTAGACACAGCCAGCTAAATATTTTACTTCACCAAGGAGCAGTGACTAAGCAGGCTGAATAGTCTTGCCTGAGGGTAGAGATAAATGGATGTGACCTCTGCTCAAGGAAGTTTCTGTGGTACATGAGACAAGAATGAAGGTTCTTAGGAGAGAAAGGGGGAAATAAAATATTAGAAGGCAATCAGGTCAGACAATCTCTTGTTGAATTTGCTAGAGCATGTTTGCCATAAATTGGACTTGTTAAATCATGTAAGAATCCCCTTTGCACTCAATTTTATTCTTTTTTTAACTATGCATTTTCTGTATTGATTTCCCCTAATCTACCAAAATCCATAGCTGCCAAGTCAATGTATTTACACTGTATTGATGCTGTGTCCAGTAGTCAGGACCTAGGCCTAATCTACACCAAGCAGGATATGAAAGGAGTATGAAAGCAGTATATAAGAGGCAGGAGCCACACTACTGCTTTATAGTGGTGTTGAAATGCACTGACAACTGTTGGGGCCCATGACACATACCATATACCGCTTTCATACTGCTTTCATAGTGCTATATCCTGCTTGGTGTGGCTCCTGCCTTTTATATACCCTTATCCGCTGCAGCAGACCTGCGCATAAGTTTAATTGATGATGATGCAAGACTCCACCCACATATGCTCAAACTAATGCAGTTTCTCGTGCAGTCTGCCACACGAACGCTTCCTCCCCCCATGCATAAGCCGGTTTAATTGTCTGCGTGTCTGATAGGGGGAGCAAATCTGAATTGATGAAAACATTTTAAACTGAATTATGTTGGAAAGCGTCTCCATGTAGATGGGGTCTTAGACTGCAATCCTCTGCATACTTCCCTAGGAGTAAGCCCATCTGAAAACAATGTAGCTTGATTCTAAGTGAACATGCCCATTAGGGTTGTACTGTTATACTGCAATCCTTTGCACACATACATGGGAATAAGCCTGCTTAAATGCAGTGGGACACTTCTTAGTAAACATGCATGGCTGGATACACTGGCATGTTTAGATTCAATTCATAGAAAGCAAAGATTTTAGCTTGAACAACCCATACTTTATATGTTATTTAAAAAACGTATTACTGCTGCAATGTTTTATTGGTGATAAACACTATCTGAAGTTCAGAGTTTTATATGTTAAATATTTTTCTGGATACAGGCTACGTTTAAAGGATGGATGGATATTATGTATGCAGCAATCGATTCAAGAAATGTAAGTGCTCTGTTTTCTTGACTTTGCAAAGTCACTAGAAGTTTGTTTATGAAATATACTTGATATTAATGTAAATGTGAACATAACTTCTTTTCAAATTAAATAATGCCCTCATTGCTTTGATCACATGAGAAATTATAGGAATGCTGACAAATAAAAATGGAGATATAATCCTACAGAGATATATTTTAAATCAGTGCTATTAACGTGCATGTTTTTAGTAAAGTATTTTGTTGCAGGTTTTGCAGTCATTTTTACTTATTTTGTAGGTACAGGATCAGCCTAAGTACGAGGACAACCTTTATATGTATCTTTACTTTGTTATCTTCATAATCTTTGGATCATTCTTCACCCTGAATCTATTTATTGGTGTCATCATTGATAACTTCAATCAGCAAAAAAAGAAGATAAGTATTTATACATATCATTATAAAAGCCCACATCATAAAATGCAACTAAATCATATAAACTGATTAACTGATATAGTTAACCAAGTGGAGAGACCTACTAATGTTCACGGTTATTTGGAGCAGCACTTGCTTTACAAAACACTGAAGAACTGCATTATTGGGTTACTGAAGAGCAGCTTTTGTTGTTATTTATTTAAAATGGGTTTTTTGGGGGTTAGAACTGGAATGGAAACTGCTGGTAGAATGGATTCACACACACCCACAGCCCCCTGAATGCCTCTGAATTCTGTTGGGGGACCTTCTGGAGCAGATTTGGAGGGCCCAAGGAGGGAGGAGAGCAAGAGGAAATCTATTTGCACCATGTTGGGTTTAACCCATGGTTTATACGTACAAACAAGTAATGTTCAGTATCAATAGAATCATGGATATGAATAGTACCCATACTTCTTCCCACTTCATGCCAGTTTTTAAAATCAGCTAATATAGAATTAATTCGCTTCCCAGAAATATTAATTTATGAAATTAACAGAGACAATTCTCTTCATACATAAACTTTTAAAAAAATCAGTTTTAAATAAGAAGAATTTTCATCTGACACATAATTTGCTCACACAAATGCTAACTGATGTTGGATCATCTGCTGTTCTTCCTCTCTCCCTCTCATCACAGGAAGAGAGGGAGAATATGATTGGCTAGGAACTGCATAACCAAGGTAGTCAACTCCACTACCTTCATTTTATATAAGGATCATCTGCTAATTAATTTCATTGGAACATATCAACAGAAAACACTAGGGCTGTGCATCGTCTCGGATCCGAATCCCGAATCCGAGGTGAGGCGGGGTGATTCGGAGGACCCAGAAACAGATCTGAAGCAAGTTGGAACAGGTCCAAATTGATCCGAAGCGAGTCGGAACAGGTCCAAAGTGATTTGGATCGATTCGGCGATTCAGAGTTTGCAGGGGGAAATTGGCTGTTAACTGAGAACTTCATACTTTGATCATGCGAAGCTGTGCAACTCCAGTTCATAAAATGGAGATCTGCTGGTTCCCTTACTCAAGAGTAAATCCCACTGATTTCAACTGCATTTACATCCAAGTCATACTAAAATCTGGTGCATGCTTACCTTTGAGTAAACCCCATTGAACAGAGAGAGACTTACTTCTGAGTAATCACGTATAGAACTGACTTTTAATAGTGTGGTAACGCAGAAGCTTTTTTTAAAAAGTCTAAAACAGCAAACTGGAAAGAAGTGCTCTGCAACCCTATGCTTACTTCTGAGGCAGAAGGCTGCTGCTTTGATCACAATGTCCATAAAGGACAAGAAACAATGAACTGGAGGGGAAAGGAGAAGGGGTGGGGCGGGGCAGGCGCAATAGCAGCAGGAGAGCAAACAAGTGAAAAGAAAGTTTACATCGGTGTGCTTCCAGCGCTTATGAAATGGAGAAGTCCTGTCATGAAAGCGGAAGTCTGCTCCCGCAACAGGACTTCTGCTTGCATGACCGGACTTATTTGTTTTTTCCTCCCCACTCCAACCCCCTCAAACACACACACTTGCTGTCCCAAATCTGCTCCAACTATCTGGACCAGATTTAGGGCACGCACAGGGGTGCAGAAAGGAAGGGGAAATCTATTTTGCCAGCAGTTTCTTCCCACTGGCTGAACAACACAATTGGATACAACCCCATGGTAAAAAATCACTTAACCCCAATATTTATTTTTAGTTTGGTTATGAATATGGTATAAATGCAAGCACATTTAAAGGCCACATATGGGAACATGATTATAACCAATTTTCATGTCATGCCTTTACTTCGGAGGTCAAGACATCTTTATGACAGAAGAACAGAAAAAGTACTACAATGCAATGAAAAAACTGGGGTCTAAAAAGCCTCAAAAACCTATACCTAGACCAGGGGTAAGTGATATTTTCCAACCTTTTCCAGATTGATTCTTCAATTTTAAAAAGAGCAAATGAACGGGAGGTCACAGTGGCAATGGTCTTGGGTTATCTGCAACAGTGGACAACAATCAATATTTCATTACATTTAAAAACAGTTTGTTTTTCTGGACCCCCCCATCCCCATATGAGCACATGTATTAGCTATTTGATCTATAGAAGTTTTAATTGAACTCCCCAGCCGTCAATGAATACTCTTTTTTTTGTACTTCAGAACAAGTATCAAGGCATGGTCTTTGACTTTGTGACAAAACAAGTGTTCGACATCACTATTATGATTCTTATCTGCCTTAATATGATCACTATGATGGTGGAAACGGATGATCAAACTGATTATGCAGTGGAAGTTCTATACCGCATTAACCTGATATTCATTATCCTTTTCTCTGGAGAATGTGTCCTCAAATTAATTTCCCTGCGCTATTATTATTTCACCATCGGATGGAACATTTTTGATTTTGTGGTCGTCATTCTCTCCATTGTAGGTAAGATCCCTTATGAATAAAATGAGTCAAAACTACCTTCAGTTGTCTCCCATTTAGCTTTTTTTCTTACTCTATTTCCAACCAATACAGTTGTTCATCAACATTAATTTCCTAGCTATCTCTAGTCTACATTAATTATTGTACACCATTGTTTGACTATATTTTTCATAATTTGTATAAAAATGTGTATCATCTGTGTGAGGATATAGGTTGCACATGCCCATTTCATCTGATGAGGGAGATTCTAGATAAGTTGAAATTTCAGGTTGCTAGATCTCAATGAGTAGAATCTTAGAATGTCCTGAACAGGCTTGGTAAGCAACCTCCATTTTCTGGGTTCTCACCAAGAGGTATAGTGAAAGGAGCTAAGGGTCCTTTAAAGGAAGCCCCCACCCCATCTGGCCTATATAGCTTTCTGTTAACTCCACTTTCAGTCTATGTGCAAATTCCATCGCCAGGATTTTCTAGTTTGAATCAGCCACTTCTTACATGTCTCCAGTTAGTTAGTCCTTGGGATTACCAAAGTCAAGGTATTTCCATTTGAAGAGGAATCCAGTTTGTGTTCTGGGCTACAATGGCCTCAGTGAAACTATTCTTGGATAGTGGTTTCAAATGAACTACCATAGACAGAATGCAAAGCCAAGTCTGTGAGTAACTGTAAGAAAATGTTCTCCATCTACATATGGGATGGGATAATATAGATTTTACCAAATTGGCTTTAATAGCTATTGCACGGCTAAACCCCCATCTAGCAATGTCAAAGATAGACTCCACTTCTTCCCAGCTTGTCATTCTAGGGCTACTGAACAGTCCACCCTTCCAAAACACTCCTGCATCTACTACTCAGCTGAGCATTGGGACAAAAGTGGGTTAATCTCAAAGGTGCTACCTGGTTTAGATTTCAAAAAACAGTAGTTTTAAGATGAACACCGCTCTTCTAATGTAGAAAGGCTCAGATAACACACATCAGTTTGTGTAGGTTTAGGTCAACTGTAAAAATAAGAGAATCAACTTCTTACATTCCTGACATGTTCATACACATTGGGCAGTTTATAGCCCAATCCTATGCACGTTTACTCAAAAGCAAAACCTACTTTTTTCAATGGGACTTGCTTCTGGATCAAGTAGGATTGCAACATTAGTCCTTTAAAGCTCCTTGAAGTGAACAGGTAAATGAAGGTAAGAGAGTATAAACAATTAACCCGTACTCTATTTATTTTTAACAGGTATGTTCCTATCAGAGATCATTGAAAAATACTTTGTGTCGCCCACCTTGTTCCGAGTGATTCGGCTTGCCAGGATAGGTCGAATCCTGCGTCTGATCAAGGGCGCTAAAGGGATCCGGACTCTGCTCTTTGCCTTGATGATGTCTCTTCCTGCCTTGTTTAACATTGGTCTCCTCCTCTTCCTCGTCATGTTCATCTACGCCATATTCGGAATGTCCAACTTTGCCTACGTGAAGAGAGAAGTTGGAATTGACGACATGTTCAACTTTGAAACTTTTGGCAATAGCATGATCTGCCTCTTTATGATCACCACCTCTGCTGGCTGGGACGGCTTGCTAGCGCCCATTCTCAACAGCGGGCCGCCCGACTGTGACCCTAAAAAACCCCACCCAGGAAGCTCCGTCAAAGGAGACTGCGGCAATCCCTCCGTTGGGATTTTCTTCTTTGTCAGCTACATTATCATATCGTTCTTAGTTGTTGTAAACATGTATATTGCCGTCATTTTGGAGAACTTTGGTGTGGCGACTGAAGAAAGTGCTGAACCCTTGAGTGAGGACGACTTTGAAATGTTCTATGAGGTCTGGGAAAAGTTTGACCCAGATGCAACTCAGTTTATGGAATTTGAAAAACTCTCAGAGTTTGCAGCTGCTTTGGAACCTCCTCTTCATTTAGCTAAACCAAATAAGGTTCAGCTTATTGCAATGGATCTGCCTATGGTAAGTGGTGACAGAATTCACTGCCTTGACATCTTGTTTGCTTTCACAAAACGTGTTTTGGGGGAGAGCGGAGAGATGGACGCCCTCCGCATACAGATGGAAGAGCGTTTTATGCAATCCAATCCTTCCAAAGCCTCCTATGAGCCCATTACAACTACGTTAAAACGGAAACAGGAGGAGTTATCTGCTCTCATTATCCAACAGGCTTACAGGCGTTACCGTTTAAGACAAACAGTTCACCAAGCCTCATTTATATATAATAAAAATAAAATGGGAGGGACTGGCCAACGTATCAAAGATACACTCCTCATTGACAAGATAAATGAAAACTCTTACACAGAAAAAACAGATCTGACCATGTCAACAGCTATGTGTCCACCATCCTATGATCGTGTAACCAAGCCCATCGAAGAAAAACATGAAAAAGAAGGCAAGGATGTACAGAAGAAAAAATAAAACAAGTTAAAAATTCTGATTGGGTGACAAATTGTTTACAGCCTGTGTGAGTAATGTAGTTGTGTCAACAGGACTCCTCTAGGGGGTATATGCCAAACAGACAGTTTTTACTAATATACTGTATTCTTAAGGTCAGTGCCTATAACAAGACAGAAACCCCTCGTCATCACAATGGGACTGTATGATGTGGAAAGAATGACAGGAGGTTACTGTTTTCATTACCAGCTGACACTGCTGAAGAGGAGAGAGAAATGGCGAATCAGACTGTAGGGACCAGTAAAAGGGGTTGAAACAACTATTTTTTCTCTCTGTGTGTTAAAACATAAAACACTTAGTACAGTCAGTGTATCCACTGTTTGCATTTCAACTGCCACATTTCTCATCTTTTTACAAAAAAACAAATATCTGTGTTGGTGGATTCATCTCCCCCCCTTCTTTTTATTCACACCTTGTGACTATTTTTGTAAATGGGGTTTATGTTGGGGAAAGGGATCAGTACTACTTTACCGGTATGAGGACCAGGTGTTCTATTATATGACTCTCTTATATGCACACCAAAATGATTTGCATGGAGGCATGCTGCACTTATAGATTCATGCATGGGGGTGGGGGAAACATTACGTCACAAAGAGCAACAGGTTTTTAACAACTCTGTTAACTGTGAGGGAATACTCAGTTTGGAGGTGCTTAACCAATGTATTCATATTGTGTTACATCCAGATACGTCTTTAAATGCCTCTAAAGTCCCTTCCAATCCACAAAACTGATGGATTATTTTTGCACAGACAATGAAATCTCAGCAAGAGCTTGAGTTACTGATTTTATGTCCTTGTCCATTTCCCCTCCATGTGTGTATTTAAATCAATGTGCCCCAAAGAAAAAAAAGATGAAAACACCTGAACTGACCAAACCCCCTTTGTAGATCTGTCCCGCTTCACCCTGCAGTATTGTTTAGCCATCTTCAGCTCTCAGCAAGGTTGCCAATGTATGTCTTTAATGAACAGTCCTCTGTTGTGTAAATAGTAATTTTACCTGTGGTGCACGTTTGAGCAAATGAATAAACGACCTGAGCACATTTATTGCATCAAATATGTACCACAATAGGTTTAGTGTGCAAGCTTTCAACAGGTAAAATGATGTATTCTCTACCATTATA
This sequence comes from Elgaria multicarinata webbii, assembly GCF_023053635.1. Taxonomy (NCBI): domain Eukaryota; kingdom Metazoa; phylum Chordata; class Lepidosauria; order Squamata; family Anguidae; genus Elgaria; species Elgaria multicarinata. Next base: position 45,841,538 of record NC_086172.1, read on the forward strand.
GATAGTTTGGATCCTATCAATGCATGTTTATATTGCCTATGCTGCTCTTCCTTCCAGCTGTCCAGAATCTTAAAATATGGGAAGCCATATGTCAGAGGTAAAGTGAAAAAAAGTGTTCAACAAGACCTCATTCCCTCATATCATTAAGCAATATTTGCAGCTACTTAAGAGATTTTTCTGTTTGACATTTTTACATTTTAAGTGACAACAAATCTGATGTATAGCCAGACTGTACAGACATGTTGCAAACTGCTAAACCTGTTGAAAATAATGTGGTTAGAATTTTATAAGCAAATATAAATATTGTAAAAATCATGTTATTTTATTTTTGAGCATTATGTACATAAAATAAGAAATGAATTTTATCTTAAGGTTGATGTTGCAGCCTTTTGGGTTACATTCTGCCCATAGCACTTTTTCATGGAAGAACTTCAGAAAATAAGAAATGAAGAAGAGACGGGTAATTGTAGCTTTCTGCTTTTTAAATTGTATTTGCAAACATTTTCAAGGTGCAATAATTCAATAATTTGTGAAGGAAATGTCACAATTCGCTTGCTTCCAAACAGCTATTCTTTGCAGTTGGAAGAGGGTGCAATGTTTTTGTTTAAATTTCTAGCAGTGCCTGCATCAGAAAATGTAGCCTTTTTCTTTCACAGAACCATGTTATTTTCCTGTTTTTATTTTTGCAGACTGTCTTTGTTCATTTGACTCACGCTTTAATAGAACTGTTACAAATATATCTTTGGTCCACTGTATTTTTTCACAGAAAAAAATAGCAAAATTATATAACCAAACACATCAGGACATTTTATGTTTCTTACACGGGATATGTTAAATATAGATTCTTTCTTTTAATAACTTATCAACTTATACTGTATTGGTGAACTGCATGCAGGAAATGCTACTAGTATCCTAAATAATGCTATACATCATTACTAATGTGCAAAAATAATAAAGATTAAATTTTTTATTGTAATTTCCCTGGCTCTTTTTCATTTGTAGGATATGAAATTCAAACTCTGATGTACTGTAAATAGGAACATGACTAAAGTGGTGATGCTAAACATTCTTCCATGGAACACAGTTCCATTAATATTAAAGAGTTTACTGCGGGAATATGGAAATAATATTGGGAAATAATGAGGCAGACATAAAAGTTGGGATTTAAACACATTTATTAATAGATCTGCAGAAAGGGTAAACCTAAGCGGGCATCTTCTTTAATTCGGCCTCACACTGTTGTTTTATCGGGTGAGACATTCACGACCTGAGAGTGGTGCCTCAAAATTTGCCATCTCCCAGGCTTCCCCTTTTGGGGTAGGGAGGCCTTCCGTGTCACCGCCCCTCATGCCATGGGGCTCCAACTCAGTGAAGAAGGTTGGCCTCAAAGGCAACCCTTATCACTGCCACCTGGGCCGTGGGGCTCGCAGCAGGGGAGCCTCAGGCATTACCAAACACCGCAATGGTGCCTCTGAATGCTCACCAACCCTGACACGCTCAAGATGCCCACACATACCTGCCTATCAGCAAATGTGACCAAATTGTTAACGCCAAATCAACCTAATTATTTCTCTCTGCCTGTCTTACAGTGTGAAGTAGGCGAAAAAACTCATAACCAATGACAAATTATGAGCAAAAAAATTCCTACTTGGCCTCCGAAAGGACAACCAGCAAGCCCACACTGCCTACAGGGAAGGAGCTGCGCTTCGAAGAGGAGGAAGGGGGGAGGGGAGAGAGCCAATATATGGGCTCAGATTTCCCCACCCCTCTCCAGTGGCTCCATGGGGAGGTCGCCTATGGCGTGTCTTCCCACCTTGTCTCCCACGCCCACCCGCAATAGCCTCCCCACACCCAGACTGTGCCAGGCGTGGAAGTAAGGCATGATTGAGAAAATCACCCCAGTTTACCAAGGGAGACATATAGGGTAGAATCCAACTAAAGTCCTATTTAAAGTAGACCCATTGAAATGAATGGGGCTTTAGTTAAACGCACTTCAGTCCCATTGAACTTGAAGTAGGACCTTACTCAGATTCTACCCCTTGATCCCATTTCTGGAGTAGATGCCATTTGTGTGGCTCCCTGTATCCAGCACTAGAGATTACATATTCAGCATTCACAGGCATAATCAAATGATCATCACTGTGACAGCCAATCTCCCAACTGTTTCAAAGGGAAAGGCTGAATCAGCAGACTAGGCTTTGGCAGCTATGCATTTGTTTTAAAATTGGGACCAGTAGGTTTGCAGCAGGAGAATAAACATGTTTGCCCCAGTCCCACATCCCCATGCACTATGCTGAATTACCCTCTGATGTTGTACTTGACTGTTGCTGGATTAGGGCCTTTAGGTAAAATAAATTTAATTTTGAACATTTACAGACAATTTTATTCAATTAAAATACCTCCCCCTTCCTTTGGAATGGAAACAGGGCAGCCCTTCAAAAACAATGAGAAATCCAGGATTTTACGGTAACTGTAATTGTGCAGATGCGTGACCATGCAGAAATGCAAGGAAGCTGAAGACTGCAGTTCTTGCTCATTGCACACAGGCCATTGTAAAATATATTATTTATTTCATTAATTTTTAAACATTTGAAAGCATAAAGATGGCTTTATGAAGTCAATGGAGCACAAGGCTTCTGCATGCAGCCGAGTGCTGGTTATAGGATGGCCACGTCTCCTGTTTTCTACAGAATAGTCCAGAGGATTGCCCTCTACGTGAAGCTGTCCTCTACTTGAATTACTGTCCTGTCCAATTCCCGGTTAAAGACAAGGAACTGTTGCTCATCAACAGGTAGCACCTAAAAAGCAGACTGAACACACAGGTCTCCTGGTCACAGGATTACACACTATGGTGAACTGTGCTGTATTTCTATTTAAATTATCATAAATATTTCTAAATTTGCATCTATACATATACATTAGCATATGCAAATGTTACGAAAATCCTTGTCCTCCATTTTGGACATGCATTTCTTCTTTTTTTGGCAATTCATAGGTTGCCCTTCTACTGCTAGGTTTGAGTTGGAAAGAGGAATTACAGGGCAATTTAAGTAGATTGACATTGGCTGCAATGGATGAAGAGTGTTTTGTATGGAGAAAATTTAAACCAAACTCCGTCCCATCGCTAACCTGTAAATTTTAACAAGACTGTCATACTCTATTCTCTCAGCCATAACGACCCCACCCCCTTAGCTAGGCTAAAGTCCTTCATTGTGACATCATTTTCAATGGCCAGGAGTGTGAAGGTACTGGCAGGTGAAGCCCGTGAAGGTACTGGCAGGTGATGGTATTGGTAGACGAAGCCAATGAAGCTACTGGCAGGCGAAGCCGTTGAAGGTACTGGCAGGAGAAGCTACTGGCAGGCAAAACAGGTGAAGGTACTGGCAGGTGAAGCTACTGGCAGGCGAAGCCAGTGAAGCTATGAAAGTCTGGATGGTGTGAATAGAGGTGCTACTGAAGGTCGTAGTAGCCAGCCAGCCAGTCATGGGCACTGACTCCACCCCCTGCACTGGTCTCAAATCCCAAGGCATCCATTCTGGGCATGTTGGCTTGAACTGCAATAGACATGCTGAGTCATCTGAATGTTTTCCTTCTGGACAGGCTGGGTAGTTCTTTGGCAGGTGGGGGTGGCTGCTGGACTCTCTCCTTTGGAGGAGGGGTGTGCTCTCATACCTGAGTGTTTTTGAGTCGAGGTCACTTGGGAGTGGGTGGTTTTTCAGGAAGTTTTTCAAATCTTTTGATTGCCCATGCAACCGCCTTGTTTTCCGGTCATTAGTCGGGCAAGGGTGTGGAGGTTTCTGATGCTTTTTCCCTGAGCCACTCAACAACGGCTATGTCAATGATAGCGTCTATAAGTTTGTCACTTTCTGCGAAAGCTGCTTTGACGACGACTTTGAGACCATAGGCTTGATCTCAGCCACTCGTACTTGCTCGCCATGCAGTTCCAGACGCAGGCTCATGTGGGTGGCAGCAGGAATAAACGCACCAAAGTTAGTCCAACACCACAAGACCCAGTCCTCTTGGCTCTGACGAGTACAGTTGGCAGCAGTCTCAGGGCCCAGCTTTCCAAAAAGGTAAGTGCATGTATATGTATAAAAGTTGACCGGGTGAAGAACTTGCTCATTATGGATATTATGCTTGTAACAAGGCTTAATCAAACCACTCAGGTCTTCCAGAGGAAGAGTAAAAGTCTCAGTCGCCCACTGGCTACAGGCTTGCTTCAAGTAACGAGTAAAGTTGTAGTTACTTACAGGACCACTGCTGGCAGACGAGCAGCTAAGGGCAGAAGAGCCGCTAGCAAAGCGCGTTCCCCATCCTGCTGCCCTGCAGAGGTGTTGACCCACTCGAGTCTACTCAAGTACATTTGCATAAGGGTAAGAACAATGAGTTAGATCCAGACGTAGTCAAATTTAGAATAGACCCATTTAAATCAATTGGACAAGTTAGTCATGAGTGAAATACATCCCATTGATTTCAATGAAGTTACTCTCCGCATGAGTAAGTCTGAATCCAATCTTTTTTTTAAAGCAAGAAAGCAAGTTTTGGGGCAGTGTGCAGGTGTCATAGCAAGCATCACCCCTCCTCTATGTGAGAGAATAGGGGAAAGCCTCTTTTAAGATGGTGCTTCCTACCTGCATTTTTTATAAGTACTAATTTTAAAAAGTTGTTTTTAAATTATATGTAACATACTTTTAAATCACCCAGTAACATAAGTTCTCTGGGCAGTGCACACTACATTCGAAATATGCAGTACAAAGATTAAAACAAAAATATATTTGCCTAATTAATCAGGAGCACCTTTTTAGTTGAGTTAAAAACTAGTAATCAATCTATCTAGCCAATGACTCGAAAAACATTGCTGTCCTAATAACAGAATAAAACAAGAAGTGTTCATTGCTTAAGAGCCACACATAGCAATCCAACTGGCTATGGTTGTTGTTTTACTTCTTTGGTGTAGGAGGTCATGATGCTGTTAATAATAATAATATATTTATTTGTTACCCGCCTCTCCCTCCACAAAACCCACAAAGAGAACCCATGGTTTGTTGTTGGGTTGCGAACCGTAGGTTGTTCATGATTAACAAACCATGGTTTGTTAGCACAATTGGGCTCACACAATACAACACCCCACATTTGAACAATCACTGTTCAATGACAAGCCATATTCAAGCTTTTTCATGTTGCTTGAACCCAGGCAGGATCTACACTACTGCTTTATATACACTACTGCTTTAGAACCCAGGCAGGATCTACACAACTGTTGGGGCCCGTGACACATTCCATATACTGTTTTCAAACTGCATTCAAAGTGTTATCCTGCTTGGTGTAGATCTGGCTCCAGTCACAGTGTACAGTCATGACTACTACTAACTCCCATGCATCAAGCAAGATGGGTTTGGGTGGAAATTTCCAGAGCTTCAGCTGGAACATAGAACTCAAGCTTCAATCAAAGAGACTATCTGAGGTTTCAATGGGAGCAGCTTGCCTCCCTGCCAAAAATTTCCCACGATAACCAATGGGAATCGTCTTTATTCCCTTCCCATTTCACCCTGCACACACCTTGAAACTCCATTTCAAATCTTCCAAGTCTTTATTGTTTAGCCCAGCCTTACCCAATCTGCTGCCTTACAGCTGTGTTGGACTAAGAAGCAGCTGGACAACCATCTGTCAGGTATGCTTTAGCGTGGATTCCTGCATTGAGCCCCAGGGGGGTTGGACTCGATGGCCTTATAGGCCCTTTCCAACTCTACTATTCTATGATTCTATGTCGCCCAGAATCCAGGGGATTCTGCGAATGGTAGTCCAGCACATCTGGAGAGCACCTGGTTGGGGAAGGCTGGCTTAGCCGAAAGGCATCGCCTATTCTGCCGTGCGCTCCGTGCAGTGGAAAACATTCGAAGCGTCCCTCTGATAATGCGTCTTTCTTATCCGGGAAAACTTCTGCCATAACCCACGCGTGAAGTCTTCAAGGGGCCAGCGGAATCTCCGTTGTTTTTGCCGCACACAGACGCAGAGGGCTGCCCCTCCCGACAGCCACGGAAAGGCATCCCTCCTCCTCCCCGCCTCTCCTCAGGCCCCACCCACAGCCGCTGACGCGCGGGGACGATGCGCTTGTATTGGCAACGCGCGTCGCTAAAGCTGGCTGCGGCTGCTTCCGGGGGCCATGGAGTCTTCCCTGCTGCAGGTTTGTCCCAGGAGCGCGCCCTCCCCTCCGCTGACCGGGCATTTCCCCCTTCGCGTCGCAGCGCCTCCCTTTTGCCCCCTTCTTGCATCCCTCCTTTTGCCTCTCCGCCTTTGGGCGCAGCCCCCAGATCTCGGGGAACGGAGCCAGCAGGAGGTGGGCGAGGGAAGCCCGCCGCACCAGCGCCTTCCCTTCTGGCATCTTTATATGAAATAGCAGGAATGATGCGATGGGGCTTTCTCCCCACATTGGAGCAGCAGCAGCGTTGCCGGCACCTATTTAGAGCTGGCGTTAGGGGCTCGGCTGCTCAGCCGGTATAATAATGTGCGGTCCTTTCTTTTTCTCTCCCTCCAACGCGTAGTTTAGGGTAGCCTTCCCCACCCTGATGCCCTCCAGATGCTTTGAACTACAGCTCCCAGAATTCCCTACCATTAGCCACACTAGGAAAAGCACACCCACACACCCAATTGATCCAGGCCAGTTACGACGACTGCAGGAAACACCCGTGTTTCTGAGCTGAACGGATATAATGTCTTCTCATGCACGTGTGTGTACATGTTTCTCTAAACACTCCCTTACACATGACTAGCGACAATGCTGCACATTAGGGAGCAGCAGTCAATCGGGGCTCTCTCCTATATATGTCCACTTTATATAAGCTTGCTTTCTTTATACTTTAGCAATGGCTCATATACTGCGCAACAAGAAATCTGGGTTTCCCACAAAACATACAGCCAACAGGGAGCTGCAGTGATTTCCATCACCCTGAGGAGTGTAGCTATAACTTAATACGGCCCTGCTTTTCACATCCTACAAGCACACATGTACACAGGCAACACAATAAGTGCATTTGCAAGAAAGCTAAGGTGAGTGCACGCCTCCCGTATCTGCGTAGAGCCATCCTTCCATGTGCCGGGCAAGTAGCTTCTGCTCTCAGCCACACTCCTGAATATATGGAACATGTCGTGTGTGAAGCAGCATTTGTTTACTGACAAAAATACCAGTGCATATGAACGTATCATGTAAGATGTGAATCAGCAATAAAATAGTTGGATTGTTCTTGGTGCTAAACTTAGCCCTCATCCAGTACTAACATTACAATAAGTAGAGTGTGGAGGGATATAGTGTTTCTGTAGGTTGGATATTTTACTTCTCTTTGCTACTTAAAAAATACTGAGGGGAAATGCCCACGGCAGTGCTAGGGCCCATATTAGAGAACTAAATGTATAAATATATTAAGGAAAAGGCTTTTTGACTGACAGGAGTATAGTCTTGCTGCCATTCATTTTTTTGCAATGTGTGAAATTTTCACTCCTGTTATTTTTATTTTTATTATTTACATTTATGTCCCATCTTTTTTCCTCTTGCAAGGAATTCAGAACCCTTTGCTACATGCATAGGTTCTACATTCTACTACGTTCTGGCATTCCTCAGCAGGTGGACTGATGTAGAAATGATTCCTTGAAAGAAGGAAGTTTGAAAACCTCCGCTATGAGGGTAGAAAGCAGTGATTTAAACTGTACATTCAAGGCCATCCAAGAGAACTAGAATGGGTTGGAGCTAGAATAAAGTTAGCTGGCTCTACCAATAAGATTGAATGTCTGGTAGCTGTCTTAGATTTTTAGGAAGGAGCAGAGAGACAGGCCATGGCTAGACCAGGCCTATATCCTGGCATTGTCCCTGTGCATCCAAATGACACACAGGGGATCCCGGGAGCAGTCCATTTGCCTGGGATAATCCTTAAGTCTAGCTAAGGCCATAGCTTGAATAATGTTGCTACTTCAAAAGGAGAAAAGTTTTAAAAAATACTGTGTTCTCTGTGTTTATTATACAAAGGGACAATGCTTTTGAAAAGCACCGTACCTCATGACAGCTATGAGTATTTACATGACATAAGTAGAGAAAGATTTTGTTATTTGTCTTGAATATAGAAAGAATCCATCAGGTTTCATGATGAAGAAGAAACGTTTCTTTTCCAGGCAGCAAACAATACAGAATGCTAACTCTTCCAACTCCCCACCCCGTTTTATTATTTATTTTATGTATTTTTCACATTAATATACTGCCCCATAGCCGAAGCTCTCTGGGCGGTTTACAAAGGTTTTATTAGGGTACTCCCCTGCTTGATCGTGCTAACCAAAGTAACCATTTCCTTTCAGGCTTTAATTAATTATTATTGCCAGGAAGGCTATTTTCGTCATGTTCAAACAGTTGCCAGTGAAGGCCTTAAGATGTTCGGCAATGACCCAGTGTTCCTTTTCTACCGTACTTATGGCATACTCATGGAAGGTAACCATTTACTGAGTGTCTCTTGAAAGTTTTAAATGTTGTTTCTTGCCTAAAGGCACAGCTGCTGCCCAGATTGTTTTCATGAAATGGAACTGATTTTTACCGCTCAATCTTTGGCAGATTGACTTGGAAGGAAGTTTTGCTGTATTCAGTGGGGGTTGCACCCAGTAAAAACTGCATAAGATTGCAGCTTCAAACAATTGCTTATTCTTTGCCATGTTTTAAAGGTCTATTACGGTAGCACCTAAAGTTGTGTAGGGAAACATTTGATCTGGAAGTAAAACACACATGTAGCCAGCATTGTGTATGGGGCTGGCTTCAGGTTTTTGAGGGCCATTGGGCAAGATATCCTTAATGGGCCTGCTCTCTCAGTGAGTCTATGGCTGAGTTCGGACAACACGGTAATCAACTGGGGGGTGGGTGTAATAGGAACAGAATGGGAAACAACCGTTGATTAGCGTGTCGTCCGAACTCAGCCTATCTTTGTTACCAGCTCCTGTTGATCCTCCTCCTTTCCCCCATCATTGCTATCACTTGATTACTTGACAGGCAGAGAGCCAGTGAGCAAGGAGGCAGTGACATCTACTGCTCCTCCTCCCTGTCACCACTACCATTGTACCAGTGAGAGGAAGGTGGACAAGCAGGTTGCAGGAGTGAAGATTATGCAACTACAGGGGGTTCTTAGCAGCAGGCCCCTGCTGGGTTGCGGGCCCATGGCACGTGCCCAACCATGCTTACCTTTGACGCCAGCCCTAATTGTGTGATAGTATTGGGAAGTGGTCCTGGATGTGAGAGAACTAGTCAGATCCTTGCTTAGCTATGAAGTTCATTGGATGAGATGCACTTTTTTCAACCAAACCCTGATCATTTGTATTTTATGTAAGGATAAAAAAGTGAGAATATTATGTAACCTGTGAAGTTTATAGACCTCAAAGAAAATAAGTTCTCATGAATAGCCACGTATGTGTTTTTTGTTTTGCTTTTTTACTCCTTATTACCTAAAATGCAGGTGCTGGGAAGACCTGAGGCTGCAATCCTACGTACACATACCTGGGAGTAAGCCCGGTGAACACACTGGGGCTTACTGTTAAGTAAACATGCCTAGGAGTACTTTGTTTTTTCCACTAATATGACCTCCCTCACTGCTGTGGTAGCTGAGAGACTCCTGTTGCAAGTGAAGGGACTTATTGATTTGTCAACCCTATAGTTGGTCCTTCTTCCAAGTTGCTCAGAGCATCTTGTGGAAGTAGTCTGGGATCCAGTGAAGACCACCAGGTGAGCTTTACAGCTGCCTGGAGGACTGAAGATGACTTTGTTACCTCAAAACCCCGTGTTCTAGCCACTGCAAAGGAAGAGCATAAAACATCACTGTTCCTTGCAGTTATTCAGCTGAGGCAGGAATTACAAGGGGTTGGATCAGAAAACAAAAAAATTTAAGGAAGTTTCCTGTCCTCCATTCCCCCCACGCTGCCCGCACAGCCTGCAACCACAGGTGACCTCCTGAAAAGCTTCTCCAGAGTGTCGGGGACCCTTCCTGCAAACAAGAAGCTACTTTTTACTGAGTGAGACCATTGGTGTCTCTAGCTCAGTATTGTCTATACTGACTGGCCGCTGCTCTCCAGGCTTTTGGCAGACCTGGAGTGCCAGGGATTGAACCTGGGACCTTTGGCACGTGCATGTTCTACTCCTGGGCTACAGCCTGTGTTCCATTCCACAGGGGAGGCCACTGGAGAAGAAGGAATCACCCCAAATTGGGCTTGGATCTGAAGATAAGTTAACATAAGGAAGTTCATGGAAGGAAAATTTCTTATCCTCTCCTTTCCATAGCAGCCCGCTGCATCATATCCCATATTGTTCAGGAGGGCATTCTGACCCTCCACTTTTTGGTGGGTCATGGGTGGCTTCAGGTGGAGGATTGGATAAGAAACATTCCTACCATGAACTTCCTTAATGTAATTTACTGTAGTATTTAAGTCAAGGTGTGTAAGGTGGAGTGATGATTTATTCTTTTCCTTTGCAGTCCTCTCTCTCATGATAAGATGATTCCTCTTTATGAAAGGAGGGACACTGTAAGATTTTCTATGGCTGGACTCTACTTTCTTTAGTGTCTCCTGAATATTAATACTTTTGGTAATAATACTTCCGGTATTTTGTACCAATACCTGTAAGATTGAGAATATGCATTTATTGCAATTCTTCAAAATGTGAAATTCCCATTTTAATTCCCGTCAGTCTGCCTGTGTATAAACATATATGCCGTGAGATCTTTTAATTATATTAGTGATGGTAATGTACTTAACAACTGAGATGAGTAGACTGGTGAAGCACAAAAAAATGTTGCTTACTGTCTTGAATACATTTCCTTAGGGCACATTCAACAGGCTCTTCTCGATCTTGAATCTATGAAAAACAAGCAGGATGTTTCCCTTTGCACACTGATGGCACTGATCTATGCCCATAAAAAGAGCCCAAATCCAGGTAAAGTTTCAGTTATCTATATAAGTAATAAAGCCATGTGGACCCTGAATTGTTATGTCGTTGTGCATGCTTGTTTACTTCTCTTTCTAGTTTAATACAGAAATATAAGTGGGATCTGCAACAAAATTTTGCAGTGCATTCTCGCCTTCCAATAGGAATGCTCCTGTTTGGTCTTCCAACCAGCCATGCCCCCCTCCAGCAGGGCATTCCATTTCCCACCCACCCCACCCCCATTTTTCTTTTTTCTATTCCATTTGCCACTCAGGCATTCCATGGATACTGAACTTGCTCAGTACCCATTGGGCTACTTCCGAGGGTGTGTGAAACTAACCCCCTTAGTTTCAGGGGGTTACAAGGTTATTATTTTTTGTACTTCTGCAAACCTCAGAGTTCCCCTGAGGATGCTAATGTCTCCCTCTTGTTTCTCAGTGGCCCAGTTTTGCCTGTTGGCATTTACCACCTGAGTTTGCTTTGTGAGGGAGTGATTGTAACCTAGCTGCCTATTTGCTACCGGACTGAATTTAAGGTTCTAGTACTGATGTACAAAGCCCTAAACAAGTTGGGACCCCAATACCTGAAGGTGCACTTCTCCCCTATCAACCTGCCCAGTCACTGAGGTCATCTGACAGCATGCTCCTGGTGGTTCCACATGGATCTGTGATCTGATTGGAGACCACCAGGAGAAGAGCCTTTAGTGTCGTGGACCCCTTCCTATGGAATTCCCTGACTTTTGAGGTCAGGCACGGGCCAATCTTGTATTCCTTCCGGTGCCTTCTGAAAACATTGTTGTTCCAGGAAGCTTTCCGTCAATGACCAGCCATAGTTTTATTTGCACAGTGTTTCTTTTTAAAATGTATTTTAATGTGTTTTTATTCTGTTTGTTCACCACTCTGAAATTCTTGACCATTTACAATAAATATTGTAAATGAATAAATAACCTGTCCTGAGCTTTTTGGATGGGATGAAATCTGAGATACTTTTTGATGGAGTGTAGAGGCAGCATCCTATTTGATGCGATCGTTAACATACATTGGGTTGCACTAGAATACGCAACCTCTAGTGTAATAGCATTTGAAACTGGGTTTGGGTTTTTTACCTTTGAAACTGGGTTTGGGATTGTAGCCCATCACTGCAGTCCTGTACCCTGTTTCTTGAGAGCATATCCCATTGAACCCAGTGGAGCTTACTTCTGTGTAAACATGTAGAGGATTGTAGCCTAAGGTGCAATCCTATACACTTATCTAGGAAGAAGTCCTACTGAACTCAATGGGACATACAAAGTAAACTTGCACAGGATTGTGCTGAAACTCTGTCATTCAGAAATGTCATACAACTAAACACTGGACATGTTGGGCCTGTATACATTGACATTACATAATGGCATTTGATAGAGTTTTATTGCTTCAAATATTTCCCCCTTAACCTTTGATCCATTGTGTTGTTGTTTATTCGTTCAGTCGTTTCCAACTCTTCGTGACTTCATGGACCAGCCCACGCCAGAGCTTTCTGTCGGCTGTCGCCACCCCTAGCTCCCCCAAGGTCAAGGCTGTCACCTCCAGAATATCATCCATCCATCTTGCCCTCGGTCGGCCCCTCTTCCTTTTGCCTTCCACTTTCCCTAGCATCAGCCTCTTCTCCAGGGTCTCCTGTCTTCTCATTATGTGGCCAAAGTACTTCAGTTTTGCCTTTAATACCATTCCTTCAAGTGAGCAGTTTGGCTTTATTTCCTGGAGTATGGACTGGTTTGATCTTCTTGCAGTCCAAGGGGGAATCCAACCTTGTGAATTTCTGTATATGAAAAAGTTAGCAGTTTTTTTGGCTACAATTTGTTGTTGGCTGCCAGCCCTATTCCTACTCCACCACTGCATGTGTGATCAGCTATGATATAATGAAGTGTTACAAGGTAGGGGACACTTTGCTCCTATGAAGGAAGTGAAATGTCACTTTGGGGAAGAACTCAAAATGATTAGGGATAGGACTAGCTAGTGCTGCTGGCCGAAAGTTGCTGCAGATGCCGGAAGAATAGATGGACAGGCTAAGGGCAGGCCCCCTGTCAGGAGTGGATTTCTTGCAGTGACAGGAGGTTGGACTAAAACACAGTTGAGCCTCCCAACTCGATGATTCTTTTTGGCCTTGGCAACATTCTGCTGTGGTAGTGTTTTGTTTCTGCTGTGTAACATTTTGCAGTAAAACTGTATAAATCGAAAGCACTGTTCAGTGACAAGCCATTTCTGGACACAGACTATACAATTTAAATAACTGCTATTTTTTTACTACTTTGTTTCAGATCGTGAAATCATCGTGGAGCTAGATGGAAAACTGAAGGAGCACCGCAAGACAGCAGGACAGCAGGCCTTGTATTTTGCAGGCTTATTCTTGTGGCACATTGGCCGCCACGAGAAAGCCCGCGAATATGTTGACAGAATGATCAAGATTTCTAATGGCAGTAAAGAGGTAACCCATTTCCCATAGTCACACTTCATATCTGTAAGCCTGCTCGCTGTAAAACAAGACTTGTTAGCCCTCAGCTATGTTGACTCATGCTGCATATCATAGCCAATTATGACTGCTTCATTTAACACTCAAGGAACGTTTTGGCGGAGTCAGTACTGTTAAACACGGGGCTGATGATTTCTCTTTAGTTAGCTGTTAAGCAAGTCTGGTTCATTAAGTGAAATGAGTCAGTGGCCAATAGCATTATTTGAGGCAGCTAAGCAGTCTAATGGTTCTGGATCTCAGATGCTCCCAGTGTTTGGTTTTTTTGTCTTACTCTAAGATACCATGTTCCCTGCATGAATATAGTTACGTTCCATGCGTTATATCTAATGGTGGCTTTGGCTTAGCACAGGTGTGGGCTCAAATCTGGGCCCTACCTCCTACCCTGCCCCCCGCACGGCCCCCACAGTCTCCCACTGCTGCACTACTGACATTCATTTTGTCCTTTGTACCCTTCTGTGGTAGTTTGCTGTGGAAAATCGGTGGCTAATTGGCAGTTTTCTTCTGCTGCTACACCCTGCAGATTTCTGTAAGGTGGCAGCAAGAGTGTGGCCCACAAGGGATATCCTGAGGTGAAAATGGCCCCTTGACCTCCTGAGGTGGCCCACTCCTGCCTTAGAGGAAAGCACTAAACGTGGGTCTGGAAGGTTCGTGTTGAGCCACTAGTGGGCCTTGGACAAGCTTGGAGGTATTTCTCAGTTTGTGAAATGGAGGAAGTGATCTCTTTCACATGGGGTTTGTAAGGATAAATGTAGTTTAAACAAACTATAACCTGTATACGTTTTCACATGTATAAACCCACTTTCCCTACTAGCAACCCTGTGGGGTAGGGGCAAGATTAGACCTGGCTTCATACAGTAGTGGGATGGGGGAAGGCGAAAAAAGCTGCCCACAGCCTAGCATGTGGTACCTTCAGCCCACCTTTTATTTATTTATTTATTTATTTATTTATTTATATAGCACCATCAATGTACATGGTGCACCTGGACCCCTTTTCCCTAAGGGGGTGAGGGGTGGTGAAACCAGTGAGCAACGTATTGGTATATAAAAAACAAGAAGTAGGATTTATTTAACAGGGAAGGGGAAAGTGGGGAGGAACCAAAATAAACATTCAAATGAATAAACAATTTAAAGTATGAGTTTCTTCAGACGAGCGTTTTAAAGCACGCTCATGACTGGCCACTCACAGATCTTTGCAGGTCATTTTGATGACAACATGTTCTTCTTGTGCTTCTCCCGCTCATCTCCCACTCCTATCCCCATTTTATTCGTTATAAAATGATCTTCATTAAATGCGATTCTTCTGAGCTATAATGTTATTTAACGCAATTTCCTGCCATGTGGAGGAGAGGTTTTACTATGAAATGCCCACTAGAGGGCACTCTCCCCACTAAACTGAATGGGCCGTGTGGTCACTTCTCTTCCTCTGTGTCATTGCATAGCGTTGCACAAGCAGAAGAGATGCAGCTTCAGAACAAACAGGAGGGGAATGCTATTCCCCACCCCTACCCTGTCTGAAAGAGCTCTAAGTCTCTAAACAATAAAATAGAAGGAATGGAATCCAATAATTATATGGTCTACAAATGTAGAGTTATTTCTTAAGGCCTGTTTCTAGATGACCCGTCTGACTGGCAACTGCGAATGCTGCTCCTTCGGTCCTTCCCAGTCTTTTCTCAGCCTTCTCAGAACCTCTCTGTGCCCTGATTTTTCACAATTTCCTCAGAGCCTTCCTTCACAATCTCTGTCCCTTTTCTGGCCTCACAGACTCCTCAGGACCTTTCCCTCCTCCCTTTTCACCGCCCACTCATCAGGGTCAAAATCTTTTCAGCTCCTGGAATTCTTCCAGGGGGCTGCACAGGGTTATACCCATCTACTAAGAAATAAGCCCCACTGAGTTCAGTGGGACTTACTCCCAGGGGTGAGTATAGGGTTGCTGCCTAAGGCACTTTAGGAATGTAAGGCAGAATCCTTTCCATGTTTAGACAGAAAAGGAAGTCCTGGGAGTTGTGGAACTTTTTTCTGTCTAAACATGCATAGGATGGCTCCCTTAATGTTTAATGTCGCTTTTCTTTACAGGGATTGATTTTGAAAGGATGGCTTGATGTCACCTCTGGAAAAGAAGCAAGTATTAAAAAAGCAGCAAAATATTTTGATGAAGGGCTGCAAAGTGGGAATGATATATTTGGCCTGATGGGTAAGGTAGGTCTGTATATTAAAATAAGCTTTTGATCCTATCCCATTACGAAACAAACGCTGCAGCTGATGCAGGCCGACCCAGCACAATTCAGTCCAGGGTACTTGATATGGGCATTGGTGTTAGTCCTGAGCTTGGAATTCACTGAAGCCTATGTGGGACGGGAATGCAGGTCTGAACAGCCCTAACATAATTTCAGAAGACAGCCCACTCTTTCTCTTCACTCCCATTTTATTATCTTTGAGTAGTACGGATCGGAGGTACAGGCTGCATTACATAAGGGACACTGTCATAGTTCATCTGTGAATCTGTAGAATTAAGTTATGTTTCCACTGTACCATCAGTTATTATTTGTTTTGGCATATCCTGCCCTATCATGAGGGCTTAAAGAAGCTTACGGCAGTTTCATTGTATATATGGTCCCTTTAACCCTTCATCAGTAGTTGGGTCAAATGTACCCCAACAATGCTGAAACAATTCATAAAATTTCTATGTAAATCTCACACAACTCCTATGTTTGAGGTATTCCTCAACCACGCTGAGGTTTTGAAGTACCATGTCATGAATTGCCATGTGGCGCCAAGGCACTCTCTCCTAAATCGAATGAAAAATGGATGTGTTCATTTCCACAGCTTTTGCGGTGAATTCTGGTCAATTCCATCCCTACTAGAATGACTGAGAGAACTGAAAATCCATGCGTGCAAGGTGCTAGGGGTTAAAGTGACCCTGCAAAATGCTGTTTAATTTTGTAGTTGCTCTTCAGGTTTAGAGATGCTCAGACTGGAATCTGTTTTTTTCCATTTTGTGTGAAGGTGAAAATGAAATGTTTTGTCTATATTCTTAATAGTGCTGTAAATAATGTTAGGAGTCTATAGTAATCTACAGGCTTACAAACTCATTTAGAAACAAGATTTATTTTTTTAGTATCCAGTGACCAAGAATAGCTGTTTTCTCACCAAAGCTGTTTGCCAAGTTTGTGCTAATCAAAACTTACCGATATTACTTTTGAGGTCATTTTTATTCTAATAGCAAGACTCTCCCACTATGCTTTGTGCCATATGAGCACATTAGAAATTAATGAACAATGAGTGCCATTCAGTGGAAGATGCCCAATAAGGCAGTATATACCATCCCAAACCATAAACTATGGCATAAAATTCTGGCTGTCTTGCAGTTTCAAACTATCATATTTGCTTATCTACAGTATTTTTACCCTGCTCTTCAACCAGAAAATGTTTCCAAAATGTTCCTTATGAAGATTAACAATGAAAGAACCCCTGCCCTCAGGCATACAATTTAAAAGAGATGACACAAAAGGAAAAAGGGATGGAAGAGAGGAGGAAAAAACAAAACTAGGGTATCAGTTCTTAGTTTCAAAGTTCGTATAGGTGTTCTTCCTGGAAGGGAAGGGTGAAAAATAAACTCCCTGTAGCTGTTCTTCTCTGGCTGATATACAGGACCAGGTTGGATTCCCCCTTGCTGTGATTTTTATTTTGTAGGGTGACCATATGGAAATTTCAGCAGGTATTATTTGTATACATACAGCACCCAGTGAAATTCCCTCTTCATCACAACAGTTAAAGCTGCAGGAGCCCTGCCCTCTTGGCCAGATACAAAAGAGGGCAGGGCTCCTAGAGCTTTAACTGCTGTAATGAAGAGGGAATTTCACCAGGTGCTGCATGCATACAAATGACACCTGCTGAAATTCCCTTTTCTATACAGCTGTTAAAGATACAGGAGCCCTGTCCTCCTTTCCATATGGTCACCCTATATTTTGGGAAGCAGAGTATGCAGCCTCCCAGTGGCCCTTGGTTCTCTGGTCAATGGATGTTTATGATGCTTACATTTATGAGGGAAAGGAAAAATGTGAGAGAAAAAGAAGAGAAAGCAATGAGGAAACATCCTCGCTCCAAACTTCAAACTGTTAAACCTTCCCCTAACATGTGGCAATTCTCAGCTGCTCTGGGAGCAGGCACTGGTCAAATGTTTTTGACTGACTCCCTTGTCAGACTGCCCTTAGTATGTACCTGACAGTCATTCTCCTTTTTAGGTGTCTTTGTCTCTTTTTTCCCCTTATTTCCCAAGCAATAAGTTGTAATAGTAATTCTTCAATCACCTCTGTTAAATAGGAACCGTTAAGCACCTGCTTTCAATTTATTTCTCCAGATACAGTTTCTGAAGTATATTTTGATAGATTTGAGGCTGGAATAGTGCTATTTATTAAACAAAAGAGCTGTGTTCTGTAGAATATCTTTCCTTTCCACTTGAAAATATGGTTGCTCCCTTGGCAAGGAAGATGATTAAGTGGTTACTTCATCTTTCGTTAGGCACAATATTTTGAAGTGCGCCAGAATTACTCAGGAGCTTTGGAGACTGTGAATCAAATAATAGCCAATTTCCCAGATTTCCTTCCTGCTTTTGTAAAGAAAATGAAGCTTCAGTTGGCTTTGCAAGACTGGGAACAGGCAACTGAGACTGCACACAGGTGGAGTATACTTAATTGCTCTTGTTTAGATTAATTAGAAATCCTGTAACATCTGAGTTGCACGGCTCTTGCAGCAGTTTAGAAAAGAGAGTTTGGTACCATTTATTGATTATTCCCCACCATCTTGTATTTCACTAGTCAGCAGCTATGATGCTCATAGAACTTGCTTTTTCCAACTATCGTTTCAGAATTGTTGGAAACGTACACATTAATAATTGGTGAAGGTTCACAAAGACCAAAACCAGCAGATGCTTACTATATTGATTCTGTTCTCTTTTTGGAATAAAACTGAGCTTCTAATTTTTCCACTATCACATCATAATAGTCTGATCATTAAACAGACAAGGTGGAAATACTGCTGTTTAATTACATTTTGCTAATTGTTGACAACAAGTTTTTCCCAATAGTAAATCATGAGATGGAGAGTATGAATGGATCAAACACAGCTGAGTGGAGGATCACTGGAAATATGGTTTAACCATCCTTTTTAGAGGTTGGTGATATTTCTTGTGTATCTGTGTGATGAAGACGTGCTTACTGAGAGTGTAGGGAAAAGATAACTCTCTCTGACAGTTTTCTTTTGCATTCAAAGACATGTGAGCATCTGTCTCATGGAATTAAAGGATTTTGAATCATTTCTGAAAATTAGATTGTCTTAAATGAGACTGTCCCTGGTTTGGCCCATCCTGACAAGCAGGGTTGCTACTGTAAAACACATTAAGATTGTGTTCGCACATCACATTAACCCACAATCAGTGGTTGCATGTGGGTTGCTTTTGAATTGTGGGTTGTTGGTTTGAACCATGGGTCTAAACCCAGGACATTTTCAACAGGTGGCTTATTTTCTCAAACCCATGTTTTGTGAGTTACAAGCCACCCTGCGGAAAATGTCCTGGGTTCAGACAACATGCTAATCCACATTCAACATACAACCCACGGTTCAACAACAACCCACACTCAACCACGGAGTGTGGGTTTGCGTGTTGTATGAACAGCCACTATGATTCTGTCACAAGACAGTGGGCTGCTTTGGATGTCACAGTAAGCAAGGGTTCTAGAGCATTCTGGGTTATTGTGATTGAGGAGTACGTATTTCTTCGATTGTAAGACGCCATCGATTCTAAGGCGCACACTAATCTCAGTACCACCAACAGAAAAAAAAGCTTTGATTCTAAGAAAAAATAAATTTCTTAGAATATCTTTTATGAGTAGAATTTCTTAGAAATATCTTAGAAAGAGCTGGGTTTTGGTGCCACTGGGCTGGGAGGGGCTATGGGGTAAGCAAAAAACCAGGCGCTTACCCTCCCAGTTCCTCTTTGCTCGCATGGCTTGCGGCTGCTGCAGGAACTTCCTCTTTTGGAGGCCTGCCTGCACGAGGAGGAGAGAGACGACTGGAGCTGGAGCTGCTGCGTGAGAGCAGCTTTGGTGGAGCAGCACTTCTTTAGCCTCTGGGCAGAGGTTTTTCAGCGGGCGTGAGGAGTTCCAGGCGGGACGTGCGCTTCCCAGCGCGGCGGCTGGGGGGAGACCCGATGCTTGGGGGTGGGGTGAGCCTCCTGACTCTTGGAGCCACATGTCTTCCCGGCGCAGCTGATGAGGGCCGGAGCTGCACGGGGCACGCTGTAGGCCCCAATCAGCCTGCAAAGCAATCTTAAAAAGCCCTGCTTGCTCAGCTTTCTAAAAGCAATAAAGCTAGACAGAATGGATGTTTCAGACCCTTTTTTAATAGGATAGAGTCTTTTTGCATCTACCATATTGCTTCGATTCTAAGACGCCATCGATTCTAAGACACACCCCATTTTTAGAGCTGTTTATTTAGGGAAAAAAGTGCGTCTTAGAATCGAAGAAATACGGTATGTTGATACATGCTGCCTGATCACTTCCACTTGACTCCTCCTGGAAGCAAGAGTGGTGAAACAAACCATGACTTTCCTTCATGGTTTGTTTATTGTGATGTTTGAACTAGGGATTCTGACTTGTATCTCCCCAAACCAGCTAGATTCATAAGCCAACAGTGAACCATGGTTTATGACTGTGGCTGGTTTGGAGGAGATAAGCCAGAATCCCTTGTTTGGATACCACCATAAACAAACCAGAAATGGTGAATCTGGTTTGTCAGCCACTGCCAGTGCCAGGAGGAGCCAGGTGGGAGCAATCAGACAGCATTCATCAGCACACTTACTCAATCCTGTTAAGTCAGGATTCTTCAGAACCTTGGCTTATTGTGATGTCCAAACTGGGTCTATAGGTGCTCCCAGGACAGAAAGCTCTGGCGTGGGCTGGTCCATGAAGTCACGAAGAGTCGGAAACGACTGAACGAATAAACAACAAAAGAGTTTCCAGAAAATCCAAATTAATTTGAAAGTTGATCCTCTTGTTATGTTAAAGCATTTAATTATCAGATGTGGCATGAAGACGCAGCTCTTGTTATGATAAAGAGCACTTGGCCCTAAAAGAAGACAAAATGGTTTAATAACATCTTATTTTGTTTCAGGCTGCTGCAGAAAGATGCTCTGAACTTGGAAGCTATAAAAATGGAGGCTGTTCACCATTTGTGTAGGGAAGGAAATATACCTGAGGTGAGTCTTCGGTATTGAATTTTACATTGAGACTTGCTTCAATTTAGTAATTATTAAATATACTCTTGCATATCATTGCTGTCAATCAGTGCAAAGCATTGATTGTCATTTTAGGTAATTCTGCTCTGAAAAATAATTTATTTGCCTGGTAACGGAGACAATAATAACTTCACTGAGAGCACAATCCTACACATGTCTGTTTAGAAGTAAGCCTTGTTAAGTTCAGTTGAACTTACTCCAAGATAAGTGTGTATAGGATTGCAGCCCTAGATTTCCTCATTTGGAAAATTATGTATATTTTAAACACAGGAAATTAATATTTGCGAAATACATGGTCATTATAAACTAGCTATATTTGTAAGCTCTACTAGACTGTTTGTTAACGAATACCTTAGCCCATGATGATTCCATAATGAACACATTTTTACATAAAAATAAAGTGGGTTCTTTTGCCAAGTACAATCCTGAGCCACAATCCAAAGATCAGATTCAGGCTGGCCCAAAGTTTTGTGTATACCTAGTATGATATTTTTTACTTGAGAAGTGGCCCCTTATACCATATCACACTAGCTGCGTTTGGACACCACAATAGTCAACGGTGTGTTAAGTCAACTCACAGTTGGTTATTTTGCAAGTACTCCCCACACGATCAGAGAAATAACCAACTGTGAGTTGGTTATAAGCAACTGTAAGTGGATTATTAATCCATGGTGCATTAACTAACTTGTCCCCCGCCCTCCCTCCTCCTCTCAGTCCTTTCACTTTCATACCATCAACTCTTTGCTGTCAAAAATAGAGTTCTGCCAGTGAGTAGAGTGGTAGACACCACTTTGACTGCTCTTGCCTAGCAACTCCGTAGGCAATGAGAATAACCAATGGTGCCCTCCACAAAACACAATAACCAACGGTGGTTTAAATAACCCTTTCTGCACATTGTTTGTTATTTGCATGTGTTATTTTGGTAAAATAGCCCACTGTGGGTTAAAAAAAATCCCGCCACATGACACAATTACCCATGGTAGATTGAATAACCCACTGTGGATTATTTAACCCATCACGGGTTATCATGTCGTCAAAACCCAGTCACGGTGTTTCCAAGACTCCCCTCAGATTCAATTATGATTTGCTACGTGGCAAAAGGAGGCCAGTTGAGAATGGGCTTGCTGGAGTTCAAGAAACACAAGCTGAAAGCCCTTTGGAAACTAGATGGTTCTTTGGAACCAAGGGGTGCCTCCAGTCAAGGCTTTTATGACAGCATCGCCCTACTTTGTTCATGGAATGTTAGGGGGGGTCCAGACATTGTCTACTAATAACCGATCATTTCTTCCTTCATTTTCATTTTCAGTACAGAATAGTTGCACAGTGGCCTGGTTCACATGTCATAACTACCCATGCCTAACAAATGCTGGGTTGTTAAAAAAGATGAGCAGGAGCAAGTGGGTTTACTGGGGTTCCCACCTACTCACTTCCATTGAGATAAACAACCCAAGGACACTCTGTCCCTGGGTTGTTTATCGTGACATCTGAACTCTGGGTTCTTGGGAGACAGACAACCCAGAATTGGAACCCATGGCTTCCAAGAACCCAGACTTCTGGTTCCACACATCACAATAAACAACCAAGAACAGAGCGTGCCTGGATTGTTTATCTTGGCGGGAGCAGGCGAACAGGTGGGAACTAGCAAACATACTCACTCCCACTTGTCTTTTCAATAATCCATGATTTGTTCACTGTAGGTTGTTACCACATGCAAACTGGCTCAATGCCTTCTAATTAGTAGTGCTAGGAGCCCTTCTTCAGGAAAGGTCAAATACCTTCCAGGGAGGTGTTGTGTTTTCTTTTAGATTGCATTTTTACTTCATTTTCTTAAATGGAATAAAATCAAAGAGAAATTCAGTGCAGCAATTGAAGGTTCAGATTCTAACATCATTAATAAACAGGTATAGTTCTAGAATAGGTAGTGGAGAATGTAATGATAATAGATTTTAACTCTTCTCTTCAGCTTTTGGTAGCGTTTAGACAGAAACCTCTTTAAATGCATGTAAAAAGGGAAGGGCTACTTGAAAGAAAAATATAAGCACCGTGTTTAAGATGAGGAAACGTATCTAAAGATCTGTTCAGTGAGCAGCTCTGTCAATGCATCATTCTCCCGGAAGCTGCAACCACATATTAGTTGTATGTGGTTGCTTCAGAGAAGGATTTCTTTTGATTGTAGCAATTGGCATGCAGCCATCCATTGCTTAACCCATGTTGCACAATTAAGCTACATTCATTAGACTGGATAGAAAATACTCCTCGTGATGGTAATGTTTGATTTCACAAGGGACTTGTGCAAGCCACAAAGTTTGTGTATAAAGTGCTGTCCCCCAAAGACAGAGTGTGTACATCACGCAGCTGTTGGATATTTTGCTTTAAAAGGAAATTTTCTACTGTTGCGCCTTCAAAAGTGGACTGTATTAAGCATGTGTATATTATGGTACATGTTGGCATATAAACATTCTTTCAGATCCATGTAAAAATTAGTGTTACATGCACAACGAAGGATGTGCCCATCTGACGTGCTAGACTTGAACACTCCCTCTTCCCGTGTGCCTAGGAGGAAGAATAAACCCAGAATTTATTTATTATCTGCTTTAGCAGATTCCTGGGTTGTCATAATGTGTGAACCACGAATTTTGGTTTAAAACAAACTATAGTCCAGTCTCCCCCAACATGCCACCTTCCAGATGTGCTGGACTACAGTTCCCATCATGTTGCTAGCTGGGGTTAATGGGGCTGTAGTCCAGGACATCTGGAGAGCGCTAGTTCAGGGGAGGCTGCTCTGATCAGTTGCTAAACAAACCAACCTCAAGCCCTCAATTGTTTTTTCCCTCCGTCTGTTTAACAAACTGGCTCATTTAGCAGCCATCTGCTAAAGTGAAACTTAATTTTTGTTTACTACTTCTCCTAGTTGCTTGCAGGGAGAAAAAGGGGATGGAGGAGCATGGCTCATTCCTGCGTATGCGTATAATGCTAAGTTATAGTTTAGCATTATGTGTGAATGGCCCTTTGTGGATTCATATAAGATAATAATTCTCAAAAACCACAGATAGTAACGTTGGTGTTCTGCTTTCACCCACCCCCACAGGCTTCATCAAAGTTGGCAGATCTGATTAGTGCATTGGATAAGTTGGAACCACAGAATCCTCAACTCTTCTGTAAAACAGCATTGGTGTTTAGCAGAACAGTAAGTGGATGTATTTTTAAAATTGCAGTCATTGACTATGATCCAACGGCTCTCATGCTTACAGGTATAAGCAGGTAAGCACTCCATGTTCACGATGGTAGCTTTTTCCTTCATGGAATGGCAAGACCCAGTCTATGCTTGCTTTTGGGTTGTGCCAGTTGGGCTTAGTCCCGTACACAGATAAGTGCTCATAAATCCTTTTAGTGGAATCAAGGGAGGCATAAATATCAAGATTGGTAACCTCAAGACTGGATTACTGCAATGCGCTCTATGTGGGGCTGCCCTTGAAACTGCTGCGGAAGCTGGAGCTAGTGCAGAATGCTGCAGCTCGGCTGTTGTCTGGAAGCTGCCCCTTTCCAGCATGTAACTCCTCTGCTGAGGGAACTGCACTGGCTGCCTATTCGCTACTAGGCCAGGTTTAAGGTTCCTGTACTAGTGTACAAAGCCCTAAACAACTTGGGACCAGGATACTGAGAGAGCGCCTTCTCCCCTATCAACCTGCTCGGTCACTGAGGTCATCTGAGGGCATGCTCCTGGTGGTTCCACGTAGACCCATCCTCCATTGGAGTCCACCAGGTGAAGAGCGTTCAGCGTGGTGCCCCCCGTCCTATGGAATTCCCTGCCCCTGGAAGGAGGCGCCAGCTTTGTATTCCTTTCGGCACCTCCTGAAAATGTCATCGTTCCGGGAAGCCTTCCCTAGAAGACCAGCCACGGTTCACTTTGCATTTCTCTTCTTTTAAAAATCTATTTTTATGTGTTTTTATTCTGTTTTGTTTTTTTTAATCTTGAACACCGCTCTGAAATTTTGAATGGAGAGCAATATATAAATATTGTAAATATAGAAATATATGTCAAATTGCTCAAATAGATACAGCACTGGTTCTGGTCAATTTGTTTTTTGTTTTGCTTTGCTTTTCAAGTGAAAAGTTAAGTGGTAATTTTGAAACCTTTCTTCCGAACTTACATCATAACATGAAATAAGTTTGGATTGTGATGAAAAATGAGCGATGCGCATCTCCCTCCCACCCTCTGCCCCATGGCTGCTTTGTTGTGGTGGTTTTCCGTCCCTTTGTCTGTGGCCGCTGCCGGTTTGTCACGACTGGATCGCCTGACTCAGTTCACCCTGAGCAAACATTTGGGATGAGCGCTGGCATAGATAAGTGGCGGTTGTGCTCATGGCAAGTGGGTGAGATGATCTGTTTGCCACGAGCAAGGGAGCTGTCAGGGATGGAGAAGCGGGGGGAAGTCACATGCGCTGGCCTCAACCCGGAATTCATTGACTGCACAGCTTTGCCAGCAGAGCCGGAAAACTGGATTTTCACTCTGGGTCGCATTGCATCTGTAATATCCTTTAGACGATGACATGAGTTGTGATAGCACCAGTGTTTTTTAATGTTTTAAATTAGTGGCTGTACCTGATAAGGCTTTTTTTTTTTAAGTATTGTGAACTTGTGGATTCCAAATCTGAACGTGTTCACGCTGGGAACTGTTTTTAATCCTAGTGTGGCCGCAGTCCACCCGTCCTTCAGCAAACACAGACTTTGGTGGAAAGAGCATTCAGCTTGGCCTCCCACGATGCAAATATTGCTACTGAACTTGGGTACCAGATGATTTTGCAAGGGAAAATGAAGGAGGCTGTAAAATGGTACCAGACGGCCATGGCTCTGGACGAGACGAGTGTTCCTGCGCTAACTGGTATGGCTTGAAGTAGACTTGTGCTTGCAAGAGCACTTTAAACTCAATTTACTCCCCCCCCCCCGAATAAGTTCATTACAGTAAGTAATCTGTGCGATTTACATGTGTGTGTGTTTTAAAAAATTAAAGCCTATATCATCATTAGCTTGATTTCCACCCTCTGTTTTTGAGTCTCCATTCGGTTCCTCTAATCTGCTCCAAGTTTGGGCTAGGAGGATTCTCCAGGGCCCGATGAACTACTTCCTAGAGTAATGAAGCAGCTAGTGGAAGAACTCTCAGAACCTTTGTCTATTCTCTTTGCAAAATCATGGAAGACGGGTGAGGTGCTGGACGACTGGAGGAGGGCTAACGTTGTCCCTATCTTCAAAAAGGGCAAAAAGGAGGAACCTGGGAACTACAGACCAGTCAGTCTGACATCCATCCCTGGGAAAATTCTGGAGCAGATTATAAAGAAGTCAATCTGTAAACACCTTGAAATCAATGCAGTGATCACTAGAAGACAACATGGATTTGTCAAGAACAAGTCCTGTCAGACAAATTTGATTTCATTTTTTGATAAGGTAACCTCCCTTGTGGACCGTGGGAAGGCTGTGGACGTCATATATCGACTTCAGCAAAGCTTTTGACAAAGTGCCCCATGATATTCTGATTAACAAACTAGCTAAAAGTGGGCTAGATGGAACAACTATTAGGTGGATTCACAGTTGGCTACAGAATTGGACTCAAACTGGGGAGAGGCAACGAGTGGGGTACCGCAGGGCTCAGTCCTGGGCCCAGTGCTATTCAACATTTTTAATAATGATTTGGACGAGGAGGTGCAGGGAACGCTTATCAAATTCGCAGATGACACAAAATTGGGTGGGATAGCTAATACCCTGGAAGACAGAAACAAACTTCAAAGTGATCTTGATAGGCTGGAGTGCTGGGCTGAAAACAACAGGATGAAATTTAATAGGGATAAATGCCAAGTTCTACATTTAGGAAATAGAAACCAAATGCACAGTTACAAGATGGGGGATACTTGGCTCAGCAATACTACAAACAAGAAGGATCTTGGAATTGTTGTAGATCACAAGCTGAATATAAGCCAACAGTGCGATATGGCTGCAAGAAAGGCAAATGCTATTTTGGGCTGCATTAATAGAAGTATAGCTTCCAAATCATGTGAGGTACTGGTTCCTCTCTATTCGGCCCTGGTTAGGCCTCATCTAGAGTATTGCGTCCAGTTCTGGACTCCACGATTCAGGAAGGACGCAGACAAGCTGGAGCGTGTTCAGAGGAGGGCAACCAGGATGATCAGGGGTCTGGAAACAAAGCCCTATGAGGAGAGACTGAAAGAACTGGGCATGTTTAGCCTGGAGAAGAGAAGATTGAGGGGAGACATGATAGCACTCTTCAAATACTTAAAAGGTTGTCACACAGAGGAGGGCCAGGATCTCTTCTCGATCCTCCCAGAGTGCAGGACACGGAATAACGGGCTCAAGTTAAAGGAAGCCAGATTCCAGCTGGACATCAGGAAAAACTTCCTGACTGTTAGAGCAGTACGACAATGGAATCAGTTACCTAGGGAGATTGTGGGCTCTCCCACACTAGAGGCCTTCAAGAGGCAGCTGGACAAGCATCTGTCAGGGATGCTTTAGGGTGGATTCCTGCATTGAGCAGGGGGTTGGACTCGATGGCCTTGTAGGCCCCTTCCAACTCTGCTATTCTATGATTCTATACCTGTAGCCCTTGGGCTAATGTTGGAAATGATCAGTCCAGACATCTCAAAGAATGGCCTGTTTCCCTCCCCACAGCAATCTTCTGAGCAGGCAGGAGGTGGAGGAACAGGGGGAGAGAGAAGGGAGTTATCAATGGAGAGGGGGGTAAAAAAGGGGGGTCAGGCCTGCCTTTTTTACCCCGCTTCATCCCCACCTAACTGCCAGCCTGTAGCCGCTGACCGATTAGCTCCAAGGGAATGTGGCCCTTGCTAGAAAACAGGTTCCCTGCTCCTGCTTTAGTCTGTGAAGTCTGATTTAATGGGAAATGGATACTAAACTCCGAATAGCCTTTGTAGAATATAAAGCTGAAATGAGATGACTGTGCATTACAGGAATTATCCGGAGCCAGCTAATGGAAGGCAAGTTAGACGATGTAGAGCAGCAATTGGAGTTCCTGAATGAAATCCAACAGTCTATTGGGAAATCAGCGGTAAGAGAACGACCCTTTCCCGAAGTGCTTTGATTCTGGTCTGATTGACGCTGCGATTCTGGTGCTAGAATATTTATGTGGACGGAGAATGCTCCTCCCAAGAGCTCTCCTTTTGCTTTTTGGCTCTTTGCAGTATTCAATTCGTGAGTTTAGAGGCAAGGAGTGGCTTTTTGGCTCTAGTCTATAAGTGTGTGGATAGTGTTTGGAATGAAGGAAATCCTGTTGGCCTAGTGGACCGAAATGTATTGCTATACAGTAAATTTTGAACAGGGCAATCCTATGGAGATGGAGGATCTTTGGCAATTGCTGTGCCACTTCCCTGCCTGTTTGCTGCAGCCAGCACGGAAGGTGGGGAGCAGCTTTATTTCCTCCCTACTTTGACCTCCCTTCCCCTACCCATTTACTCCAATGGGAGTGTCTTAATCTGGAGGCCTGATGTATTCATGGCTCCATCAAAGTAGATTCTTTGGATTACCAAGATGAGACTTGTGAAAGGGATGACAGTTTATTGATGGGAAAAGGATGCAGAATGAAAATACAAAGAAAGCTCACACATCTCTTCAGCCGATGAAGCTGGCAATTTCCTCACAGCTGGTATATGCCAGAGGGGGTGTGGGCTATCAACAGCATATTAGAGATTGTTCCTAAGACCCAAAGTTCTCCAGGCTGGTTGTGCACATTCCCCCATGGAGTGAAGCCAAATTGGTTAGGCCTCAGCCCAGTCTTTTATACACTTTTCTGACCTCCTAGTACGTGCCCCAAAGTATCGCAGGCCGGCAATGAGTTACTCCGCCCTGTGACTAAGACATTCCAACATTCCAACACTGGAGGTGGGTGGGTAGGAAGTATCTTTATCTTCTTAGCACGATAGAACAGTAAATCAAACAGAGGAAATTAGGCCGCTGCATAACTTCTGACTTGAGGATTACCACCCTTATCAGATTCAGACAGCTAGCAATTGTTATCATGTGGATTGGTGCTTAATTGCTTGATACCAGTCTCTCTCTATGAGAAGCCTGTAGAATAGGGTGACCATATGAAAAGGGGGACAGGGCTGCTGTATCTTTAACAGTTGTATTGAAAAGGGAGTTTCAGCAGGTGTCATTTGTATATATGGGGAACCTGGTGAAATTTCCTCTTCATCACAACAGTTAAAGCTGCAGGTGCTCTGCCCGTTTTTTAAATCTGGTCACTCTAATATAGCTCCTGCACCTTTAACTGTTGTGATGAAGAGGGAATTTCACCAGGTTCTCCATATATACAATGACACCTGCTGAAATTCCCTTGTCTATGCAACTGTTAAAGATACAGGAGCCCTGTCCTCCTTTTCATATGGTCACCCTACTATAGAAGCTGCCCTACTCTACTAAACAAGCCCTGTATAGTTTTAGTAAACAGCATGTAGGATACTTGCGCAAATTCAACACCTGACCTGACTCCTCTCCATTTCAAGCTCACCACAGGGAGGGAATTTGATACACCTGCTCCAAGATTGAAGTAGCTCTGGATCTATGTCAGGTGTGTGTTGGGGCAACAAAGGGTTTTAGGATCCTGCCTCTGCTCTCTGAACATGAACCAAAGAGGCCTTCAAATACAGGATTGTCCTCTGACAGCCGTTGAAATAGACTACTGACTTCATTAAAGTACGGCACATAGGGCAGTATAAAATGGTATGTCTATACAGAGTGGACCCATTGAAGTGAATGGGCCTAGTTTATGTAGGATTGCCGTTGAATAGTGCCCATAGCCATTTTACCAGGGGATGTGCTGCAAATCAGGTCCTCTGAGTTAGGACCTGGTATCTTGAGGGGGGAAATCTTATTAACAGTGGAGACAAGATAACGATAAAACTGATTGAATTGTCATTTTCTATTTGGTTTTGTAGGAGCTCTCTTACTTGCGTGCAGTGTTAGCTATGAAGAAACACAAAAGACAAGAAGAAGTTATTACTTTACTGAACGATGTACTTGATACACATTTTTCCTCTTTGCAAGGCTTACCTCTTGGTGTAGAATATTTTGAAAAATTAAATCCCGACTTTTTGATAGAAATTATTAAGGAGTATCTCAATTTTTGCCCAGCGCAGGTAAGGCACTAGAATTCTTGTCCTTCTAAAATGAGGACTATTTACTATGATTTTGGTTTTCAGTTCTGTGCTCAAAAAGGTTACAGGTGGAAGGGAAGATAACTTTAAGAAGAATCACCAAGATTCGAAGTTCTCTGTAGTATAAGAAGTGAGCAGTGGGGTAACCTCATTAGGGTTCCCCAACATCTCTGGGTTGGTAGGCCCATCACAAAATGGCTGCCATTGGGGTGCTTCCCAATTCATAAAATTATTGCCATGCTCGGCACGGCTGGTCTCAGTACACTCATTTCCCAGAAGGCAAAGTGGTTAGACTAAAAGAAAAATAGATTGCCCATGAGCTCAAGTACAAAGGAGATGTGAGCTCTCAGCTCCAAAACAGCCTTTTGAACCCAGACAATGATGGAGGGCAACACTTTGCTTTTCAGCATGTCCGCCTGCCATTTACATTTTTAATAAATAAAATTAAAAACTTTTTTTTTTAAAAAAAAAAAAACACCTTAAGAAATTTAAAATTAAATTAAATTAAAAAGGGCTGGGAGTCAGGTAGGCATCAAGAGAGATGTCCATGGCTACATTGATGCTCACAGGCACGATGCTGGAGACCGCAGTTTTAAATATTG
Organism: Elgaria multicarinata webbii; assembly: GCF_023053635.1. Taxonomy (NCBI): domain Eukaryota; kingdom Metazoa; phylum Chordata; class Lepidosauria; order Squamata; family Anguidae; genus Elgaria; species Elgaria multicarinata. The sequence continues at coordinate 45,872,054 of NC_086172.1, forward strand.
TCGTAACTCAAATGCAATAGGCTACCTGTTCTTATGAAATGCTTCATTTCCTGACGTGGTGAATATGAACAGGGTTCAGTGTGAAATACTCTAGTTGACCCTGTTCGTCTGCTTAAGAGTTTTGTTTTGTTCTTATGTTATCAAATATGCCTTTATTTCATGAACTAGGAATACTGGAACACTTCGTTTGGTTCACATTTTTAAGCAAACCGACCTTATTCACACTTCCCAGTCTATCATAGAGGGTGGAGCACAGTTTTCCTTTGGATTGTGCATTTCTCCAATTTTTGTGATGTGCTTCTCTGTTCAAAACGTGCATGTACAAAAGTGCACACAATTGAAATGTGATCCACAGAACAGGCCTTCGGTTTGGGTGAAAATGCACTCAGAATTTCACTTTTCAGCTCAGATGTGTGTTTCATCATGATTTTCTTTTTTTAAAAAAAATATGCTGCCTCTATTTTCTCAGTGTAATAAACAACGATATCATTAAATTAATTTCTCCATAAGTGTATTTTATTTCTAGCCTGCAGGTCCAGGACAGCCTCCTTCACCACTTCTCAAACCTTGCGCATCAGTCCTTGAAACAGTGGTAAAAACTGTCCCTGGTCTCCTGCAAGCTGCCTTCTTAGTTGCAAAGGTGAAATATTTGGCAGGTAAAGTCTAATTTTGAACCAATGCAAATAATAATTGTATGCAAAGCATGTTTTGTTCTTTGAAATTATACTCTGGGATTCCTAAATAAGAGATAACATACAGCCAGTAACTTGTATTGATCTGTTTCTTGTGTTCTATTTCATTGCTGCTTTAATTTTTGAAATATTCAAAATACCAGTGATTGATAAACTGAAGACCCTTGATTATTGAGCTACTTGGGGTGGAGGGTGGAGAAAGAGGTATAGACCTGATTCACACATAATGCTAACCCATGGTTTATTCAACTCATGGGTTGCTGACTTCTGAGTTGTTGTGATGTGAGAACCCAGCCATGCTGACAAGCCCGGGTTTTTTAAACCATGAACACCCCCGAGAGCCAGTCCACACATCACAGCTACATTAACCCACAGGTTCTCCTCCTGGGTTGTTTGTGGTTAACAACCTATAGTTAAACCATAGTGCCGAATTTGTACTTAACAACAGCCCATAATTCAACAACCACCTACAATTCAGCCCATATTCAGCTCATACTTGATCCATACTCTGGGTTGTTGTTACGTGTGAACCAGAATGTTCAATTTTGGACATCACACTAACAACCCTAAGACCTGGTTCGCATGTACCAACAGCCCTTCAGGCTGTGTTTAACCCATGAGTTGTTATTATTTGTGAACAGCCCCATGGTTCATTGTTGCGTTGTGAACTCTGGGTTGTTTAAACCAAGGATTGTCATTGTGTGAACCCACAACCATGGGTTGTTCATTGGTTGTTTTGCTAGGCTACAGATGTGGCAGGCAAGGGCAGTAAAAAAACAACCCAGCCACTGTACATGTCAGTGCTACAGCTACACAAAGAAATTTAGGAAACGGAAGGAGAAGTCAAAGGAGGAGGACAAAAATCCAAGGATTGAGAAAGCAAACTGCGGTTTGTTTGATCGTCTGCCAGACAAACCCTGGGTAGGGCAACAAACCATAGGTTAATCATGGGTTAAATAAACTATGGATTAGTGTTACGTGCAAACCCGTATGACAACTTCTGAATGTTTTTCAGATTTGTCTTGTCTAATTTACATTTGGTTTGTTTAACCTGATCAGGTAACTCTGAAGCATCCCAAAGTATCCTGCAGCGCTGTATAGAAAAGAGCCCCTCGTTTGCAGATGCTCATCTCCTTATGGCTCAAGTTTATTTGTTGCAAAACAACTTCAAGCTCTGTTCTCAGTCTCTGGAACTCTGCCTAAGCTACAACTTTGAGGTAAATTGGACTGCAAAACCTCTAGCCTGGGCTGTTGAAGCCCTTTATTTTCATTGCACACTTGGCTGGCATTTAAACTTGTTGCCAGAATTATTATAATATTTTGGCTGCAGATGTGATTGCAAACCGCCAAGGCAGCAAACATCTTCATGGATTAAGAAGATACTTATTTAGCCTTTTATCCCAGAACTCTTATTTGGAAAAAGAGAGTATCAGAACTCAAGATAGGGTTCAGGCTCAGGAACTGACCATGCGTTACTCCTTTTTAGCTCTTGTAACAACAGATGCACCATGATTGCAGCCCAGGAGGCCTGACACCATAGACAGCTAGAATCGTTGAGTATTAGATATCCCTGCAAACCCCTAGGCAGAATAAGCTTGTGCAATGAATCCACTGTAGCCCCTTTCTGGAAATGTTGGGAGATGAGGGGAAGAGGATTTAAAGTATCTTTAAATCAGTTAATGGGAAACCGGGTAAGTCTATCCCTTGCTAAAGGAAAATTTCTGATTCCTGTTTATCTGTCTGTAGCATCTGGTGCTGACTAAATCTGGCCCTGGAGCTATCTTGATTTCTGCCCACGCATTTGTTCTGTTATGGAACTGATTTCTTTACTAGGATGCCCTGCAGTCTCAATTTTACAGCTCATTGAATAAGGAACATTGCTGGTTCATGTCCGTACCTTGTCATTGACTATAAGGCTGTGTCTTGTCCAGCAGAAAAACCCTATTTAGAGCCTACAAAACATTGATACATGTGGCCAGAGCCAGTGTAACTTGCTGCTGGTGATGTAGTGCAGATCCTTCACATGTGCTTTCAGAGTGCTCAGTTGTTAGTCGCCTGAATGTGATTAAGTAGATAATTTCATCTTGGGCAATGTCTGTACCTTTTTATGGCAGTCTTTGCTGCTTGGGTCTCCAGTAAACACCATGGTTTTAATTATTATTTCTAGTGCCTATAGAACCTTGACTTGTGTGTGTCCTATGGGGCATAATTGGAATAAAACTTGCAAAGACATAACTGAACAAACAGGTCTTCAGTAATTTAAAATTATACAAAACGTGTGACCATTTCCTAGTATTATTTATTTTATTTATTTATTTTATTTATTTTTATTTATTACATTTCTATACCACCCAATAGCCAGAGCTCTCTGGGCGGTTCACAAAAATTAAAAACATTCAAAGTATAAAACAACAGTATAAAACCATAATATAAAATACAATATAAAAGCTCAACCAGATAAAAACAGCAGCAATGCAAAATTGCAAATTTAAAACAGCAAGTTAAAATTTATTTATAGACTGTTAAAATGCTGGGAGAATAAAAAGGTCTTCACGTGGCGTCTAAAAGAATATAATATAGGTGCCAAGCGAACCTCCTTAGGGAGCTCATTCCACAGCCGGGGTGCCACAGCAGAGAAGGCCCTCCTCCTGGTAGCCACCTGCCTCACTTCCTTTGGCAGGGGCTCACGGAGAAGGACCCCTGATGATGATAAATAAATGCAACAATTAATCCTTCTGAATCCAAACTAAATTATGAAGTTCTTGCTTGCAACTTTACATTAGGCCAGTCCCAAAGTCTCTTCTGTTTCACCAGATGCTGGATACTTCAGTCGTCCCTTTTTGTAACTTTAGACCACAGGACAATCCACTATTAGTAGCTTAAAGTATTAGCCCTACAATAATAAAATAATTATAACGAACATCAAAGGTACAAAAATGATTCCCCATCCCCTTGAAATTCAGTTACATGCAAACATCAGTTCCGTTTACATTATTTATTTTTATTTATTTATTTATTACATTTTTATACTGCCCAATAGCCGAAGCTCTCTGGGCGGTTCACAAAAATTAAAACCACAAAAAACATCCAACAGGTTAAAAACACAATTACGAAATACAATATAAAAAGCGCAACCAGGATAAAACCATACAGCAAAGTTGATTATAAGATTAAAATACACAGTTAAAACAGTAAAATTTAAATTTAAGTTAAAATTAAGTGTTAAAATACTGAATGAATAAAAAGGTCTTCAGCTGGCGACGAAAGCAGTACAGTGTAGGCGCCAGGCGGACCTCTCTGGGGAGCTCGTTCCACAACCGGGGTGCCTTATACAATTTATTTATTTATTTATTTATTTAAAGCATTTCTTGGCCGCCCTTAAGGGGGGAAAGCCCTCACAAGGTGGCTTACAACAATAAAATACATAAAAACAGTTTAAAACATTAAAGGCAATAAAAACATACACAGTACAATACAAGGTGATAAGAGCCCCAAATCATAAATCTGTTCTCTAGCATTCAGCTTCCAAGTAAAACAAACTGACTCTCTGTAAAAAAATAATCTCTTAGCCCTCCCTCTACCCGAAGGGAATAATCCATCAAGTCTACAGGGTTATATTTAAATTCTTTTTAAATATATATTTATTACATTTATATCCCGCCTTTTTATCCAAGAAGCCCAAGGTGGCGTACATAATCCTCTCCATTTTTATCCTCACAACAAGCCTGTGAGGTAAATTGGGCTGAGAGTCTGGGACCCAGTGAGCTTCCATGGCTGGGTGGGGGCTAGAACCCGGATCTCCAAACTCCCCAGTCCAACACTCTAGCCACTACAACACACTGGCTCTCTTAAATATAGCACAGGCCTTGCCCTCAGGCATGCATGCTAAAATAGGGCAACATGGGGTAGGCATCCTGGTGCCCTCCAGATATTTTAGAATGTAATTCCCATAAACCCAAGCCAACATGGCCAATGGTCAGGAATGAAGGGGAGTGAAAGGAAAAAGGGGAGGAGGGAGATCAATTTTACCATGCCAGGAAAAAAAGGCAAGTTGTATTAGCAGCCATTTCCATCTAGTTTGGACCCGTGTCTGTTTGTCCTCTAACTGGTGACAAAGGCAAAAGTTAAAAGCATCAAAACTGGATTTGTAGAACCACACTAGTCACTAAGCCAGTTGTACTGAGAAACTAAAATATTGGAGCCATCCCCCTGACTTGATATTACATAGCAGCGTGAGCAAAGATTAAATGTTTGAGGCAAAGTAGCAATCTCTCCTAGAAACCTTTCTACAGCTTGGGGCTAGAGCTAACACTAGGTGCCATGTTGCGTTTCCCTTGGCCTTTCTCCATTCTTGCCCATCTTGCTGTCTATTGCTGTGATGCACCTTGGAATTATTTATTTATTTTATTAAATTTATATACCACCCCATAGCTGAAGCGCTCTGAGCGCTTTACAAAATTTTAAAACAGTGAACATTAAAAAGTATACAAAATTTAAAACCATCAAAAATATAAAAACAACAGTATCCATTTAAACAACAACAGTTCTGGGGTATTATTTTTTTTTAGCATATGTTGTTAAATGCTGTTAAATGCCTGGGAGAAGAGAAAAGTCTTAACCAAAAAGATAACAATGTTGGCGCCAGGCGTACCTCATCGGGGAGATGATTCCATAATTGGGGGGCCACCACTGAAAAGGACCTCTCCCTTGTCTTCTTCTCTGAAAGGCGACCAAGAAACATTTTAAATAAAATAAATAAATAATGCTTCCTTTATTTTGCTTTCATTTTATTATGTGAAAAAGAGTGTGAGTCTGTCCTTGGAGAGGTTTTGGGGGGTTGGAATATGGTCTTTGATTTTATAAAGGTAATAGGTCCAGTAGTATATGTTAGGATGAATAGGAGACTCCTTAATATAGGTTGGCGTAGGGCATAGTCTAAATGCACACAATGCAGCAATCTTGATGACGCTAAGCAAGTCTGCATCTGGTCCATGTCTGGATAGGGAACTACTTAGGATACCTATCTACATTATCCTCTACTCCCTAAAGAAAAGCATACTATAAATAAAATAAAAACTTTTTATAATTATTACAAAAAGTTGTTTCAATACCTGGAAAGAGTAGCCTCTGGGTTCTTGTGATAAAAGTTTAGACATTCTATAGTACTTTTGGTACATCCTGAAAGCAATGTACATAATTTCCCCAGAAATATGATTTAATATAATAATTTTAAAAATATTTTCTTTTTGGAAGACAGTACACAGCATAGTTACTGATTATTTATTCTTCATTAGGTTCGGGAACATCCTGTATACCACTTAATAAAAGCTCAAGCCCAAATAAAGATGGGTGAAGTAGCAGAAGCCGTTAAAACCTTGCAGATGGCAATGAATTTGCCAGGGATGAGAAGAGCTGCGTCTTCCTCAAAATCAAAAACAAAGAGGATTGAAATTGATGGAAGTGATCGTGTGTCTGTCTATCTAGAATTAGTAGATGCTCACCGTTTGAACGGTGAACAGGTATGACAGAATTATTAATGCATATGCAAAACTGATATATAATCTTTCAATTTCATTTGCAAACTTTAGATACTTGTTACCATCTTCACAGATGATAAAGGCTTTGTGGATCATCCCACCAGCAGTGATAGCTTGGCTACATTTAGACATCACGCTAAACTACAGTGTAGTGAAATGTAAATGAGCCTAGCCTCCTCACCCCACCCCCCCTTGCTTACGAGCTTCCTTTTCCTCTTGCATGGCTGGGAGGAGTAGTTCAGAAGCTTTCACTTACGCTTTTGATTAATGACTGCTTGCTGTGTCATCCAATCCTAGCAAATTGTGGTTAGTCTATTTTCAAAAGAAGCCACCTTCATAAATCCTGGGTTGAAGTTGGCTTATTTGAAACTAACCACAGTTAAGATTAACCATTGTTTGCTGGGTTTGAACTACATTGCCAACTGTGGTTAATCAAAAGTGGAAGCAGAGTTTCCACATCCCTCCTGGCTGTTCAGGAGGAAGGGAGGGGAAAAGAGAGCACACAAGCCTCAGGCTAGGTTAGGCTCGTTCACATCTTGCTAAACCAGCCTTTCCCAACCTGGTGCCCCCCAGATGTTTTAGACTTCAATTCCCGTCAGACCTAGCCAGCATGGCCAATGGTCAGGAATGCTGGGAGTGGTAGTCCAAAACATCTGGAGGCCTCAGATTGGGGAAAGCTCAGCTAAACCATAGTTTAGTATGACATGCGAACACAACCGTTTCAAAAGAGGGTAAAAGGTTTCTCCATACCCGCAATCTTAATTTGTATTGGTGAAGGTTCAACTTGGGAAACCAATAAAAGAACCACATAAATGATACTGTACAGCTGCTTTTGTAACGCTGATTATTTTTAAAGCAGTAATTCTTAAATTTTGGTCTGTGGTGTACTTTCAAGCGGTCTGCAAAAGCTCAGCGAAAATAGGAGGAAATCTGGAATACCTTTTCTAGAGCACTGAGGAACAATGAATTAAAAGCTCAGTTCCTTCTGCATTCCCATATGATTGTACTGAATGCTTAGGGAATAGGAAAGGAGAGGCATGGCTTGGTATTGTGCTGCTGAGTTTGCACTAGCAGTGTCACTGGAAAGTTGGTGGTCAGTCATTTGATTGCATTAGTCCTCCACAGTACCTTACCTGATAAATGTCTCGGTGACACATAGCCTGTCCTTACCTAGAATGCCTGTGGGTTGGGTCTAGTTGTGATTGGAGAAGATTTAAGGAACAGGAAAGCAAAGTTTAATTTGAAAGCCTTTCAAGCAGTCTCCCACAGGACAGCACCCATTTGGGCAATAGATGCTGTTTTCCTAGCATGCAAAAATGGGGTAGTCTGCAAAAGGCAAGCAAACAAAGACAGTGGTCCATGCTAGAACAAACGTGTAGGGGATGCGGTTTTGAAAGATTTAGAATAAAACAAAATATTTCCTCCTTTTTTCATTGAAGTGTGGAACACATTGAATTCGATCCTCTGGTTATATATCAGAGGTTTTAACAAGGGTTTAACAGCAGTGCTTTTCAAAATGTGTTCCAAGGAATCCTGATGGGTTTCTTGCAAGTTTCCATCACGGGTTCCTCATTAGCTCTGTTCAAGTGTTCTACTTCTGTGTTTAATCAAGGTGCGAGGTAGGGAGAGTGAGGATGGAGACGCTGCTTCTGCCTTCCCTTTGCCCTCCGTAGGTTGGAGGCATAACTTTTACAGCAGGAAGCCTTTCTACTCGTATAGGTTCCCTGCGTTATGGAGGACCCTGATTTTCTCAGGTTCTAAATCATGCTGGGAACAAGCAAATGAAAGACAACTTGCTTACTACTATCAATCTTCCCTTGCAATCCAGAGCTGCAGGAATGTATTGGGCATGTTTTAGGGTGTACATCCAGTTCATGCACAGCAGGGATGAGACCTAATTAGTCTGGCTGGCACGCTGTGTGAACTGACTTTGCACCCTGGATCATGCCCTCATCACATCTTCTACAGTGTGTAGGGATTTCTCGACAGACAAATTAATGTGTAAAGGGTTCCTTGGAAGGCCAAAGTTTGAGAACTACAGTTTTACAAGAATCATTTAGGCACAGAAAACTGCATTTGATAATGTAATTTATATTTTTGAAGCATGAAGCCATAAAAGTCCTCCAAGATGCTATCAATGAATTTTCTGGCACCCCTGAAGAGTTCAGAGTCATGATTGCTAATGCGGACCTAGCGCTTGTGCAAGGAGATGTTGAAGATGCTTTGACTATGCTCAGAAATATAACACCAGAGCAGACTTACTATGTTCAAGCCAAAGAAAAAATGGCAGAGATCTATCTGGAGTACAGGAAAGATAAAAAGCTATATGCAAGCTGTTACAGGTAAGAGATTATTACCAAGAAAATAATGCTACATCACACTCTTTTCCTTCATATGTTTTCTTGCGAAAATATATTGCTTCACTAAAATGCATTGTAAATTGTTGTGCAAGAAGGTATTCACTTTGAGATACCTGTTTTCTATTGATAAATGTAACAAAAATATACACACCAGGAAGAAAATTCTTAAACAGTCCCAAGTTATGAATAAAAAAATCAGATTGATGTCTATGTTAAGGTTTTGACTGCAATTTTGTTCACTGTCTATTTTAGGCTGACCTTATGAAAAGACGGACAAGGGCTCCAGTATCTTTAACGCCTGTATTGAAAGGGGAATTTCAGCAGGTGTCATTTGTATGCATGCAGCGTCTCTCTCTTCCCTCTTCATCACAACAGTTAAAGCTACAGGAACCCTGCCCTCTTTTTTAGAGTGACCAGATTCAAAAGAGGGCACGGCTCCTACAGCTTTAACTGTTGTGATGAAGAGGGAATTCCACCAGGCGCTGCATGCATACCAATGGCACCTGCTGAAATTCCCCTTTCAATACAACTGTTAAAGATACAGGAGCCCTGTCCTCCTTTCCATACTATCACCATAGAGCTATGATAAGAGAACTCTATGTAACATGTGGTCTCTGACAAGGGCCAAGAGGAATCTCAGGGTGAGTTGACGCATGTGCGCACAGACATGCTTCGTGAAAATGGTAAAACGCTCATATTGTTAAGACCACTTCACCTCCTCTCTTGGAAACAAAACTGGTTCCCCCATTGCAGTACTCCATGCTGCAATGTTTTGAAGTTGTCCTTGTTCAAACTAATTGTGGAGAGACTCTTTTGTGCTCACAATGCTGGCTGCTAGCATGGTTGCAGCTTCTTCATGGGACTGCAGATGTGTTCTATCTTTATGTAGTTCTTTAGGAGTATTGTTTTCAGTGGAAGAGAGAAGTAATACCAAAATACCCCAATTATGAAGGCAAGACAAACTGTGGGGGAGATAATATTTCTTAAAAGTCTACAGTTGTTGACATTCTTTACCAGTGTTGTACTTGGGGAATTTTCCCCCCTGTGTGTGTATAGAAGATAAGGGCCAAACAGAATGATTTTGAAATGTTATTTAAACTGGACTTGCTGTGAAGGGTGATGTTTATATTTTTACTAGCAAAATGCCTTCCCCAAGCTAGTGCCCTCTGGATGTTTTGGACTACAGCTCCCAGCATTCCTGAACATGGCCTGATGGGAGTTGAAGTCCAAAACATATGGAGAGCAGCAGGTTGGAGGAGCTGCATTAACAATTGCAAAGAGTAGCGGAGGTGTTTCACTGAGACACATTGCAATTCCCCATGGGAACTATGTCAGGGGAGAGAGATGCTACCAGGGATGGCCAGGTGTTGCCCTCTCTTCTGCAGTGGTGTCCCCCAGACACATGTACTTTCCTTTCAGGAGAGAAAAGCAACCATTCACATACATGGAGAGGACTTCGGCTACTGGGCGGTATAGAAATATAATGAATAAATAAGGGACACAATCAAAAGGGTTCACAGGGGGACATTAAGGTGTCCCCTGCCCTAATATCTCCAGCAGCCACTAGGAGTCGAGCTCTTCTCAATTCAGCCCTGTCCTAAGCTTTTTTTTCTGGTCATACTAGCATTGGACAGAATATTGGGAACTGGCTCTGTGTGTGTGTGTCTTGATCTACCAGCAGAAGGGAAACCACTGGCAGAACAGATTTTCCCTTCCTCCCCCTGAACACTCCCCTGCACACACCCCAAATCTGCTCTGGAGGGTTGGGGGACCCTCCAGAGCAGATTTGGGAGGGGGCTGAGGTGAGGGAGGAGAGGATGGGGAAGCCCTGTTGTGCAAATGGAAGTCCCAAGTCCACTGGTACAACATGGGCTCCAAGCCCTAGCTTTACCGTACCAGCAGCCAAACAGATTGCTGGCGCTTCTTTGCTACAGTGTCTTTTTGTCTTCTTCATAGGGACCTGGTGGAGAAACTACCAAGTTCTCACACCTTTCTTCTCCTTGGTGATACATATATGAATATCCAGGAGGTAAGTATCTGCAACATTAGGTTCTGGTTAGAGAATGAACTTAACTGTTGTGAAAAGTAATGATGTACACAAACCCCATCCCTGAAGGGGAACTGTGGAAGCAGAAGGAAAAGCTAAAGCTATCCTCTGAAAATGAAAGCATCATCCATTATACCACAATACCCCTGCAACATATTCTGCAATGTATACGTTCTCATTTACATGTAAAGACCATTTGATAGACGCCATTTATATCCTGTCTTTCCTGTTTTGTATTGTTGTATCACTTCACATACATGTTTACACCTTCCATGCTGTAACTTGTCGGTTGCCCAAAGCCCTGTCACAAAGGGGAAGCAGGCCTGCAGTCCAACGCTGTGAAAGCCTGCACAACCAACCCAACATTAAGATTAATTCTCTCAGATATTAGTTATATTTTATGTTCTTATTCTGGTTCTGGTGAAACCAGTGAGCCTACCACATCAGATGCTTGGTTGAGTACCTATTCTGAAGTGGTAAGATGAATTTCCTCCCCGGTTCCATTCTTAATCAGATACTTTCAGGTAATATTCGAGGTTCTGGGGGTGGGGGGGAATAAAGGTTCATTCCAGTTTTTCATTCAGGTTCGGATTGATTCCCTGCCTGGAACTGATTGATCTGCTGAGTTTGGTCACTGTTTTTTTTAAACCACTAGTAGTCAGTGCTGGTAAATTTGTACAGAGTAATTTGACATCTTCTAAGTTTAGTTTGGTGATATGTTATATTATGTTACATTAATACATATTACCTTTAAGAATTCCTTGATTTTACTTGTTGCTGTTCCAGCCGGAAGAAGCCATAGAGGTTTATGAACAGGCTTTGAAGAAGAACCCTAGAGATGGAACACTGGCTCGTAAAATTGGGAACGCTCTAGTCAAGACTCACAACTATTCAAAGGTATATTTTGAATAATTTATGCCTGCTTTTCCCTAATTGCTGCCCTTCAAAAGGGCTGGACTACAACCCCTGTCCTTGCCAGCCAGAATTGCATGTGTTGGCAGGGGATGATGGAAGTCTGGAGGGCATCGAGTTGGGGAAGCTGGTTTCTATGAATGAATGGCTTGTATTTCACCCATTCACTTCCTGGTACACTTGCCAATATGATCACTTCCAGAAGAATTTAATCTACCCAATAGAAAAGCCCAGGATTGTGAATGTTGATGTGCCCTCCATCAATCCTCCCCCACTAAAAAAGAACTAGTGGTATGAAGTATTTTAAATATTTTGCTTTGAAATTCTGTGTTCTTTTCCCCTTTTCACACATACGTGATTTTTATTACTTAAGGATACCTGTACAAAAATACTGTTTGTTCAGCACTTGGATCATTCCATCTAGAAGTAAATCATGCTGACCAGTACAGCAGTGAAACGAGGCCAGCCAGAAAGGAGGGGGTTGTTTTTGTAAGTGAGGGGGCACCTGGATACGTAGCGCAACCCCCCAGCCTCAATTCCCTCTCCCTCCAGAATCCTTTGAACTGTTAAGTTGTGAAGAGGGCAGCCTGCTTAAAGGTTCCTTTGGGGATGATCAGAGAGAAATGTGCTTCCTCTCATATAAATTAAGCCCCACCAAGGACTATTAAAGTCCTTTGAGGATGATCAGAGAAAAATGTGCTTTCTCTGGTATAAATTAAGCCCCACCAAAGGCCTATTCAAGTTGTGAAGGGGCACAGGACACCTACTAGCTTAAAAGATGCTGGAGGTGGAAGAAATGGGGGATTGGGGTGGGGGATGCTGTCATGCACGTATCCCCTGGCAACTATTTTCCTCAAACCATTCCTGTACCACGCAGGGAAGGAGAGGTGAAACTATTCCCCTTCCTGTGCTGTACAGCTCAGGTTTGGGGCCAACAGGGCAAGCAGTCCCTTAACCCTCAGTTGTAGACTGTGGCACTAGAATATCGAGTGCAGTGGTAGAGATGAGATCAATAATGTATTTCAGTGAACACACAGAAACGCTATGTTGCAGGTTCCCAGTGTGTGTGTGTGTGTGTGTGAGAGAGAGAGAGAGAGAGAGAAATTTGTATATGTGCATATGTGTCATAAGGGATGGGGCAGATTTTAGGTCTGAAGGACCTGTGATGCCTCACCCTGTAGGAGTGAGAGGTTTATTGCAGATATCAAGTGCCACCATTTGAGGAATTTTCATCCGTTACCCTCTACCCTCAAGTATGCCAAAGTGTAAGTTTGTTCCTGCTGCAAAGGCTGCCAGCTCTAACTGACTTCATCCAAGCCATGGTGGATATGTAGCAATAATTTAATTTTCCTTTTAAATAACAAACAATTTTTATCATGTTCACAAAGACAAGTAAATTATCAAACCAGAATGCACAAAGACTTCCCATGTCTTCTTCCTTCAAACCTGTGTCCACCTGTCATAGCTGCTCCCTTCCTTCAGCTGGCGGAACGCTGCTGCCCAATCCCATTTCAGGAAAGAAACCCATTCACAGTAAAGTTCTGTCATCATCTCAGCCAATAAGAGCAATATATTTCTCTCCCTTTTTCTTTCGTAATAACCAACATAACACTTTATATGTGAGTCTATTTGAGACTGTGTGGGTCTGTCTAAGTGTGTAATCTGTTGAACCTCGACTTTATTCAGCTCATACAATTTTAATAAAACCCAATGATCTCCCATTTCACCAGAAGATCTGCAATGGGTAGTATCCAGTGGTGTCACAGCGCTAGCACTAACGATATTGCACTAGCATAAACCAATGTCATTAGTGCTAGTGCTACAATTTCAGCAGTAAATAGCCATTTCTTTCCTTTGCATTAGCAAGCATGAATAACATTGTGCTAGAATTGGTTTACACCAGCGTAACATCATTAGTGCTAACACTGCAATACCATAGAATATTACCCACTGGTTTTGATTAGAATCCTAAGGTCCATTGACATGAGCCAGACCCAAAATAGCAGCTTAGGGCAGATTCTTCTTCTTCTTAAGGTGCCGTCTCCAATCGAGGTTAGCTATTATTACAGCTATTTTTGTTTTTGACACCGCTGCTCTAAATAATTGCATAGAAATACAGCTATACCCTTCCCTCAACTTCTTCAACCATGATGTTCATCTTCTTCCCACTCACCTTTTCCCTTCAGTTTTCCCTTGTATAATAAGTTGGAGTATGGTGGATTTTTCTCCTTGAATAATATGACCAAGATATTGTAATTTTTTTCTTTTGGTGGTATTTATTAATTCCGTTTCCTTGTTTACCCTATGTAGTACATCCCCATTTGTTACTTGGTCAGTCTTCAACATACGTCGGTATATCCACATTTCGAAAGATTTGATTTTCTTCAAATAGTTCTTCTTAAGTGTCTAAGCCTCCACTCCATAAAATAATACTGAAAATACATAACATCTTACCATCCGTATCCTTAGTGTAAGATTAAGATCCCGATTACATAGCAGTTACTTCATCCTGACAAACGCTGTTCTTGCCATCTCGATTCTTGTGTTTATCTCTTGTGTTTGTTCATTGCCTTCATTGAGCCAAGTTCCTAGGTGTTTATAATTTGTGACATGCTCAGTCGGCACACTGTTTATCGTAACGTTAGATACAGTAGAAATCTTTTTGCTTATTACCATATATTTTGTTTTCTTGATGTTCATTTTGAGTCCATAATTGTTACTCGCTTCACTGATCTGATCTAGTAGTTTTTGTAAGTCGGATAAGTTGTCTGTCATCACCATAGTGTCATCAGCATATCAAACTGAGTTAATTACCTTTCAATTGATGTCTATCCCAGCTGTTTGTACGGCAAGTGCTTCATTAAATATAGCTTCGGAATACAAATTGAACAGCACAGGTGATAGAATGAAAGAAACCCCCTTTGGATTTGGATTTCTTCAGTTAACTCCATCTATACGAACTGAGGCTGTTTGATTGCAGTACAGATTTTCTATAATCTGAATATCCTGGCTGTCTATATCAGTTTTTCTCAATACGATCAATCACTTATAACAAACTTTATCAAATGCCTTCTCGTAGTCAATAAATCCCAAGTATATAGCTTTGTTCACATTGAGACATCTTTGAATTAAGACGTGAATTCCAAGTAAAACTTCTCTTGTTAGGCAGGTGGAGCTGAAAAATTAAGGAACAGAGAAGCCTCTGAGCAGATGCTCAGCTTAGGAATTTGTGATCAGGACCACAATCAAGCTGAAGCCTTTTTTTTCACATAAATCCTCTCCTGGTTTTCCCCAACTATTCTGATTTAGCACCCTAATTTAGGTGACTTTTAGTTTTTGCTGTTGTTAGACAATTGGGAGTCAAAATCCCTTACTGATCTACTGCAAATCACCCAGAGATTTACTAGTAGATCCTGATCTATCTATTGCCCACCCCTGGTAGAATATATATTAAAATCCTTGAAATATGATCAGAACAAAATATGGATGCAACAAGAGCAGTCTCTCTAATTCTCTGGTTAGTACTTTTAAATTATTAATCTGTGTAAAAGATAATTATTCATTCAGTAGTTAAGAGATTGTAAAGGTATCTTAGGGTCTATGAATATGATTTTCTATTTGTGAATCAGTCATTCTTATATTTGTATCTTCTGCAGATGCTTGGGATATGTCAAATATAATCTTTTAGACAGAGTGTTGTTGTTGTTTTTAGGCAATCAATTATTATGAAGCTGCTTTGAAAACTGGGCAGCAGAATTTCCTCTGTTACGACCTGGCAGAGCTATTGCTGAAACTGAACCAGTATGACAGAGCAGAAAAAGTCCTTCGGCAAGTTTTAGATCATGAGCCCGGTATGTACTTATCATCTTTGCTCCATTTTTAAAATAAAATAAAATAAATAAAGTCACAGTTTGTGTGCCCAGGGCATGACAGACTGCCAGAAATTTATATTAGCCTGTCTATTCAGTTTGCTCCTGGAATGTGTTTGATAGTAGTGTCTGAAATTTCGTGGTTTTGTTTTTGTGTTCATCTTATATTTATTATTTTATTTATTACATTTATATACCGCCCCATAGCCGAAGCTCTCTGAGCAGTTTACAAAAGTTAAAAACAGTGAACATTAAAAAGTATACAAAATTTAAAACCATCAAAAACATAAAAACAACAGTATAAAAACAACAGTATCCATTTTTTTTGGCTGGATTAGCATTAATCTTGTGCATATACCGGCATTTATGCTCTCTCTCCCTTGCACACCCAACCACACATGAATATTCACCCCCAACTTTCAGCAGGTTAGGGAGTAACGCAGAAGCCACATGAAGCTGGGATGGACTTCCCCTATCTTTACTTTCACTGGCCCCGTTCAGAAGACACCTTAAACCACGGCTTTAACCACAGTGGTTAAGCCAGAAAGCTGGGCCATGTTCAGGACACCTTAAACTGTGGCTTTAACCATGGTGAATTTGGTTAAAGCCATGATGTAAGGTGTCTTCTGAACATGGCCCAGCTTTCCGGCTTAACCGCTGTGGTCAAAGCCATGGTTTAAGGTGTTTTCTGAATGGGGCCACTCTTGCACATCTCTGCAGGAGCTCCTTCCTTGGAGTAACCTACAACGGAAGGCATTCACCAGATGTTGAAGGGAAGAGAGACACTGCAGTCTAGTGTAGCGGTTAGAACAGGAATAGGGGAACCTTGTTGTTGTTGTTATTATTTATTTATTTATTTATTTATTTATTTATTTATTTATATAGCACCATCAATGTACATGGTGCTGTACAGCGTAAAACAGTAAATAGCAAGACCCTGCCGCATAGGCTTACATTCTATTAAAATCATAGTAAAGCGATAAGGAGGGGAAGAGAATGCAAACAGGCACTGGGTAGGGTAAACAGGCACAGGGTAGGGTAAAACTAACAGTATAAAGTCCAAACAGCATCAAGTTTTAAAAGCTTTAGGAAAAAGAAAAGTTTTTGTTCAGCTCAAGAGCCAGATTTAATTTTGGAGAAGCCCTTAGGGGCTGCATCCCAGTGGTGGTTGAGGGCGAAGGTAAAGGGGGTGGGGTCAAAAATGCCAGCCTATTGTAGCTTAAAGCTCTTATTGCCAGTGACTAAGTTTAGAAGAGACATTTCAGACTTTTAGAAAGGGGGGGGAATGGCACAAAATCCAAAAAACCACTGAACAATCTGTAATTGGGGAAAGGGGGTGGGGCCAAGGGAATGGGGCGTGGCCATCTGGAGATCCTCAAGTGGGCCAGACATGGCCTGCAGGCTTGATGTTTGACACGCCTTGGTTACACTCTTGGACTAAGACTTTGGAGTTCAAATCCCCAAATAATAATGGGTTGTATACAAAGATGCTTGTCTGTTCATGGAGGGAAAAAGCCATCTGTGATTGTAAAGGCCTTTGATTGAGTGGAGTCACCCACTTATCAGTAGGCGGTAAGGCAGTTTGTGCTGACTCGCTCTCCCCCTGTACCATGTTCCATGCTGGAGGGGTCCCCCAACTCTCCTGAGCAGATTTTCAAGAGACCCTAGGCTGCAGGGGAAGGGGAAATTGGTAAAAATTGCCTTCCCCTTCTATTAGCAGGCACCAGGAGCCCAATTTCTCTGAGAGGAACTCCACTCATTGGGTGTTAAGATTCCATACATGGAGTTTAGGGTTAATTCCAATCATAATGTCAGCGTAGCAATTTTAGGTTCCTTTTCTATGGCTCATCGCTTTCTGCTACATCCTCTTGCAATGCCCAGGTTTAAACAAAGCCAAATTCTACACCAGTCAATGCTGCCTTGTAGAATATGAGCTGGAACTAGGCCCCAAACGGCATAAGTTTTAAGGAGACTGGGAATTGCTGCAAGGAAACAGGAATCTGGATGGAGCTGATCTCTTGATTTAGGTCTTGATGCCTGTGGTAATTTGAAAACTGATTTTTAAATGGGCCAACAAGAGCGTATTGTAGACATTTACTTTTCATTCTTTGTCTGTGTTGTATCTCTTTGTGTACAATGTATGTGTATGTCATGGCCTTTGATCCTGCCCAGGATGTAAATTTTGAAGGAGAAAGAAATCAAATCACGATTATATACTTACTGTCCAATAAATTCAGCATCTTATTCTTGATGCTTCTTTGATTCCATACTATTCTGGCTCTAAATGACCCTATGGAAAGTTGCTGGTAAAAACGAGGAGAGAGAATTTGATGCTTCAGTCACCTCATTTTTGATCTGATCAAATTAAATGGATTGCTTCCAGTTAGACTTTGGCACATCCTCCCCTGACACTTTTGTGAACTTTACTGGAGGCTTTGTTCCTTTTGTAATCCTTCCCAACCTAGCATCTCATCCCTGTCAATCTGTGCCAAATTATACTTCTTTTTGTTTTTCATAGTAAATGATTTGTCTTCTCTGATGGAAGATGCCCGTTACCAGGTTCTCCTTGCAAAGGTGTACAGCAAAATGGAGAGGATAGAAGATGCTGTTGTTTCATTACAGCAGGTAAAGAAATATTAAGTAATCACATATTTCTTTCCCTACCTACCCTTTGCCTCCATTGTTTCTCCCCTTCTTCTGTTGTTTCCCTGTATCTGTTTTAGAATGTAGGCTGCACGGGGTTCTTTGTAAAGGGTTATGGTGCTGTATAAATAATAAAATATAGGCTCTTTAGGATTTTTGTGCAGAAGAGAGATAGATGATCTCCTGATAATAGTTCAGTCTGTGGCATCTTCAGTTAGGCCTGGGAAGGTCTCCCGTCTGAAGCCCTGGAAAACCACTGCCAGTCCTTTGTAGACAAGGTGTAGGCAGCCTGGTGCTTTCCCGATGTATCAGACTTTGACGTTCATAAGCCACAATCAGCATGGTCAGGGATTATGGGAGCTATAATCCAAAGCATCAGGAGGGCACCATGTTAACTACCCATGGTACAGATAGTACAGAGCTAGAGAGACTCTGTATGAGTATCTGCCTATGTTGCATATATCAAGACTTAAGAACAAAAGAAGAGCCCTGCTGGATCAGACCAAGGGTCCATCTAGTCCAGCACTCTGTTCACACAGTGGCCAACCAGCTGTCAACCAAGGAACCACAAGCAACACACACACACACACCACCCATGTTCCCCAGCAACAGGTGTACATAGGCTTATTGCCTCGGATACTGGAGGTAGCACACAACCATCAGGGCTAGTAGCCATTGATAGCCTTCTCCTCCAGGAATTTATCCAACCCTCTTTTAAAGCCATCCAAATTGGTGGCCATCATTACTCCATAGGAATAACTTCTCTCTCTCAAAATCCACAGCATGGTCCAAATCCTCTGCCGACTTCTTTGTATGTTATTTCCTGCTGTAAGCCATTTTCTTTGCATTTCCCATCAGGCTCGGGAACTGCAGGCCAAAGTGCTGAAACGTACTCAGATAGAGCAGCTGGACACAGTTCCTGTGCAGAAGCAACTAGCAGCTGAGATGTGTGCAGAGATAGCAAAGCATTCAGCAACCCAGCGGAACTATGAGAAAGCAATTAAATTTTACAAAGAAGCTCTTGTTCATTGTGAGACGGACAACAAGGTCAGCTGAGCCCACCCAGACTAACCATTTTCCCTTTGGCTTTGCTAGAAGAAAAAAAAATGGCCTGGCTGTTGGGAATGTGTTGCAAACCTTAAACCAAATGAAAGCATGAGAAATGATTTATCAGTAAATATCGATCTTTTAATCTTCAGGTGATGCTGGAACTTGCACGCTTGTATCTTGCACATGATGATGTAGACTCATGCCAACGTCAGTGTGCTCTGTTGCTGAAGAATGATCCAGATAATGCAGCAGCCTCAATGGTGAGTTACGCTCATGCAGTCTGGAAGAGTTCCCTTAGATTAAGAACTTTCCTTTTAAAAGGATATTCTCCGTAATATTATTGTAAGCACAGGAGTTGCTTTTCTGTATTCAACTACACGCATACCAATGAGCCAACAATAAAAACAAATGTCAAAACAGAATCTAATAAAACTATTTTAAAAATCACTTTAAAGTATAGTGCCAATCCCCACCCACCCACCCCCAAACGGCGCAGCAAGCAACAGGACAAAACATAAACTCTCATAGATGTTAATAAGCAACAGCTTTTAGATATGTGTTTTTACCTCCCAACTCAAGTTATATAGAAAGCTTGCCTGGTGAATCTCCCTGGGTAGGCTGCTCGAGAGTATAGAAGCCATGACAGAAATGACCCTGCTCTGTACCTTAATCTTCTTACTTTAAACATTTATTATTTATTTATTATTATTATTATTTATTTATATAGCACCATCATAATATTTATTTATTTATGATTGATTGATTGATTTGATGACAATTATTTATATGCCGCCTTTCAAGATACAAATCCTACCATTTAAACAGATCATCAGGATCCTTTCTCAAGGCATTTGGTGGAAGATGACCCACACCACCCATGCCATCACACACACAAATGTTTTATGTGTGCGCGTGTGTCTCTGTGTGCTGTCCCTTTATATGCCCATGTTTTTATTTTATTTTATATAGTGGGGCTGAGCTCACTACAGCCACAATGTCACTGAAATGAGCAGTGCAGGTGTAAGGGAGTATGGCATTTGCAGCCAAGGGGAAAGAGTCTCCGGGGGTAGTGTTGACTTTTGGGGCCATCGAAAAAGGTTTAGACACAAGGATATTTATGCTTGGAAGCATGCGAGTGGCGGGGCCTGTGATAGAATCTGGGAGGGAGAGGAGCTGGTTGTAAGAAAGGGGCTTAGACTGTGGGGAGCTGAAAGCTGCAGGAGGACGCTCAGACAGAAGAGCTGGCAGTTGGGAGCAGGGCTGGCGCAGTCAAAGGCATTTTTGGCAGGGAAGATGTGTAAAGGTTCGACAGTGGGGTTGGAGGGAAACAGGGCCTTTTTAGAAGCTAACCACTGATCCCACTACTGCCTCCCTCCCGCATGAAAACTAGCAGGGCTTTTTCCTTGTTCAGATGGGGTGTGGCCCCTGGGCGTCTGCTAGATGGAGAAACTGAGCCGCCTATCCATTTGAGTTCCAAACCCCTGTCGTAGACACTGCAGGGTTAAATTGCTGTAGGGTAGGTCTTCCACCACGTTCTGTTTAGCTAGCCTGTTGCCTTTTGCTTGTAGATGATGGCTGACCTTATGTTCAGGAAACAGGACTATGAACAAGCAGTCTTTCATTTCCAGCAGCTGTTGGATCGCAACCCTGGTGAGCCTTGGATCTTTTATCGTTGCTCCTTCCTTGAAAGTGTCCCCGCTAAAGCTGCTAAAACCACATGTTAATAAGTACACATATCGAAAGTCTAACCAATTTTTCCCAGAAGTGATTTCCTTGTAAAGAATTATCACATGGAAAGCATGCTCAGACAATCAGAAGAAAACTTTTGTAAGCCCAGAGGACTTTACTGATGGGTGGTATAAAAATGTTACAAAGAAAGAAAAATAAGTAAGAAAAATAAGTAAGCATAATTTCTAGACTGCCTTAATCCCAATATAGCTACATTTTTCTTGTCTCCATTATTCCTCCCGCTTCCCTACAAAGTATCAGTATCTGCCCAGAGGAAACAGAATCTCACACAGACTGACCCTGTTCAGACAACATGCTAAGCAGTGGTTAAGCATTTTGAGCTAAACATTATGGCTTAGTGTGTCATGTAAACCATTCCTAACCACGGTGGCTACATGGCGTAAACACACTCACTAACCTTTTGCTGCAAATGGGTTAGTGGCTTAACCATGGCTTAACGTGTTGTCTGAAAAGGCCTAATGTGAAAGACCCGTGATAGCTCCAAACTGAACAAGTTTAAGCATAATAAATAGCCTCTGGCACTTTATAAAATAATATATTTATTGTAGCATCAGTTTTCATGGGCTAGGGGAAGTGCATGACTTCTAGTTGCATGTCAGACAAGGGCGCTTCTAATAACTGGGATAGAATTCCTGATTACCCACAGAGGTGGAGGGGGTGGGGCGGATGGTTGGAGGACAAGAGAATATTGCACCATTTCCTTAGGAAGCCAAAATGTTTCTGTGCCATTGGAAGGGTGACAGAGAACCTTTATTTCAGTCTTCCAGCTGTGGTTTCTGTAGGTCCTCAATGAGATACATCAACCCTTTATTAGATTGGTGAATTGGGACAGAGTACATTTTTTTTTAAAAAAAAAGTTATAGATGAAGTATTTCCAGCTACAAGTAGAACCAGATACAGTGAGGAAATATGGGTCACAGATGCCAACGTGAGTGTAGACAGGTATTGTGTTGGCAATGTGAGAACATGATAAGCCCTGTTCAGGCATTCATATTCACAAGTTCCCCTTCATATGAGCAGGGAAGAGCTGGATGTGGTCGCTGGCCTCGTTCCCCACTTTGCATCTTCCACCAGTCGGGGTTCTAAATTGTGTCGGGAGTCTTAGTCTCCCTGCATGAGACCTCCCTCAACCCACTGTGCAAAGGGCAATGGGGATGTAGACAGAGTGGGCGGGGCCAGCTGTACAACCCGACTTCCCCCCCTTCACATAGTTGGGAACTGCATGACTTTGAAGGTCTGAACATGGCTATCCTGTTGGCTTTTATGAACACCCTTGTCTTTTTATGGTCACTGCTTGTGCATATATATACACGGCTGTTTTCTATAATGCCCTGAATACTTGTGTTTACAGATAATTATGCGACACTGTCACGTTTAATTGATCTTTTAAGAAGAGCTGGAAAGCTAGAAGAAGTTCCAAGATTCCTTGCGATGGCTGAGAAACATTCTCCCAGGACAAAACTTGATCCAGGTTTTCACTATTGCAAAGGATTGTATCTTTGGTAGGTGTGGCTGGAAAATAGCTAAGATGATACCAGTCAGAAATAGTTTCTTTTCCTTACTTTCCTGAAATGCCCATTGTGCAAATTGAGATAGTGTGTGAACTGGACACATTACACAAATGTTAATGCCAGGTTCTTTCTGCTTGGTATGTGAATGCCACCTGCTCATTTCTTCCTACCTGAGCATCTCTGGCCCACAGCACTCCATTCCTCCACAGCTCCTTGCCTCTTTGCCCCCTTGTCCTGCCAACTGCCTCTCCTGACCCTAGGGGAGAAATTTCCCCCGACTTTTCATTCTTTTTGGACACGCTTCCTTCCCATATCCAGCTGCCTAGAAACCTCATTTTCCTTGATCCTTCCTTCATCTGCTGCCTGCTGTTTTCCCCTCCCTCTTGTGATCTATCTTGTATATGCTGGAGGGCATAGCTGTGATGAGACTTCTTTTGTACATATTACTGCATATTTCACCTTCCTCTCAGTGTTTACACTAGGTCAGTGTGCTCCCTGTACTATTAGGCTAGTAAAGAAGATTGAGAGTGATGTGCGTCATGGCATTATCAAGGTAATGTTGTATGATGATGTGTTTGTAATGAAATGCTGATTGGATGTATACCTGAGTGGACGACAGGCATATATGGTGGCATGTGAGGGGGTGGCACATATACTGCATCTATAGCTCTCTTTGATGAATAGTGGCTGTATTAATATGACTATGAGTAGACGAAGTTGCTGCAAACCTAAAAAAAAGACTAGTTGTCAATTATGGCAATTCTGGAATTTGAAAGGCATGTTGGATGATATAGTTTTTTATATAGGTGAACTAATTAATTTGCCAAATGTAATGTGAAAAACCCAGTGTGGTTTAATGGCTAGAGCATTTCGATGGGGACTTGGGAGACCCGGGTTTTAGTCGCCATTTGGCCATGAAGTTCACTGGGTGATTTTGGGCCCGTCACCTAACAGGGTTGTTGTGAGATTAAAATGGAGAGTAAGAGGAGAATGTAAGCCGCCTTGGGTTTCTTGCCAGAGGAACGAAGGTGGAATGTAAATGTAATAATAATAAAGTCAGTAAAGTAAGAGAAGATGTCTAACTGGGTATCAAAGGTTCTCCCTTGAGAGCAGCTGTGGTCTGTTCTTGCAACATGTCCTCAGCCTCTTCTCCATTTAGCTGTGAAGATCCCAGCCTCGCTACCTTCCAATTGCCTCCCTGCTCCTAGCAGGAGCGCCCTGCTCTTCCCATCTCCAGGCCCTGTGAGGTTCTTTCCCTAGCCCAAATGACATTTTCCTTTCTCATAGCAGCTGCATTAGGATCCGCCCACATTCCCTGCCTGACCTTTCCCCCTCTGCAGTGAGAACATCACAATAGGTCAGCCAATGGGTAGAAAACTCCTAAGTGACAGCCATCTATATACAATGTTTGTTTTTAAACAGCTGGAGGGTTTTGTTTTTAGCTGGATGGTTTTTAAAGTTTGAAGTGCTGATATTACCAAATAGAGATTGGGATAAGTTTGAAGGCTATACTATTCTTTGGTTTTAAATTCAATTTATTCAGGTTGTTGAGTCAATTTAATTGCCTGTCTAGGTACACTGGCGAACCCAATGATGCACTTCGGCATTTTAACAAAGCGCGGAAGGACAATGATTGGGGACAGAATGCTGTTTATAATATGATCGAAATCTGCTTGAACCCTGACAATGAAACAGTGGGCGGTGAAGTGTTTGAGCACCTGGACGTTGACACAAAGTGAGTGAAGAGGAGACTTTTATAACTTCTGCTACTTTTAATCCCGTGTCTTGTTTTGGTGAATCGTGAATGGTGCTTGGTGGAGTCCCTCCAAATTATTTTTGGGTGCCAGCAATGAGGGGTGTGGTGCTGAATTCAGGTACCAGCGATTCCTGTGCATTGTTAGGTAGTGGTGTTGTTAAGATAAGTGTCTGATGCAGAAGGGTCTTGTTCAGTGGCTAAATTTTTCACTGTATTTCTATTACAGTCAGACCATTAAGATTGCATCAGAAAGCCATGAAGCTTATTTAATGCTTTCAACAAAGGGGGTGGGGGGAAGAACTTCTGCAATCACACATTTGTTGACTTTGGTTTGGAATGGGGTGGGGGGAGTGACAAAGGGAACTCAAACAAGAAAAACCAGGCCAACCAAGGAATTGAGTACCTTATCATACACAGCGCTGTGATGTATACTGTCAGATCCAGAGGTACCAGTTCTCCCTGTGTATTAGGCTGACTGTGATGATTTCTCAGGAATGATGATGCCTCTGAAGATTGATTAGGTATACAAAGGTAACCACAACAAGTGCTCTTAAAATAATCCTCCTACTTCCTCTTCTGCTGAGATCTTATCTTGAATACCCCCAAGAGTAGTAAGCCGTTGAGTCCCTTTTCCTCCCCACCCACATGGAAGCCTGAATTGGTGGCTCCTGGTTTGAGACCTTGATGCTGCTTTTTCTTACGTGTAGCAGTTCTACCGAGAAGCAAGAATCTGTGCAGCTGGCTGTGAGAACAGCAGAAAAGCTCTTAAAGGAACTGAAGCCTCAGACAGCTCAAGGTCAAGTGCAGCTTCGCATCATGGAAAATTACTGCCTTGTGGCAACCAAACAAAAATCAAATGTTGAGCGAGCACTAAACGCCTTTACAGAAGTTGTTGTTAATGAGGTAGGTTGTTGAAAATGTTTATACAGTTGAACTTTAGGTCAACTAGAAGGCTACTCTACTTGCAGAGAGATGCAGTCCACTAAATAAAAGATGATTTTTCCCAGAGTTGTTACTAATATAATAATACATTAGTGCTGAATGCTAGACTTTAACCCATCCTTTCTTCTGCTATTTGCTCATTACTTACTGCCACTCTTTTCCCTTCGTGTGAAAATATGCTTGTGTGAAGAAACATGTCATCTGGAAAATTACAGATTTCAGACGCAGCATCTTCCATCATCTGCTAGGTAGTGTTAGAGCTTTTATTACCACGGCTAAAATAAGTGATTTCTCAATTCACACCAAGTAGATTGCTCACATAAGAGGTTGAACATATCAGGAAGAAATTTGTGAATCATCCTTTGGTGACATAGCTGCAAGCATCTGAGTTTTACCAAGTTATGGCTATTAGTGAGGGTTTGTTGTTGTTTTTACCATCCTGTGCTGATTTTTAAAAACCCCAATGGAGAACAGTATTGGCTGTGCCAAGCTCAGCAGTGAGACTGAGAAACAAGCGCCTTTGATGCTCTAAAAGCCTTTCCTTAGCGGGATCCAGCTTTGTGGTGTGTGTGTGTATGTGTGTGGATATTACAGAGTTATAAAATGACTTACCAGCCAGTGGTGCAACTTATTTTAAAACGTGTATCCTGTTCTATTGGCCAAGGGACTTAAGATGACTTTGTTCTGGTTACATTTAAGATGGGGGAAAATATCTGTAGCACTGTAACATTTAAGATAAGTAGTTATAGGGTTATATCCAATGGTGTCCTTCTGCCAGTGGAATGGATGCAGCTGGCAGATCAAAATCCCCTGCATGCACTCCAAATTTTCTCCAGAGGATTGGGGGATCATCCAAAGTAGATTTAGGAGAGCCTGTAGGTAAGAGGAGGGGAAAGGAAACATTTTGCACAAGTGGGAGTCTGCTTCCATACACCTGAATCCAAAGGCTGCAGAAATGAACTTCTCTGAATGAATCATTTCCACCATACATGTTGCTGGATATGATGGAGAGGAGGAATTTCGTCACATTCAACCACCCTGGTTGAGCCACTGCACAAGCAAGAGGCTGCTGGGAGAAGGCAACAGCCCTGGTTCTTGCCCAAGCCCAGAGAACCTACTTTACAAAGATTCAGCAAAATGTGTGTGTGCCGATTTCATTACAGGCACCTCCTTTATTTATTAATTACATTTATATCCCGCCTTTCTTTCCTCCAAGGAACCCAAGGCGGCATACATAATCCTCCTCCTCTCCATTTTATCCTCACAACAACAACCTTGTGAGGTAGGTTGGGCTGAAAGTCGGACTAGCCCCAAATCATCCAGTGAGCTTCCATGGCCAGGTAGGGACTAGAACCTGGATCTCCAACACTGCACCACACTGGCTTTCCTTCTTGCATGTTTTACAGGTCTCTAAATTGAGGTTCTACCTGCTATTGTCAAGGACTGTTGATACTTATCCCAAGTTCTCTTTTTATCCCCTGAGTTGTCATGTGGTATTTCTTGCAGAAGGATCACGTCCCAGCACTTTTGGGAATGGCTACAGCATACATGATCTTAAAACAAACCCCACGAGCCAGGAACCAATTGAAGCGCATTTCAAAAATGAACTGGAATCCCATTGATGCAGAAGAGTTTGAAAAAAGTTGGCTTCTGCTTGCTGATATTTACATTCAGTCTTCAAAATATGACATGGCTGGTGAATTATTAAAACGGTGCCTTCGTCATAACAGGGTAACTTGACAGGCCGGGAGCAATCTCATATTTGTTTTGTTAATGTCTTTCTATTCCTCGGGTTTTTTAATTAATGTGACTAACCATATGGAAAGTAGGAGAAAGGGGCTGGCTCACAGATGCAGGACTCCAATTCTGGGACATAATGAGCATAGCTGCAGCCTTCGAATCTCGGCTAGCAGTGATGAGAGTCATGAGTTATCCCCTTCTATTTCCGTGCAATGCCATTTAGAAAAGGACCAACAAAATTTTAGCTTACTATTTTAATGAGTTAATGGGAATTGTCATGTCAATGAAGAATTCCTTTCCCTCCTTTCAGTCCTGTTGCAAAGCGTATGAATATATGGGATATATAATGGAGAAGGAACAAGCCTACAAGGATGCAGCTGCCAACTACGAGATGGCCTGGAAGTATGGGAACCAAACAAATCCAACAATAGGTAGGTTCATCCTTAGCTTCCAGATTGAGGGAAATATTTGCTAAGTATACATTCTTGGGTAGTAGTGGTACATTCTTGGGCAGTGGTGGAACAAGACAGGAAAACCATCTTGTATTAAGTCAGACTATTTGTCCATCTAACCCAGTATTGGCTACTCTGACCTGCAGCAGTTCTTCAGGGTCTCCTGCAAAGGTCTTTCACATCACCTGAAAACCTGATCCTATGAAACTGGAGAATACCAGGGGATTGAACCCTGGAACTTCTACATGCAAAGCCTATGCTCTGAGACTGGCTATGGTCCCTTCCCAATGGAGGAGGACCTCTGAGAGCATACCTGGTGAGAGGTATTTTTAAAATTCTGATTTTAACTCCTATTACATTCAGCTTGGTATGTCTAATTGAAAATGCATACAGGAGGAGCCTTCAGTCAAGTAGGGTGGAGAGTTGAACTGAAGAGAAGCCACTGCCTTCCCTTCAGGATGGGAGGGAATCTACCTCCGAAGAAATAAGCCATCATGCACATCCTTTGAGCCTCATTTCCCCCCTTCTAGCATCGTTTAAATCTCACATTGTAAAAGTTTGTGGGGTGGGAGAACGAATTGGCCTCTGTCACACATCCTCTGAGCTGTCTCTGTCTAGATGTCAGAGGTGAGCATCTTATAGGCCAAAACACCTGGAGGGCCCCAACCTCCATCCACCCTAGCCAGTATAGTCAATGGTGAGGGATGATGGGAGTTGAAGGCCCAAATGTCTGGAGGACCACCAGTTGCTCTCCCCTGCTCTAGACCCTTTCTTCAGTCTACCACAAGACTTCACTATGGCTGTGGGGGTTAAAAAGGAGATGATGAAAAAAAAACACCTTGCCCCAAAGCCATCATTTGGGTTTGAGTGAGAGGATAAACGTGGCTTCCTGTGTCAATCCTCTAACCTTGACAAGTCATCTTCCTCTGATTGGCTTTTGGGCCAGAGAGTATGTTCACGTACATACAAACTTCAGCCCTTGAAGCCATTGCAGGTGCTGCATACCTGCTGCTGAGGTGTCACTATTACGACACAGCTCCATGGGAGGCATTTGGCTTGAGCTGAAGGAATGCATTCCCCAGCTTCATGGAGCCCAGCATGGGAAGACGCCCCAATCCTTGTGCTTATTAAGCTGGGAGCTTTCTGACTTCAGAACAGGAGCAGTTGAGGTGATTCTGTGCAGCTGAGTCTTGAAAGACCGACTGTGATTCTCCGCTCAAGCCATGTGGCTTGAAACAGAAGAGCTATGGCAAGTGTCCACAGAACTGGCTCCATGCAGCCAGAAAGTGGATGGTACAGAGGGGGGTGAAGTGGGGGAAGGAAAAATCTATTTCTCCAGGTTTTGTTTGTTTATTGTATTTCTAAACTGCCTTTTTAAAAGTAACCAGGGCTGTTTATAAAAAGTTCAGAAAATAAAAAATAATAATGATCAAATAAAAACATTGTACAACATTAAAAACAACTTTAAAAACTATAACAATTTCAAAATTAAGTTAGGAAGATGTGTGTTAAAATCCCTTCTCAAATGCAGAGATAGCGGGGAACAGTCACAACTCTATTGTGTTCCCATGAGTCCTCCTCTCTCTCCTGCATTGTTTTTGGCAAGTTCCTGCTTGTTTTCCCTAATTATAAAATTGTGCCAGGATCTCCTGTCTCATTTTATGAAAAGATATGCAAGTAAGACTTTCTGTGTAAATAAAATTTGCCACTTAGGTGCTATACCCTGGGTAGACCAGAACAGGACAATACTTCATCTTTTGCCTTAGCTAGACCTACTGTAAAGTCCAGGGGAGAGGAGGGGAGAACCTCGCGTTGTGAATAACGTGAGATCTTGCCCCCATTTACACGTAAGGCATGACGACCTCAAGAAGAGAGGCATTGCGCCCGCCATTTTTAAATTACTTTTAAAGGGCCGGCAGCGCTCGAGTGACTCAAGGTAAGGTTTTTTTGTTTTGCTTTAAATTGATTTCCCCACTCCCCCCACCCTAGCCCCAATGGGCGCAGCTCCTGGCTCCACGTGAGTAATCGAGTGGAGCAGGGTCAAGCCGCAGAAACGGGCCACACGCTCCGCGGTCTTGGGCCGCAGAAAAAGCAGGGCCAAAGGGTAGGGCTATATCCCAGGGCAGGGGAAGGATGATCCCTCCCTGATCCCGGGGTCCCCTGTGCGTCATCTGGATGCACAGGGACGATCCCAGCTATCACCCTGGGATATAGCCTGGTCTAGCTAAGGCCTTTATCTCCTTTTTCTGGAAACAGCTCTGTACACTAAGACAAAAAATGTGCTGCTTTTGAGGGAGAGGCAAGTCCAAGAAAATTGTAATCAATAAGCCATCTATCTTTTCTTTTTAGCTTATTTCTCTTTTTTATTATAATTTTAAACTGTTAGAAGAAAAAAATGTGCACAAGCTGTCTCTATTCCACTTGTAAAACTGAAACTGACCTAAAAAGACGAAGTTGCTTCTGTATATGAAGCTGTAAAACCTTTCTTTTATGCCAAATATGTGACATACTGTTTCTACAGGTTTCAAGTTGGCGTTTAATTATTTGAAAGCCAAGCGACACATTGACGCAATCAATGTTTGTCATAAGGTAAGCTACAGTGGGTATAAAATGATGAATTAATAGTTTATGTTCTAGATAGTATGTAAGAGTCACAATGAAGCAAAACTACAGTATCAAGCTACTAATCTAAAACTGAAGCATAGTTTTGTTTTATATAATTGGGAGATGCCAGTTAAATAAATCACTTTCCCGTGATGAAACCAATATTATGTAATTAGATATAACCTTCTGCATGTTAGATGATGGCATCTTCTGTTGTATATACCTCTGTTGTGAAATACACACACACGTGTGTGTGAGTAATAGAACTTAATAACTACCAGTTTTAAAGTAAGATATCACTTTACAGCTGTTTTACTATGAATATTATTTCTTTTAACAGGTTTTAGAAGCACATCCAAATTATCCCAAGATCAGAAAAGAAATACTTGATAAGGCACGCACGTCTTTAAGGACTTGAGTTTTATTATATGTATTTAACTTAATGCAGTGGGGGTGGGGGGGAAGTACCATAAAGACATCTGTGTAGTTGGAGTTGCTGCACGCTTAATTAGCTAACAATGAAAAAAAGTGGAGAGAAGAGAGACTACATTGAATTTTATCTCTCCTCTGGAAGAGGATGCTTTAGTACGTTGGGTTCAGTAAATACAAAAGATAATTGGTGTCTGTTCCTATCCACCTGAAGGTATTGGCTGTGATCCAAATAAATCAGTTCAGCATAACGAAACAACAGGCACAGCCGGAACTTTCTTTGAAGATCTCTCTGCAGCAGAGAACTCCTCAGAGATTCC